>NC_057344.1:13089464-13405357 GCF_016509475.1 Prionailurus bengalensis | reverse complement strand
AAAATTGTTTTAATGTTTTTATTTATTTTTGAGACAGAGAGAGACAGAGCATGAGCAGGGGAGGGGCAGAGAGGGGGAGACACAGAATCTGAAGCAGGCTCCAGGCTCCGAGCTGTCAGCACAGAGCCCAACGTGGGGCTCGAACGCACAGACTGTGAGATCATGACCTGAGCCAAGTTCAGACGCTTAACCGACTGAGCCACCCAGGAGCCCCACTTTTTTAAGTCTCTTGCAAATATCCCACCTATTAAGCTGTCACCTTCCTTTCCCTGTTGTTGGCTTTGTGTTCCAAGGTCTATATATGATGCCGCAATGTTTTCCATATTTCATGTCCCATTTCCCCTGAGAAGATAATTTCCTTGAGAAGATAATTTTTTTTAATGTTTACTTATTTTTGAGAGAGACAGAGACAGAATGCCAGTGGGTTAGGGGCAGAGAGAGAGGGAGACACAGAATCTGAAACAGGCTCCAGGCTCTGAGCTGTCAGCACAGAGCCCGACGCGGGGCTCGAACTCACGGACCGTGAGATCATGACCTGAGCCGAAGTCGGACGCTCAACCGACTGAGCCACCCAGGCGCCCCATAACTAGGACTTACTTCTAAATGCATTTCACCCAAACCTCTGAAGTATCTTCCCTAAACTCTTGTCATGAATTTTCTCATCTTCCTAGATTTTTACTCTGATGTCCCACTATCACCTGCAAAGGCGTGAGTGCAGGAGTCAGGTCAGTCCTGACCCCTGAATTCAGAGCTGGAAGTGTCCAAGAGCTGTTTCTTAGGTGCTGAATCCTTATGTGCATCGTAAAAACTGCTCATCATGCCCTACGCTTATTTGATAGAACCGTGAAAGTTAGAGAGTCAGATTAGGAATAGAAATAACTTTTTCCCCCCCTTTCCCTTCCATTTTTTTTAGAACATTTACTTTCAGGACCTAGGAGGAAATTTCAGATTCTTCTCTGGATTCTTCTTTCTCATTCATATTCATGTGGTCACAAAGTCCAGTCGATTGTTCTTATGTATTCATGTTGGTATTCAGGACAGAATTTTTTTTTTAAGTTTATTTATTTAATTTGAGAAAGACAGAACAGGCAGGGGAGGGGCAGTGAGAGAGGGAGAAAGAGAATCCATGCTGACAGCGTGGAGCCTGACGCGGGGCTCGACCTCCGGAACCGTGAGATCATGACCTGAGCCTAAAACCAACAGTCAGACGCCTAACCGACTGAGTCACCCAGGAGCCCCTTCAGGACAGAATTATAAAATTTACTCTCCATCAGGCAAATCCACTTCATAATATAGGATTCTCCAGGTTCTAGCATACAGTTCAGGTAGAATGTTCATCAAAACACTATAGTCCTTACACGGGTCTGGACTCTGCTTCTTTATTTTAATACAAGATCTCTACCACCTTGTACATTTCTATTTCTCGTTGTTCCTAACATGGGTCTTTGCACATAATAGTACTTAGTAACTTAACGAACTCAGGAATAATTCTGAATTTACCTAGTAACGTTATGATTTTAGTTTTCTCAGTTTTTGGGGGTCCCTTGATTGCCAGTGCCCAGAGTAATGAATAAAAGTATTTGGGGCACAGGGTTAGTCCCCAATATAAATTAGTGAACTGATCGTTGGTTTATTAAACATCTTGTGCATTTGACTCCACAGCCAGAAAATCGATGCAGTCAAATTTCTAGAAGGCTGATTACCAAACTAAAAATGGGCGGTAACTCTATTCAGAAATAGCCTAAAGCAGCAATCCAACCTCATATTTTATTAATCTCTCTCATTTGACACCTAATTACATATTATTTTGTATTGCAAACTTTAACAGGCATGCTTTGAAGACTGTTCCCTGATTGAGGGGTTCCCTCTTAGCCTTCTTTCCATCCCCCCTCAGTTCTGTACTGTGTAACTATGAGGTATACAGCAAATACTTCTCGAATAAATACTCAGTGTTAATGCCAAATCAACACATGTTAATATAAACTCAACACAGATAAACAGAAATTCATACCTTTAAAAAAAAAACTGAAATGATGTTCCATGTCAAATGTGTATATCATGACAGACATTCAGAAAGGTCTAAATAAATATTTATAATGGTATACTATAAAAGCCAATTTAGATGTCTCAGTTAATATTTTTAATTATGTCAGTTCATGAATATTTTATTTCAAATCATTTCTTTCTCCTTGCCAAATGGAAATGATCATAAGACCTCTTTTGAAGTCAGGATAGACCCTTTGCTAATAAAGTAGAATGACAAAGAAAAAATTATCAAATAAATAGAAAATTTTAATGTTTTCTATATATTTGTAGTAAACCTACGTTCTGCTTATAAAAATCAGTAAGCTGTGAAAATTCATTTTAAACTATTTAACATCCATGTGATGCCAACTCACCTGCTTTCATTAACCCTGCACTGTTTATAATACAGATGTTTATTAAATTTTTCATCTTTTTATTCAAATGTTTTAAAGTGAAACAGACAATGACAAGAAACATGATCTTTGATGTGGAAAACACAGTTGGTACTGAACCGTGCTGTGGATTACAAGGGATCTATCTTGTAAAATGTTGTCATTTTAAAGTTAAAAGTAATAATAACTTGGCAGAAAATAAAAAAGCTGCTAACTTAAATGTGGAAATAGATGTGAGTGGCACTTGGATCATACAAGGAAAAAGAAAGAGGGTTCCCATTAAAGAAAAGGATTGGAAAGAAGTAGAAAGATGCCCCCAAAGAAATTATCAGCGGCCCCCATTTAGTCTAGGACTCTGATAGACCACCTCAATAGGATAGTATCTCTGTAACGCAGAGATAGATTGCATTTTAAAATTTATTGTTTACTAATTTAAACAGTTTGTGTGGGTTTATGTATATAGTGTATTTGGGGGTAGCATTGTTGGCTGAAAACTACTTTGCATCCTGTGGAAAGTGTGCAATACTTACATGTAAAATTTTCTAGACACCTCTCAGAACTCAATGAATTAAAGGTAATTTTCAAATTTTTAAATAAAATCTCCTTGATTTATAATGGGTTTGTTAGGCCTGATGATCATTGTACTATAGCTTTTCCATGAATAACATTGGATTTTGTCGTGCAAATTACAGATAGCACATTTTTTATTTTTTTTTAAATTTTTTTTCTTTAATGTTTATTTATTTTTGAGACAGAGACAGAGCATGAACGGGGGAGGGTCAGAGAGAGAGGGAGACACAGAATCCGAAGCAGGCTCCAGGCTCTGAGCTGTCAGCACAGAGCCGGATGCGGGGCTCGAACTCACGGACCGCGAGATCATGACCTGAGCCGAAGTCAGACGCTTAACCGACTGAGCCACCCAGGCGCCCCCAGATAGCCCATTTTTTAAAAGAAACATCAAAAGTCCCACTAGATTGCCTTAAATTTCATAAGGAAAAAACCCACTTTAAAATATTTTATGTACTAGCTCAACATGACACATGTACATCATCACTGAAATTTTACTTTGCCACTTAACGTTTTCCATAATTTGTCGAACGAAATCAGCTAGTGAGATTTTATTATTGCGATTTGTTATAAATCTTACAGATGTGTTTTTTTTTAACTTGGAAAAAGATCAAAATACTTGCAGATTTCAGATTGCTATTAGACGTAATAATTACACACTAAACTAATTACCACTAAACCAAAGACTTACAACTAATTAAATTTTATTACATCAACATAGAGCACAGACTTCCAATTTAACACAGGGTTCAACTATAAACACAAGAGCCTATCAGCGTGCCTATATATTTCAAGTCAAATGTCCAGACCAGATTTATAAAGTTTGAACTTGGCAGGTTTGTAGACCATTTTGTCAGTTTCACAGATCTACTCATTTGCCGACTTCTAAGGAAAAGGGAAAGGCGCCGCACACCGGATTATGCCAAATAATTCACCTAATAGCTACATGCATACTATGCAAAGATTATTATGTTATGGAAAAAATGTGGACTGCAAAGGAGGAATCATTTATTTTCGGTTCAGACACCATTTTAGTTGTGACATCATTTATTCTAAGATGACGGACATACAACACTGGCTTCTTGTGTGTAAAACAGAAATAAAAGCAGGCATGTTATCTTCAAGGAGCATGAAAGGCAGAATCTTTAGTTGAGATGAAAGTACCCATTTGTGTACTGTCAAAGGAGCCAATGCAGATTCAAGTGTTTCATCGTGAAAGAGTGGATACAGGATCTCCATTTGTTTGTCACGAAACTGCATTTAAAATTGTCATTTGCAACAATTGGAAAGTATAAGAGATTCACTTTATAAACTTTAATTTTATAAAAAATGTTTACTTTCTACCAGATGGTAAGATTAAATTACATAAACACTGTCAGCAAGTTGAATCCTCAGATGTATTCATTCCCACCACAGAAGCTTGAAAACCTGTCTATAATTTTGTTACTGATGTTTAGAAACAGCTGTACCTGACATAGCTACATGTTATATATGTCAGCTTTAAAGGATTAAATATTCTTAACCCCCAATGGAGAGGTCTTTTGCTGTTAGCAAACGCTAGTGTGAATTACGCCGGAAGTCATAATTCCAGTAGGGATACCTCACACCAGATATTTGATAAACAAAATGGTCAAGAATCATAAGGTTTTCATTGTTACTGGAAATTCTGTTTGGGGCAAAAGAAAGATTTTAAATGCATAGCATTTTCTCATGCTAAATATAAGATAAATTCTCCTGTAAAAAGCCCCTCACATATATCTTCATTAATATTTTAGATGGTAGTAAATTATATATTTTTCTCTTCAGAAGAATTCAATCTGTCTCATGAGTTGGTTTTTTTTTTTACCCCAGGTGCAGACTTTTGCTTGACTTTTTGGGAGAATCCTGGTGTCTCTTCCATTAGTGTTTAAAACAGTCTTTACGATAGGTGTTCAAAAATGAGGACACGATCAGCAGGGTTTTCTGAAATGCTGCAGTATGAATTTGGTGCTCGGTGAATCTATCTAAGAGAACAGAATTAACCCACCTAACTAGCTAGACTGCAGGCTTCAAAACCCCTTGATTTATGAATTAATCTAATCTAATTTTCGAGAAGTGTTGATGAATGGCAGTCAAACGTACAGATCTTTGGAGATGGTATTCATCAATACAAAAGTATACACACGCACACACACATGCACACACATCCCCCCCTCCCGCCGCCCCATTTAATTCTCATTTTTAAACTTTAGTCACTATGGACTTTATGAATAATTTTAAGCCTATAAATATATTTATATTTATGTAGTGGCCCACCTAAATGAAATGATAAAATAGGCTGACTGGCGTAGAGAAGAAAATTCAACACGAATTACCAAAATTAGAGTATGTGCCTCTCACACATGCAATCCACATTGCATTTAAAGTTATGTTTTAATCTTTTACATACAGTACAATGGCTTTACGAAGACGACCCTTTTCTTTCTCGATCAGTTACAACGTACCAACAACAGAGACATTCACAGACACTGAAAGAGAACTGGCACTTGATGTAGTTAGTTGCACACGTGGCTTCTGAATCTAGTTAATCTGTAAGTCTACGTGTTACCTCCGAGAGGTGAAACTGATCCGTGGAAATTCACACTCGTCCCTTGTTGGACATGCCAGTCTAATAATATGCAAACTTAACGCAGTGTCTGATATCCTGTCTCAAGAAACAAGTGTAGCTGCACAAGGGAAGCAACAAGTCATTTCTTTAAAAGAAACAGGTGGGATGCCTGGGTGGCTCAATCCGTTAAGTGTCCGACTTTGGCTCAGGCCATGATCTCGCGGTCCGTGGGTTCGAGCCCCGCGTCAGGCTCTGTGCTGAGAGCTCAAAGCCTGGAGCCTGCTTCGGATTCTGTGTCTCCCTCTCTCTCTGCCCCTCCCTCCCTCACACTCTGTCTCTCTCTCTTTCTCAAATATAAATAAACCTTAAAAAGAAAAAAAGAAACAGGTGAACCGAAGAATTCTTTTCTCCTCAGTGTGTCCACCCCCATTCTTTATCAAAACCTACCACTTCCTGAATCTAATATACACTTAGATTGCGAATTAGGACAATCAGTGTATTAGGGCAAGGCATGTGACAGGAAAAGGAAGTTAAGCCACGATTTAACACAAAAGAATATTTGTTTCAACTTTTTGTTATTCATTCAACTTTCTAATTATGTGACATTTATACTTTTAGGCATAATTGGATGAAACAAACTTTTTGTAGTCTTTAAAAAGGAAAGAAGGCATCCTTTCTGATAAATGTCTTCATTTTGTACTACCAGATGTCTTTCTGTATCCTCTCCTGCTTTCTAATTTTATTTTTATAAGTGTGAGAACAGTGAAAATGCCAGCCATTGTAGTCAGTCAGCTTGAGCCCCAGCAAAGACTGCAGAGGGAGATGTTATCTTAGTGGTTTTACATAAAGACTGCACTTGAAGGATACTTGGCTTCTTGGGACCCACAGTTGACCACAGAACACACTGAAATCCACAGTGACTACATCCATCTTACAGGCAGCTCATTTTAATAACCTCATTTAAAAAAAAAATGTTTGAGACAGAGAGACAGAGAGAGAGAGAGAGAGACAGAGAGAGAGAAAGAGCACATAGGCACATGTGTGTGCCCCAGAAGGAGGAGGGGCAGAGAGAGAGAGAGAGAGAAAGAGAGAGAGAGTCAGTCTCCAGCAGGTTCCACGCCACCCACTAATCCCAATCTCAGGGTTCCTGAGATCATGCCCGGAGCTGAAATCAAGAGTTGGACGTGTAGCCGACTGAGCCACCCAGGGGCCGCTAATAATTCCAACACAGGATATCATCCACAAAAGAAATTCAGCCTAAGTCAGAACACAGTGTGCTCTTTCTCTTTACCTGTATGCGATTTCTAAGTTTTAAGGAAACTGGAATTTAACAATTATAATCAGTAATTACCCATGAGTAAACATCTGGATTTTTAAAAGGGGTACCAGAAATTTGCTTACGAATAAATTTCAAAGCCCATTATAACTACTCAGACTGTTATAACGACCCGAAATTATTACTTCCAGGAGCACGTGGACTTGGGTGGCTCAGTAGGTTAAGCGTCCGACTTCGGCTCAGGTCATGCTGTCATGGCTTGCGAGTTCGAGCCCCGCGTCAGGCTCTGGGCCGACAGCTCAGAGCCCGGAGCCCGCTTCGGATTCTGTGTCTCCCTCTCTCTCTGCCCTTCCCCCGCTCGTGCTCTGTCTCTGTCTCTCAAAAATGAATAAACGTTAACAAAAAAATTTGAGAGAGTATTCCTTCCATGCTTCGGGCATTTCTGCTACATGTTTCGTGGTTTGGGGTGAACTACCACAAAGATGCCCCTGGCAGTTGCAAAATGATGGCAAAATCTATGAAGCCACTAAAAAGGATATTCCAAGATTCACGTGAGAGGCTCGACTCTGGGGTGTCATCGCCCCTCCGTCTCAGTGCAGAAGCGGGGTTTGGGGTTCGGTGCCCCTTCCCTCAGTTACAGCATGGGCGCTGAAGGCCCTAAGAGTGGCTTAAAAAAAGGTACTGTGAAGCTGTCTGCCCTTTTAGTTTCCGTGCAAAGCTGCACCTGCCCAAAGACACCGTGTTTTTACAACCTGTTGTCTTGCAGTGTCTGTGGAGAAACACCATTACAAAGCATCTACACTAACTTTGGTGATCTTTACTAAGGGGACAGTGGACTACCTGGGTCAATGAATGCATGCACACGCTTAAGGAACTGCTTTCACGCCTGCTGTGGCCCCAGCCCAAGGACCGAGGGGCTGAGGAAGTTACTTGGGGTGCATTTTAGTTTCTATTCGGCCTGTTGCATCTCCAGCAATGGGATTAAAAACTTAAGGGAGCGCGTAACAGCTGTGTAAACGGTTCCTAAAAGTCTCAGAGCTCCTGAGGGAAAGTTGGTTTTCTGAGTAGAGGAAGACATCTGTTTACTCTGCTACCTGAAGAGCATGCGCCTCTAGACCTCAGCAGATCACATGACTCCAGACAGCCCACTAGAGAGGCAGGCATGAGACGGCACACCTAAGAAGAACCGGCTGGTATGTGCAATCACAGAGGCAGCCACAAATTAAAAGACGGAGTGTGGCTTCCTAACCCTAAATCTGTGCCATGTGACAAGCGGCTGTCGGTCAAATAAAAGGATATTATAAAGTAGCTTCTCAAGCCTCTGCAACCTCCTGAATATAAGGTACAATCTCAGCCCTAATGGGTCTTACAACATAGGGATGGGGTTCCTAAAATATGAAATAAATTTTGACCTTACCGCTCCACTGAGTTCTACTAGTTTCTAAGAAACAAAATGAGCGACCAAAGAGCCTCCCCGAAGGAAATGGGAGTGGGAGATAGGACCTGAAGAACAGTGAGATTCAAAGCCGTGGCTTCTCAACCCTGACTATGTGTTAGAAACACCCGGCAGGCTTTTGAGAGTTAATGATTATGGCCAAGTCATAATTCCTGAGATTCCGAATTAATCCGGGTGGGGTGAAATCCTGGCATTGGTACCTTCTGAGAACCCCCTAGGTGATTCTGAGGTGTAGCTGTGGTCGAAAAGTCCTGAATGAACAGAGGGTAGATGGGGATACTCTGTTTCCCCAAATGAGAACGCACGGAATGGTAAATAATGGAATGGCAGGGTGCCTGGGTGGCGCAGTCGGTTAAGCGTCCGACTTCGGCTCAGGTCATGATCTCGCGGTCCGTGAGTTCGAGCCCCACGTCGGGCTCTGGGCTGACGGCTCAGAGCCTGGAGCCTGCTTCAGATTCTGTGTCTCCCTCTCTCTCTGCCCCTCCCCCGTTCATGCTCTGTCTCTCTCTGTCTCAAAAATAAATAAACGTTAAAAAAAAATTTAAAAAAAAAATAATGGAATGGCACAGCATTCCCGTTCAAGGTGGTGAAACGCGTTTGGAGAGAAAGAGAATACCGAGACTCTAGAATCAGTAGTCTGAAGTCAGGTTTTAGCATCCTGGGTCTTTCATTCACTTGTTTAGTCAACTAACTGGTATTTATAAAGGAGTATGGATGAGGTACAACGCACATTACTGATAAAACAAAGGAGAGCAAAGCCCAACACGGCCCCCAGCTTTGTGGGCTTTACAATGAAGTGTAAAAGGAAGACATAAAAGGGGTCTTGTGTTATGTACTGTTTTCGACAAGGAATGATGTGATCCTTCCGCACGCTTAAAAAATCACTCTGGCTGGGATGCAGAGATGGAACTGGAGAGAGGTCCGGATCGAATGCCAGTGGATCAATTAGAAAGCTAACGCGGGAGTCCAGTCCAAATGTCATGGGAACTTGGATTAGCGCGGCAGTGGTGGAGACAAAAAACGTCTATGGTTTCAAGGAGGGATTCAGAAAGTTAAAAAAAAAAAAAAAAAAAGTAAACGAGGCATTGTGGTTAACAGGATACAGGGTATGGGGTAAAGGATATGGTCAAGGATGCAGTCATGATTTCATCAATGGACAGCCATGTCATTTACTGAGTCTTAGCCCAGCGGGGAAGGCTGAGGCTTTCAGGGAAAGACCACAAGTTCAGGTCATATGTTAGCGGGAGGAGCACTGCAGACATCCAACAGCGTATGTCAGGAAGTTCAATATATGTATGAGAACCACAGGGATCTGCGGACCCAGGACAGTTCATACCAGTTGTCCCGGCACCCTGCCATTCGGCGCCCCCTTCCACTCCGCAAGTATCGCCATCTGGATGACCGATCATACGCCTGCCCCCGCCCCCACCCGCACCATGGGGAGAGGTTTAGAGTGGCGTATCCTTGGAACCGCCTGCCTGCAGGTGATACTTGAAGCCATGGGAATCAGTGACATCACAGGGCTTGGGAGACAGTGGACGCAATGAGAAGGACAGTAGGAAGTCTAAGGGCTAGTTTGCGAGGAACTCCAGTATTTGCAGGTGAACTAGAAAAAGACAAGACACCGTGAAGTGTCTTGACAACACGGTGAAGAGAGACTGGCTAAGATGCGGGAGGCGTCGTCTTCTCGGGGGATGCTGCTGAGGTCAAAGGGCAAGGATGACCGGAAGTCCACACTGGGTAATGGCTCCTTATTTTAGCCTAGTCTACGTTTTGTCCCATTTTGAAAACAGGTGCTTCACCGCCATGATCTTAAATTCCTTCCTATTCCTGGAACACTTTGATGCTAGTAGGCTAGAAGACAATGCAGAATGATTTAAGTAGATGGACAAATACTAAAATATAGGAGAGAGAGAGAGAGAGAGAGAGAGAGAGAGAGAGAGATGAACAATTCTGTTGAGAGATTCAAAAACAGTTTCACAGAGAAAGGCAGAAAGGGGAAAACTTGTCTGGTGCATGGGGAAATAGCCAACAAATCAGCAAAAGGACGCTGTGCGTGAGAAACCACACTGGGGGGTGGGCTTCGCGGGGTCTTGGCCAGACCATGAAGAATACATCCCGACTACCACGCGGAGGAGTCTGGGCTTCACCCTCCAGATAAAGAGGAGCCACTGTGAGTTCATGAGCACGGTGACATGACCGGATCAGGTTATTAGGAAGAATATTCCCCGAGGGCAATCTAGAAAAATGGATCAAAGAGAGGAGAGACGGGTGGCAGGAAGCCCAGTTGGAAGACATCATTCGTAATGAAGATGAGAGATGATGAGAGCCCAAATTAGGAAACTGGCAGCGAGGACGGAAAGGAGAGCTGGGTACTGACACTCAGCACAGGGAGAAATCAGCAGGATCTGATGAGAGATCAGAGGTGAGCAGGGAGCCGTGGGGCCGTCTTAAAGATGGCTCTTAAACTTCTAGCTTGTGTGATCAAAGAGGAGGAGGATGTGGATACAGAAGGGGGTAGCTGTGGTCCTCAAGCCCGAGACAGGAGCCACCGAGAATACTGTCCTGGAAATGATGAAGATGGGGCATGATGGAACTGTCCTCCCCCCACATGGTCCTCTCTCTCTTCCCTGAGTTTCTGTGGGCTGTGACACGTGGCGTTCCGTCTTCAGATTTGTTCCTAGCTCCATGTTGTTAGAAGCCCTGTCTAATTAGTGCATGTTTCTTTGGGGCTCCTGACATATACATCTTCTTTCTTTTTGCACCTTTCTCACAGAGCCTGAACCAATGTTAGACTCCTAACAGATGCTTAGTAAGCAATAATGTAATACGGACGTCCGAGCTAAAAAAGAACACAAACAGCTACCTTCCATTACAGTCAACTAGCATTTCAGACAAACGGTTACAATTTGCTTTTCAGCAAAAAATTAAGAAATCCACAGGCGAACTCATACGCCGGTGGAGACGTTTCTTATATTTTCTCATATATGTTTTAAAGAGACAAACAAGATACGTCCAAACGCTAAGGAATTCTGTTAAACGGAAATATTTTTTTTTTTCTACACTCAAGTTTGTTTTGCAATTATTTCTACTTCATGTATCAGTATATTGTCAATGTATGTTTTAAACCTGGGCACCAAATTTCTGTGAAAGTTTCCTGGGCGTTATAATTTATATGAAAGTAATTTTATAAATATATAATGGATATATGCGATTTATATGTTTATATAGACATATTATTTATATAATTATTATTCTGTAACACGGAATATACATTTTGCACGCATATGTAATTCCAACAGTGATGTGGGAAGAAAGTGACTGTTTCGTTTCATCTTAAAAACATGAACCGGGGGGCGCCTGGGTGGCGCAGTCGGTTAAGCATCCGACTTCAGCCAGGTCACGATCTCGCGGTCCGTGAGTTCGAGCCCCGCGTCGGGCTCTGGGCTGATGGCTCGGAGCCTGGAGCCTGTTTCCGATTCTGTGTCTCCCTCTCTCTCTGCCCCTCCCCGGTTCATGCTCTGTCTCTCTCTGTCCCAAAAATAAATAAACGTTGAAAAAAAAAATTAAACAAAAAACCAAAAAACCATGAACCGGAATATCCTTAAAATGCTGACCCCGTCAAAGCAGTTTTTTTTCTTCCCCCATAAAATATCCCAGTTATCTGACATCCTTAGGGAATGTGTCTTCGAATAAATTTTAGGGATGAATCTCATGCTCCTTGAAATGTCAAAAAATCTTTTCACCCTTTTCACATAAACGTTTGGAAAATATCACACACACTTTGCCCTCTTTTGTTTAAGTGACTCTAGCGGCACGATGAGCGTTCACCACTCTAATCAGGGCTGTTGTGAATGCCGCCTGGAGGACAAGCCATCGCACGCCGTCACTGTCCCGGCCGCCCACAGCCCAAACCTGAACCGCGTATTTCGACGTCTCCTCCCCTTGAACTTACCACTTCGAACCAGCAACTCGGCAGGTCGCAGAATCAGTGTTGTTAAGGATTATTCGTTAATTAAGAGAAATATCCCAGGTGACAGCCCAAGTCAAGAAAAGAAGGTCTGTCACAGCTTTTCGTTGTCCTTACCCGATTTAGAGAGCTGAGGTTGCAGCAGCGTGACTGCTGGACGAGCGGGCGTTACTCTCGACGCACACACATCCACACGCGCGCGCACACACACACACATATCCTCTCGCACTGCACACCTGACACTCCAGAATCCCTCTGGAGAGAGAGGGATCACCCCCACGTGGCCATCTTCACATCCACCCCACAGGTGGGCACGTGAGCACCCCCGTATTTGAAGATTAAAGAAACCCAAGCGGCACAGTGGCACCTGACCTTGGTCTCCAAACTTGACTCCAAAAATCTCCATGAAGCCGCGACAGCGAACATGACGTTCGCTACAGGTGCCGGCGACAACCACACCTGTGACCGCGGCCACCACCACCGTGCGGGGTCTGCCGTGTTCAGGGCGTGGTACCAGCCTCTTGACAACAGCAACGTCTCCAGCCATTAGTCCCAATCCTGTTGTTCAGATGAGGAAATGAGGCTCAGAGACAGGTTGGCTTCACCCAAGGTCACACAGCAAATACATGACAGGAATGGGATTTGAGCAAGTAGGTTTCAGAGCCCCACTCACTCAGCACTAGACAATGAGAAACAGTGTGCCAAGGGAATTTAAGTGTTCTTTCTATTCAATTAATGTAATGAGTATGACCTAATCCAATATGTCATGTTTAACTTTGGATTTTCCTTTTATATAGGATTTAGTATCTGGATTCAGGGAATATTCAAATGCTAGCAGAAAAATGTATTAGCTATAGCTTGCTGTTGGAGTGCCCCCAAATTACGGGTGTAATAAGTTATCAAGAGCCTGGTATATGCACTCCCTGGTGGGCAGAAGAGGGGGTGCGGAGTGAGGGATCTGAAGTATCTGAGCGAAGGTCGAAGGTCGAAAGGCCGGGTTATAACCACTACCGCCACTTAACCCTTTCCTGACTTGGCACGAATAGTACTTCTTGAAGGCGTGCTGGCAACCTGCGTTTCTGTTTTAAAGCAGGAAAAAGTGTACTACAAACTGCAAACATTTTTTTTTTCCCCTCCAAAATGGGTAGAAGAGGATGACATTTAAGATAATCCACAATCTGGGCCCCAGCTCTCTCTCCAAGCTCATCACAGATTTTTCCACGGGGGATCCTCTGCTCGGTTCCTGCTGCTCACCCACGATCTCCAAAAGGCATAACGCAGATCTCGGCATCTATATCACAGGTTGCAAACTGGGGGCCCAACTGCCAAACCCAGCCTACATACGTGTTTTGTTTTCTCTGTGTGTTTTGTGCGTTGCCTTTTTTTTTTTTTTTTAAATGAGCCAACATTTAAAAAAATCTCGAGATTTCACATAATTCATATTCTGGCATTTCTTAAAAACTCTTGCAGTCTGGTAACACCTTTTCACCCCCACGTGGCAAGAGCCAGTCTAGAGGCGTGATGCGGTGTTTTCTTTCAGAGGAAGCGTGCGTCCCTGGGTGCTCGGTTCCCATCACCCCGCATCTCCAGCTCCGAGGCTACGTCAACACCATTTATTATCCAACTTGCTCTGCTGTTTTTCTCATAGTAAGGACACATTTCTCTGTGTCTCTTTCAAAAGTGGAAAAACGAAAAGACAAAGAGAACTACATATTTTAGGAAATACAAAAGAATATACATCTACCCAGGAGGTACAACGCGGTATGTAACTAACCCGGCCGACTTCAGGTACCTATGTCACCTGCCTCCGTTGTTGTCACCTGCTCGCAAATTTGCCGGGTGTGCTGGGGTTGGTTTCTGTTGCTCACGCGGTTTCCCGGTCTTGGAATCCTCTTAACCTCCCCATGTCAACTGTTCGGGTGTGTTTGTTTGTTTGCTTGTTTGTTTTGCCAGCGAGCGACAGTCCACCCCCATATCTTCTGTCCTCACTGAAAGGCCGACCACTTTTTGTGGGAGCTACCTATTTAACATGAATCGTTGGCAAGCTTAAAATAACAAAATAAACACTTTTAGAGTCTCCGTGGTCCTGGGGGATGACCTGAGTCCAGAGAACACAAGCCTTTGGTAGAAAGGAGCTATTCTGTAGTGGGGACATTTGACAATGACATGGAGTGAGGGAAGACTTCATTCCCACATCAATTATTTACCGATGGACTCCTCGGGGCCAGGCACTGTGCTAGAAGCTGGCAGTACTGAGAACAGGAGAGAAGGGGATCGGTCTTCACAGCGCTTTTGTGGGTAAGCTTGCGACAAACATTTGGCCAAGTTCTTCCACAGGGAAGGCGGCAAATGGCCAACCTTTGTTCTTCCCAGGTCCCTGGCTCTTCGTGCCCCACCTTGTCGGGCGTCTGTGGCCACGTCTGTGTGGAGAAGTAGAAGGCCTATGTTCTGGTTCACTTCGCTGTCTTTTTTTTTTAAACATTTGTGAGCCCCGGGGCACTTCTGTTGTCCGTCAGTAGTTACCGCCTCATGTCCTTTCCAACATCCATAGAGTTTCAAGGCTCTGCTAATGTCTGTAGGGCTGCAGGAAAGCTGCACGCTGGAAGCCTTAGATTCTCTACTCTCTGCAGTTCTCTGGCATTTCAAAGATCCATGGGCTATTAGAGTACAATCTGACCAAAGCAGTAATTCCTCCAAAACCTCTTTCAGCTTTCTTAATAACCTTAATGACTGTCGGTTATCTTTTAGATCACGCCTCAACTAGAAGCGAAAACTTCCTGGGGGTCTGAGATCGTGTCTGATTTCTTCTCATCTTCTCCAGGACAGTCACTTGGACACAGAACACGGACAAAACACTTGGGGTTTGATTTAAACATATGGGGGGGGGGGGAATGTGGAAGTGAGGCACCCATTAAAAATAAAGATAGGATTTCAAATCAGGGCAGAGCTTTTACCACATCGAGACAGCCCCGTAACTTTTATTGGTTCAATGGCAGTCACTCACTATTAATTTCTAATGTATTAAATGTAAAAGGGGAAAGATTGCAAGTTTTGACTGGTAAGTAGTGCATTTCTTCCCCTGAATAATTCTCAAAAGCTTTCCTGAAACTAAGGCACTTTTCCTATTTTGGCTTTACATTCTGAATACCCTTCCCCACAATGAATATGCTTACATGAAAAGTAGCAGAAAAATTGTGCACTGTATATAGGTCTATCTTTTCCAACTGAAGCCCGATTTACCCCACCCCTCATCCCACCTTCCTTGTACTCCAAAGAGTTTTTTTTTTAATGTTTATTTATTTATTTATTTATTTTTTTTTTTTTAATTTTTTTTTCAACGTTTTTTATTTATTTTTGGGACAGAGAGAGACAGAGCATGAACGGGGGAGGGGCAGAGAGAGAGGGAGACACAGAATTGGAAACAGGCTCCAGGCTCCGAGCCATCAGCCCAGAGCCTGACGCGGGGCTCGAACTCACGGACCGCGAGATCGTGACCTGGCTGATGTCGGACGCTTAACCGACTGCGCCACCCAGGCGCCCCTATTTATTTATTTTTGAGAGAGAGAGCGGAAAAGGGGCAGAGAGAGAGAGAGAGAGAGAGAGAAAGAGAGAGAGAGGAATACACAGAATCCGAAGCAGACTCCAGCCTCCGAGCTGTCAGCACAGAGCCCAACGTGGGGCTCGAACTCACAAACTGAGATCATGACCTGAGCCGAAGTGGGCTGCTTTAACTGACTGAGCCACCCAGGTGCCCCCCCCCCCGCCCCAACAAAGAATTTTCATCAGGCAACAGATATCCTCTAGAATCGCAAATGGAAGGAAAACAAAAATTGTGTTCATATGCAACATCTTTGACAATCTGCTAAAAGTAGCAAGTATTGAACTCAATTTTCTACGCGTTTCTAACCACAGAAAGTTCCTTTACTTATTCCTGGAGATAGCCAATCCCATTGCCCACAGAGATGGAAAAATTCCAATAGTATAAAAGAGAAATATTATAAATAATGAAGGCAGGTTATCCTTAAAAGTTGACACATTTAACATTTCTTAACACTTCCTTATATATAGCTAGTTTCCAATTTTGTTCTATAAATAATATTCATGCAAGTAAATACGTTGAATTTTCTCCAGAAAGCACTCTCTCTAATTTCTGCAGGGTTATATCACTGTACATTTGTTAAGTGCCCATATGACATCAATCATTCTCCAACTGGGCACATGCAAACAAATGCAAGAGATTAATACATCTCTCTCTACAATGTCATGTTTTAATGGGTTTTTGAGAAGTGAAAAAAAAAACTATCATATTTGGTTTAGTTTAAATTATGACCTTCACTGTCGAAACATGACCCGCAGAAGTGTGGAAACCACTTGACTCAGTGGTCCTGAACCCCATAAAAATGTACTTGTTGTAGAGAAATTTTTAAATTTTTAGTAATTTTTATTGCTTGCCATCACTGAAGCCAAAGTTGTTGCGTTTTCATTTTTGCAATTCTTCCTCACAATGCTTGACATAACGATTTGAAAACTAATAGAAACACCCAGGGACCTGTGATTGCCTGTCCTGCTGCCCTTTCGTCTTCCTTTACAAGCATATAAAGGAAGTGAGGTGCACAAAACACATGTATTTGTAATTACATTTGCAAAAAAAAAAAAAATCCTCCAACAGCTGTGGACACAGCAAAGATTAGTATCTGGTAGTGGCTTGGAATAATGAAGAAGGAGATTGCCAGGGTTCAGCTACAGAGCTGATGAAAGATGGGATAAAAACCCTGCTCTTCAAAATCCTTAATCTGTATTACTTTTACACGTGAAATTAAAACACACATATTGTAAGAATTTAAAATAGGCAACATGATGAACTAATGGTTTTCAATCATGCAGTGTAATAAGCCCTGTGTTTTCGTAGTAATAATCAATTGGAAACATGGATTGATGTCTACATAACATATTTTAAGGTCTTAATTAAATTCTTGTAAAACATCTTATAAAGTACTTGAAACTTAGCTGCATCCAGTAGTTTCCAGGTAGTACTGTTCATTTTTTAATCTCGTGTTTATACCAATTATAAAAGCCTAGAATCTTTGATGATGGTTTACATAATCAATTGTTATATGAAAGTGATCATTAAAAAAGCAGTATTTTAAAATAGCTTTTCATAAATATGTTCAATATAATGATTAAGAATAAAACCAATCTTTTCGACTCATGTATCCTCCACAACAGATATATCTATTTAAGCATGTATAAAAGTTTAAGGGGATAATAACTCAGAACTGTCATCTTCTGAAATGTATATACTATGATTCAATGAATAAGCATACAAAAACTAGAATGATTTAAATTGTAAAAAAAAAATGCACCTACTTCCAGACTTTGCAATTTTTATAATAAACTTTGCTGCTCTTTTTAAACTTTTAAAAGCTAATGTGCTCAGAAATAAGAATTCATTTATTAAGGAAATTAATTGCCTATCATAAATTATGCTTTTTAATGAAGCATCACTGTGTTTTAGAGTTAAAATGTCTCAATTAACCAATATTTGATATTTGATGTTTTAACAGGATGAATTGACCATTCAATTTTTAATATATGTCTTTTACTAAAAAAAAAATCTCCCTAGAACATGACACATTTTTATCATACTCTTAATGCTTTGCAAGAAATTATTCATTCTAAATGGGAATATAATAACATAACAGAATATCCATTCTTTTTTTAAGAATCTATGATAAAACCATGCTACAATACGCTCACTTTTTGCATACACGTTCACAGAAAATTAACTAATAGTATGTGAAGGCTTCATTTTTATATGTTATTATTTCTGTCTCAAGTTGCTTTGAATATTACTAACATGGGAAAAGCTTACAAGGAACTTCAATCAGGCCACAGACCCTGCAGACTTTTCTGTGTAGACAAACCACTTAAATGACTGAGTACCCCACGATAATCAATTCACTTGTCATCTGGCATAAATGTAACAGCGTCCTTCCAAACTTTTCAGGCTTCCTTGTTTTGTATCAAATTATTAACCTCTGGATTTTAGGAGTTGGATCTATTCAGGCCCAAAATTTATATTGAGACTAAAATTCTACATAAATATTCGATATAGGAAAGGAAGCAATGAACTTTTTCAAGGAAATGAAATGATGGCCAAGCCAGTCCAATGCTACTTGATAAAACTATTGTGTAACAGATTCTGGGATCACAGATTTAGGGGAGAATGCATAATCCTTCATCAAAGAGTGGCAGCTTATCCACAAAGCTTCCTATTCCTGATGGGATATTCTTTTAAAAGTAATAACGAGGACTTAAAAACTATGTAACACTCTTCTACCAAAATTAGCCATTTATACCAACGCTTCTTAATCCTAAAGGAACCAGAACCTCACCCAGAAAGCCTTAAGATGCTTTCCTTTGGGGGAAAAAAAATACATAATGTGTACTAATAATTTACATCTATTCCTAAATCAAATGCTACTGTTCCAGACTTAAATTAAGTGATAATACTGGAAGCTACATTAAAAAAAAAGAAAGAAAGAAAAAGAAAAGGTAGAAACAAAATAACAACAACAACAAAAAAAATTAGAGTCCCTAGAAGGCTTACATTAATAACAATTTCCAAGACTGAGAACTCCCAATAGTTTGCTTTCTTGAACATTTAAGATTTTTAACGTGCATTATAGGCTTTTCAAAGCTCAAGTGGTAATTATACAACCAATTCATATACCTTATGTCACATTTAAATGAAATACGTGATACATTAATGATTTGTGTTAAGTAATTCAGAATTACCCTGTGCTGATGGCTTAATATGAAACTCGCCAAACTTGATATGTTAAAATTCCTATCTGAAGTATAATACAGTTTTAAAAGCTACTTTCATCAGATGATGTGAGCCGAATCAACTGATGGCATCTCTTAAAACAAGCACTAGGTCGTCTCCTTCAGATCTCTCCTTTGTCAAAATCTCAGAAAACACCTGCACAGTGGAGATGAAGGATGTTACTGGAAAGAGCAGATTTTATACAAAACTTGAGGTAGAGGAGATTAGACTTTTGCCATGGCTATGAGGGCTGACCCAACTTGCTAAACATGGTACTTCAATGAAATGCAAGATAATATGAATTTTATTGAGAATACTTTAAACCAGAAAACGAATAAATGATGCATCTTAAAATATAGCTATCATCTTACAAATGCATTCATGCTCTGTGAGTTAAGCAAAATAATATTAGTATCTCATTCATCTTACAGTTTTGTAATAAATAAAATTTTGGTTACCTGTGTGGATAATGCACACATATGTATTAATAACTAGTCTCCCAATATCTGGAGTATATAAAATAGGATAGTTATTACAGCCTTTTATGGTTTCTAAGAGCACTAGACCTAATCATCCTAATTCCTATTAGGTTCTTTAAAAACTTATATTGGAGTCGGTTTATGTTTTGTTACTAATCTATTTAGATTTCTTAATTATGGATGATAGAGCATAATAGCCATTTAAACAAAGAATGTGAAGTTCTGATTAGCGGAACCACGTAAAAAAAAAAAGCCCTAAGTGTAAATAATTTAAATTATTGACGTCTAATTATTTACATTATTGGTAAACCAATATTTGAATTTGAAAATATAAAATACAGACTTCTGTGGAACACTGCATTTTTAACTACAATGTATTGTGCTTCAAATCCTGTATGAGTCATCTAAAAAATAAGCTTAATTTTTAAATTCTATCCTTTGCAATGATTTATTTTCCTTTAAAGGTGAAACACTATACATATACTATACCACCTAACACCATACAAATGAAAACATAATATTAAAAATCCTATCACAATCAAAACACAAGATAGAAAACATTTAAGAAGTTTTCTTTTCTGCCACACATATAATTTTAAAATCAGTAACAAAGAAAAAAACCTTATTGGCAAATCAACTTAACAACTGAGGGGTGTTTATTGTTTATAAAATTTTTTGAAATACCACGTTCTCATTCAGAGACTGTATACTCTAGGGCAAAAGTAACCAGTAAGGGAGAATTTTGTTTCATTTAATTTTTCAATCACAGGAAACGTAGAATAGGCTGTTTCTATTTGGCAAGAAAAAGTTATAAGGGAGCATAAAAATTACTCTGAAAGTGAGGATTTAATTCTGGTTTGACAGGCACACATTACCTACAAGGAAGAGCTTTAACTTTTGCTTAAATTGAAATTTACTTTTAAGTGGTTGAATATGCTCACGGCCTCATTAAAAAAAAGAGTGGTGGAAAATTAAGATCGAAATATCAACTTAGAAATATATTACAGACAGAAAACGTCTGTTCTGTTTTAATTCGAGTGATAATACCCTAGCAAAAGTTGCCTTCAACCTTCACCCCTTTCTGAACCCAAATTCACTGACAGCTTTGTAAAGTAACAAACACCTTTTTTTTTGCTGGAAGGTATGATTATTTTCAGGAACTTTCTAATTCTCTAGAAATGTTTCTTAAAGAGAACATGAAGAAGATTAATATTTCAGTTAATTTGATTGTGTCAGGTTATTCTCCAACTATTATTGATGCTATCATAAAATTCAACAATACTTCTGTAAGAAGAATGCCTTATTTTGGTGACAATCCTGAGACAAAATATGGTTATTACTAACACTCTTATTCCTGTTTTATATTATAGTGAATCACTCTTCTATATTTATTTAAATTCCTAGATTAGTTATTATTTGCAGTATTTTTGCCTACAGTTATTCTTCTCATCTTATCATGACATAAAGTTTAAGTGAGAAAGTTTACATTTTAAATAGTCATTTCATTTTTGCTTATAGGTATAGAAAAACGTAAAACACTGTTCAAGATGTTTTCTTGTTGTTCTTCAGAGGAAAAAAAAAGTCGGATTTGTTCTTCAAAAACTATAGGTCTGACAGCTTTCTTTAGCTGGAAGTTATTACAAATTCTGAAAGAAATAAAATTTACAGCTGTCTTCTGGCTTTCATAATTATTTTAAATGACAAGCCCTGTGCCAGCTTTTTTTTTTTAAGAGCTATTTAAAAAGGACCAGTCCCTTGCCAAGTTTTCCCACCTACATGTTGACAAATTTCAAAATCTCTGATAAAGGTATTTGCACAGATGTCACATTTTCAAGGAGCCCTTGGTAGACAGAATAAACAAGTATCCTTTTCAATAGGATAACTTTTATATTACCCAAATATACATATCCCGATATTACCGTATTTGTAAGTGCTGCATGCAAACCCACTAAAATACTTTATGCATTTCTCATAAATTAAATTAATTTCAGTCCTGTCTTACCACTCTCTGCATAACATACCTTCCAAGGTGCAGTCCAAGCATATTAGCTGCCCTAAGGTACCACTGTAGCACAGAAGCCAAATGCCGGAGACAACAGGGATGCTACAACTTCCTGGGGGAAGAAAGACCTCTCTTTGGAAACGCCCCTGTTAGCAGAAAGACACCTCACTTCCTCGCAATGATAGTGGCTCCACAATTCTCATCGTGCACTATTCGTTGAGCTTAACTGAACTCAAGATGAAAGAATCTACTCTCATAAAAGAATATCTTTTTTTTGTTTTTTCTGGATAAAGCAGGGACCACAAATTCACGTCACCCTACTATTCAGACTGAAGGCAGCTAGTCACTACTGAGCTGTTATTTCTTTCTCAATTGTGGCAATCTGAAGAGGAATTATCACAAGATTCTGTAAGTGTAACTAATAAGCGAAGAGATGACAGAATGACTAAAATATATTGATTTTGAGCTTCATCTTCGGAGAGAAGTGACCTTGTAAAGTACCTCCTAAATGACCATTTTAAGTAATCAGAGTGTTTGTTTTTAAGTCTCCATATAAATTTGAGAATTATAAAATCGTAATTTGGCGTTCAGCCCCATATAAACAAATAGAGTTGTTAATAGATTTTCTTTCCTCTGACAATATGAAGACCCATATACAATATTTGGAATTTCTCCGATTAATTTTTAAACAATAGTGATGTTCACATTCTTGGATCTAAAATGCAAATACTGACAAGTGAAGTTAATTTTCCCTTGTACTTACCCCATCAACTTGCAATGACCAAATCTGCCCTTTATAGATCGTTTTTTCTGTCAAACACACTGCTACACACAGAAAATGCTCAAAGGACCGTCACTCTTTATAAAAGATATCCATATTCTCTCCTCTTCCTCTTCTTCGCTTCTCCCGCCCCCCCCCCCCCCCCCATTCTCTCCGTATCTCCTTTTGGTTTTAAGGCAGAGACCCACTACACCCAGTTATAAAATAGCTGCTTATTATTAAGTAATATGACCCCGCCCCAGGGCAAACCAAGTCACATCATCCCCACTCCTCCCCAGCTTCTGGAATTGAAGTAGAAAGTATTCTCCAATTCTGGAAAATACTTTATCAACAAACAGCATCTCACAATTACTTTCACGTAATTGAACATGAAACTACAGGTGTGAATATATTCACTTGTTTTTCCCAAGACACTTCACTTTCAAAAGGGACAGTCTCTTTTCTGTATGCTCCAGGGTAAGCCAGAGATGACGACAGATGTGGGGGAAATGATTTTTAAAACTGCCATATCTCTATAAGGGATCATCAACTCCTTACGTTACAGGAAAGAATATAACCGTAGTTTGGTAATGTGATACACTATACTCCACGTACGCTCCTGAAACATTCAAGCCATCTATTACCTCCTTCAAGTCTTGGAACTCAGTTAAGACTGCCACCTATCACAAACTTGTTTACTAAGTCAGTGCTACCCCAGTGCTAGCTTTTTTCTAAGCCTGCAAGAGTAGCAACAGGCCAGTAAAGTCTCCTTTTTATTATCACTTCATCATCATCATCACCGTGATTATATGATATGGTTTCAATCATACACTCCTATGACTTGTGAGTACATTCTATGATATTGACATTAATTTGCTCGGTGACTCATTCAAAGTAGAAAGAAGAAGGTTTCAGTAGATGACCATCTTTTACAGGAATTCTACATAGCTGTTCTAACAAACTACGGTTACCTGAGTTATTTAACCAAAACCATAGAAAGAAATCACCATGGTTTCCAATGAAGGATTCCTTGTATAGTTTTGGCGTTTGAAACACCTATAGATCTTAGAGCACGTTTCTGCATTTTGAAGGTTTATATTCCAATGGGTGGCTAAAATGATGCTTTGAAAATGGCATTTTAAGCACATTATTTTAGCATTTCACACTCTTTTATGTGAATGTTTTTAACTGGAAAAACACTAATTCAATGTAAATAATCTATCATCACAGTGAAAAAAATTAAAATATAATAAACATATTTCCCACCAAGTCTTTTTTTTTTCCTGAAGGCAGAAAACAATGCCACTGTGGGAACATTATATTCCCTATAAAGCAGTCATGATGTCTTTATTTAAAAATCCTATAGACTATGGCTATATTAGAATACTCATCTATATTAATCTCACATTCTATGTTTTTAATATTTTATTTTATTGAGACTGCAAGCGTATATCACAGTAAACAATGTAATATGGACCAAAGTCCAAGAGAAGCTTAACGTGGCCTTTCAAAAGAGAAGAAAAAGCTGATGAGGTTAAGACCAGACACCAGTAAGATACAAATGAAAATATTACAGTAGGGACCATAATATCTACCGAGTTTCCAGGTTTCCAAAGAGGATAAAGAACTACCTCCACATGCATTATCTTTCGTGTCAGGGTAATACCCACCACCTTATGAAATAATGTTACAACACACGTGCAAGATGTACATCTAGAATTCTAAGAATTCCTCGAAAAACTCAACAGTAACACTGATACAAACCAAAAAGGAAATAACCTCGCTGTAAAATGTTTACCATTTGTAATTCCTAAAGACCACAAAGCCCTTTGATGAACAAGAAAATACACCTGAGGCATATTGTATCTAGGGGGGAAAAAGGCTATCTTAGTCAAATACGTAATAATGAATTGTCTCCTCATGCTTTATATAATTCTTAGAGAAAGTTCAAGTTATGTCCCCAAAAGGATGTTTTAATTATAAGAAGCAATATTTTAAAACTCATACAAGCCATCACACTTATTTGGAAACAAATGACTTTTCAAGATGTGGAAATATTACTATCAATCACCAACAAGTTAATTCTACATAATAAGGCAGGTTTGGATGCAAACTGACCCACCATGGAATGCTGTATCTGAAATTGATTACAACAGCACTCAAAATGAATGCAGCCCTCTAAACCACTTCTTTGCTCAGAAACATTAATCTCAATTAGAAGGAGAGCTTCATAATGGTAATGCTTGGTATAAAAAAGTAAGAAATAAATCAGTTTTTATAAGACACAATAATTAATCAGTTTTGAAACTTATAATTTTTTTTTAGCACAAAGTGTCCATCAGGATTCTTAAAACAGCTGCTATCTCTAAAATAAGGGTTTTGAATGTGGTCTGAAAGCAGCTTACATGACATAATTTTAAAGACTTAGTTATTAAAACTTTTAAGTGGCATTCCATTATTATGCTATCTTTTCAGTATACTTCTTAATTTTGAATGGGTGTTAAACTCTTCTCCAGACTACCATTCCACTTTATAACACAAATACGAACACTGGCTTTAGCTGAAAATTCAAAGGGATGTCTAATTGGGTGTGGATCAAAGTTTGATAGCAAATTACTGTATCCTTTGCTGATATTTTCAATCAAAGTAAAGGAAGTGTGTTCTGAAAGTCAAAATAGACATTTGACTATCAAATAAAACACTGCATAGATAAGCATTGTGTCACTGAACGTGCCTAACAGGTTTCTACAGCACATCTTAAGGAAAAGGGCAGACAATTCATTAAAACTGCTGAAAACACTGATTCACGCAAGTATAATACCTTGATGACATTCCTCGGCCGCCCAGAAATAAAAAAAAAAAATTTAAGGGATAAATAAAGCTTAATAGAAAGAAGGTAATGTATTTACCACAAGGATCAATACTGATAAACAAATAAAGCTGTCTTTATGGTGCTTTTATATTAAACTATGGCTATCTTCAGGACTTACTTCCCAGTACGATTGTAGGCAGGGCAGACTTGAGCATTTCCAAACATGCTTTCACAGCTGTTCCAAAAACATCGTTCTTTGTACATCACGCTCAAAGTTGATCAAGTATTTCTGATAGGTCATCCTACTCCCAACGATAGCCATACGCTTTTGCCTGGTTTCTTAGTTGCTTGACTCTTTACAAAGAAAATAATTTTAACTCTTGGCTTTCAGAAGCAAAGCTAAGAACGCGTAGCCTGAACTTGCTAACTGGATTATTATTGTTCAGCTAGGTTTTCTTTCCGAATACATTTAAAACTTTTCGCTCTATTTAGGCGCTTTCTTCTATTCACAGATAAGCATCCTTATCTTCTTTGTCTTCCCCCTAATAAAGCAGGTTCTCTTTTTCTATCCAAAAGACTCACGACACGCCTACAAGACCATAGTAAGAAAAGCCTCTATAATTTACCTAAAACATTTCTTTCTGGAAAATAAACCCAGCCGTGCAAAGTGGTTCAATTTGGGGGGGAGGGGGGGCAGTCAGAATTCTTCTATCATTTTATCTGCTTTATTTCACGTAATTAAGAAATCTTCATTAGGGTTGATATTCCCTGTCTATGAGCTGCTGACATTAATGCTATTGGCACGGGATACTAATAAATTCTTCAAATATATGAACCCTGGGATTGTGATTAGTATATATAAATACATTTCATAAAAATTGGGTAGTATATGTAAAAATATACCTGTCTTACTTAAAGGAATTACTTTCCCTCATAATAGATATTTTTTAAATTGTCTACAAGAAAATATATGTACCAGGAGCAAAAAAACAGTACCTTTGAGTAAAGAGGAATAGTCAAATTCAAATAAGAAAAAAGGCAAATTGTTAGGGACAATGCAACAGGAAGAGAGGTACAGTAGAATCCTAAAATACAAAATAACTAAACTCATTATAAACTCCTATCTTTGCAGAATTTAGGAGTAATTTGTTAATGCCATGACATTTTAAAGTGAGATTAGCAAGTCTTATTACTGAACTAACCTCTCACTCTTGGAGCAAGAACTAAATATTTGCTCTGCATTTAGAATCACAAATCGAAAGTTTCACGGCTCTTGCAAGAATTTCCTATGTTAAGAAACAAAAGCTAGAAGTTTTAGATAATTAAGAACATGTTCAGGAGTACACAAAGTAAGGTTGTGGGTGTATTTGTAAATTTTTTGTTTCAACTGAAATATTAAAATCTAGAATGAATTCTAACTATGCAGTTGCTCTTACTTCTAAACTCTGTTCCTGATACACTAGACAGACCACAGATACTTTTCCAGGTAGGCAACTGGGTGGAGAAGGGTACACAGCGTATTTTAAACAAATTCACTAAAGGAATCAAAGCCCAAGTTGTGTTCTGTTGCAACGCTACCTTTTGGGGGTACTCTTCCAAGCTTTCCAAAGATGCCAGTCCTACCTTGTTTTTTGTTTTCCTTTTGACAACAGAAAGGAAAGGTAATGCGTGAACATATTTCTATTTCTACTGAGAAGACCACCCAGTGGATTCTGCCAGAGCCTACAAATGTTTGACAAATACATTGTCAGAAGATAAGAAGTAAGAGCAAGATGAAGGGACAGTGCTGTTCTCCGGAATCCCAGCTGTCTGGGGCCCTGGAAAAAGTGCCTGGACAGCTCTCACCCTTTCACCTCCACTGCACTTACCCAAAAGTACCCGGAAACTTTTCTCTAGCTTTAAATTATAAGGACTACAGAAAACAAATGTACCTGCTGTATGATGAGGTAGAATTACCTGTGACCCTTTCTCCTCAATAAGCATTAGTAGCAGGTTACCGTCACAACTATTTTAAAGGTGAGGCAGTAAGAATGGAATCCAAAGTGCATTAATAAGGTGTTCGGCAGAGATCAGACACAACCCACCTCAATCTAAAATATCTGACGCTCCTTCTAACTGGTTGCAAAACACGATACAGCCTGCGATCGAGTTGCACATCCGCAAGCCTGCGATTTTTTAAATGCCCAGTTCAGGCTATTTGTTTGTTTCCAGCCCCATCCAGAGTTTCCGGATGAAGTTTCAGGCGAGAGCTAGCACTCCCCACGCCACCCCAGCCCCTCGTTTCCGTCCTTCTTTCCTTCCCAACTTGGCTCCCCGGTAGTTGGAGAAGCCTCCTTTCCACTTCCCCGGAAACTGGTGACATTTCAGGGCTTCCCGCTCGCTGGAGGCCCCCCCAAGGATCTTCTCAGATACCTCCTCAGAGGACGCGCCACAGAACTGGGGATCACCCCGACCAGAGCAAGACTCCCTGCCCCCACGGAGCGCCCAGCCTCTGGGCTGCCTTTCTCGGGGAGCCCGCGAGCCCGGGGCTCCCCGGACCCGGAGCGCCGTGCCCAGCTCCTCCGGCGACACGCACCGGCGAAGTTCCCACCTGAGCAGGCAGCCGGAGGTGTCAGACGCGAGGGAGGGGCGGGGACGGGGAGCCCGGGCGCGGGGAGGCCAGACCCGGGGGCGACCGCGCGCGGAGGAGATGCTCCCGGGCCACCCGGGCTGGCCAACCTGCTGCCGCCTGCCAGAGCCGCGCGGGGAAACGCGCCGCGCTCCGCGCCGGCTGCCGCCCGCCCTCCCGCCCTCCCGCTCCCGGCGCCGCGGCCCGGGCACTAGGACCCCAGAAAGGAAGGAGGGCGCGCCGGCGGCGGCGCCGCACTTACCGCGCTCGGCTCGCCCGCGCCGCCGGCTCGCTACCCGGCCGCAGCCGCCGCGTCCACCCGAGCAGCGCGCACACACAGCACTTGGCCAAATTCAAAGGAGCCGGGCGCGGGGGAGGGGGCCCCGCCGAGGGAGCGGAGCGTGGGAGCTGGGGGAGGGGGGCCGGGAGGGGGAGCGGACAGCAAGTGTTACAACTTCCTTCCCTGCCCACCGCCCGGCCGCGGCGGGCGAGGGACGCGGCGAGGGGAGGGCAGCGCGCGCCGGAGCGCCAATGAGTTCACTTTCTTTTCCTCCCCCGCGCTCTCCCCCTCTCCCTTCCCGCCGGCCCCCTGGAAGCCTCCGGCTCGGCCGGAGAGGCCGGGCCGGAGTTTTCGGTTTTCGGCGGGGGGAGCCGGAGGACGGCTGGCGGCGAGGGAGGAGAAAGAGGGAGCGGGAAAGGTGAGGAGGCGAGCGGGGCGCGATGCCAGGGAGCGGCATCCAGGACCTTAATTGTGCGACGGGGTACGCGCCGGGCCGAGTGTGCCCGAGACCAGGCGCGTACACGTGTCCGTGTGTGTGCGTGTGTGCGTGTGTGTATGTGTGTGTGCGCGCGCGGGTGTGTGTGCCAGAGGAGGCGAGCCTACCATGCGCTTCCCCCGGTGCAGATCGCGGGAGAGCCCAATCACGGGGCGAGCTGGACCGGGCTGTGATCATTTATAATCCTGGACTCCTCCGCTCCGCCACTTGTCAAGATGACAGGTACTTTATTTCTTCTTCTTCTTAATTCAAAAAAAAAAAAAAAAAAAAAAAGAGATTCCCCGTTTACTGCCTTTTTCTGTCAAATGGGATTTGCCGGACTGAACCACGTTCGCCGCCCCTCCCTTCTCCCCTCCTCCAGGCCGCGTCGGGTACGGGAAAGCTCCGAGGCTCCCATGCTGTGACCAATCAGTGCCTCTACTACTCTTGCCGTGATTTAGGGGTCATCCATGAATAACACTTCACGCTGATGAATGGCTCTTGCAGGCTTTCGGCTCTGATGAGGGGTCTGCCCGCCGCTGATTGCAAACACTAATGAACTCCCAGCGCCATTTGAAATTCACACGCACCTACAAAGTGCGGGGGTACGTGCGTGCGGGGGTGGGGGGGCGGAGGGGGTCTGTCCTTTTCTTCTCCCGGCCACGCGCGCGCGCGCGCGCGCGCGGGGAGCGGGGTCGGGGAGAGGGGAAGGGGCGGGTAATTGCTTTGGACCGAAGTGGAAACACTTCTGTGTGTAATCAAACCTCTAACCTTCTTAGAAAACTACTTTTCTTGATCTTTCATAGGGTGGGCATTTCAGGTCAGCTGAGTCACCCGAGGAGGTAGGAGTGCGAGACACTGCCGGGAAGATGGATGCCGAGGCAGAAGGGTGTAATTAAGGATTTCCAGTCCCGGTAGGCGGCCCGTCCTTTACAAGAGGATCTGAAAATGACCTGCGCCTTCCCCTCCAGAGTGTCCTCTCGTCCCAGACTGAAAAGCGCAAATGACCTTCGCACGCGGGAAGGGGTGATACACGAGCCCCAACTCGGCACCGGCGGCGGCGAACAAGTGTCCGCCCTGTGGTTCAAGCACCAAGACCGCCCCAACAAGCGCGCGCTGGCCGGTGGGGACGGCTTCTGGAGTCCTCCCAAGGCTCCACGCCCCGCATTCTCCGACGCCGCCCCCCTCCCCAGCTCTCCCCTGCTTCCACTCTGTGTGATGTGGGAGGAAAATAAAAGTTTACTGCTCCCCAGGAGACACTGTCACTTTGTACTCCCTTAAGTTCCCTGCAACACCCTCGCTCCCGGCTCCCCAGCCCCAGTCTCCCGGGCGTCAAGGAAGCCCACCGAGGCGGACCTAAGTTCCGGCTGTTCCGCAGTTTCGAAACACCCAATCCTCGACTTTCCAAGAGCTGCTTTCTGGCTCTCCGTCCTTCTGGAACCTGTTCCGCACCCGCCTGCAGCCGGGCTGGGGCGCGCGCGCTTGGGGAGGATGAGCGCGCCTGGCTCCTCTGGGGGCATCCTACCCCTCCTCCAGGGTGTAGCTGAGAATGAGTGTCCCAGGCCTCAATGGGCCGCTGGCAAACCTGACCCAGGAAGCCTGGCAGAGGAACCTAGTGAGCTCCGAGTCTTCTCATTCCATCTTCCGCTTTCAACTTCAGAGCAGAGGATTGCAACGACCTGCACCTAACCAGACTCGCGTTGAAGGAAATAACACGTACATTTGTAACCACGTGCAGACCAAGAAACAGAGTAAGCACTCTGAAAACAAGAGTAATGCCCCCCCCAGCCCCCCAGGAAAGCCGGAGGCTTCATGATAGAGTTTCTCCAAAGTTTTGGGTAGAACTGACAAGGAGAATCCCTGAACTTGAATTAGTGTGCCCAGTGCTTCTGAGTTCCCCTAAGTCGCTAAATGACCAAACGCACCTAAAAGTAACGTAATGCGTGATCAGCACGGCCCCACTCCCGGGGCGCACAAGCACATCCACGCGGCAGGGATCTAGAGTCAGCCTAGAGTGGATCAGTCTCTTTCCTGCCTTGTGTGTTACACACTTGAAAAAAAACAAGGCGGGGGGTGGGGGGAAGGGAATGAATGATTATTACCCTCTCATTGTAGCCATTCTCCTTTTCTTAAGAAAACTTTCGAATTGTGAAGATCTGCCCCAGATAACTACTTAAAGTTTGCATCCCTGATGTGACAGTAAGGAGACGGGTAGGGTGTTTCATAAATCACATTTGTGGCCCAGTTCCCACAAAAACATTTTAAGTGTTCGAAACTTTCCAAAGTGTCCATGTAACACTCCCCCTAGCTCTTTTGTACTTTACTATCCAGGAATACACACACACACACACACACACACACACACACAGGGAAGTAAGACACCTCAGAAAGAGGCCAGAACAAAACTAAATTGCTGGTAGGAGGTGAGGTCGGGGAGCGGCGTGTTCCTTCTTTTCAGCTCTTTTCTCTTTTCAGCCCTTATTATAGCTAAAGCTGGTAATGAGCATAGGAAACAATAGAACTCATAAAATTTAGAAATGGTAATAAATCTTGAAGCTTGTCTCTAGCCCGGCTCCCTGTTACACGATATTCAAAGTTTTTCAGTATGTGACGCCGAGCATTCCCACTAATTGCCCCCGATACAGACAAAATACTCCAGAATTCATTCACACAGCCCCGTGCACTCTACGCTAAGCATCACTGGTGGACAAAACGCGCAGGCTTCCTCCACGACCGTTGCGTGTGTGAGACGAAGCCCGAAATCCAGGCAGTTCATGTGTGTTAAGTTTGAGGCTTCGCGGGCTTTTCGGCCCCCCTCACTAACAAAGAAGTTCCATCATCGGAGGTCGTTAGGAAAAGCTGATGTTGCACACTGCCCAACTATACCGCTCGCTTTCTCCTCCAAGTGCATCCTTGGAAAGCGGAGAGGCAGCTTGCTACGTGACCATCAGGCTTTTTGCCTCGCTGAGCTGCTGTCATGGGAGGGCGGGGGTGGTGGGTAGATCACGCAGTGCCCTCGGCTGCAATAAAAAAAAACCCCGAGCGGGAGAAGAAATGCAAGACGTGGCTGTCTGTTTTGCAAGCCTCTGGCCGCTCACAGCAAACTCTGCCGGGCGCGGCTGGTGACTTTGCCGCCTTAACGCGGCCGGTCGTGTACGGGATGATGGGGCCCGAGCCGCCGGCATCGCCCTCCCGTGGGGTCCCCTTGTCACAAGGATACGCAGCTCACCGAAAGAAAAACAAAAAACAAACAAAAAAAAAGGTTGCAGAACTCCCTTTGCAGCCCCCACCCCCCACCCCTGGAAAAGCCTGCCTGAGGCCCTTGCAAACCTCTCCAGTATGCTGGCCAGGAAGAGAAAGGGCCCACCCCCTTTGGATCTGCTGCGCCACAACTCCCCACCTCAGGTGAGGGTCACCCACTTGAAGGCGGTACTTATCCATTTTATCAGCGTCACGTGGGCCTTCCCTGGAGCCTGATGTTTTGGGGGGCTGGGGGCCGTCAGTTTTTTTCCCTCCGGTTCCTAAGGGTCCAGCCTGGAGCTGCAGAGGCTGGGTGGCAGCTGTCCCCCGCCCTCCCGTGGGGCCACTTCCTCTTCTGACATGCGGGGGCTTTCAGGCGTGCAGAGGGGGGGAGCACCGGGTCAGGCAGGTGTGACGTTCTCCGCGGAGCCTCCTGGGCAACCGCTCACTTCATAGCCACTCTTGGCAATTACTACATCCGCTCCAGCGAACTGAGGCTAGATGGCCTGACCGTGGGCTCAAATCGGACTGGACTTCTCCCACCCGAGGGGCTCAAGGCACTGATAAGGAAGGGAGGCAAGGGCTGAGGGAGCCATAGTTTAGACACTTAGACCTTCCTGCTGACCCTTTGAAAAGATCAGGAAAGCCAGTGATCTATATACTTCCAAAGGAGGTTGTGCCTCAGCTGAGAACAATACGTGATGAGCTTAAAACCCAGGCTGAAAGCTGGCTGTCAGGAGGAAAGCAGGAGTCCTGGGCACTGGGAGCAGGGTGGTTAACCAAATCACTCTGCAAGAGGAAAACAATGAATCTGGGACAATTCACAGCACTAGAACTTAACTTGTACGCAAAAGTCTCTCAAGTAGTTCCAGAGTTATTATCAGGTGTTTGTTGTTTCTTCCCCTGCGAAAACAAGTAACTTATTTCCCTGGGCCGTTCCACTGAGGGAAACCATAAAACACACATTCTGATTTGATCACTGATCGAGTCGCTAAATTAAACGACTGTTGGTGGTAGAAAATACACTTTCAGCACCTGAATTGGAGCCAGATAGGCCTCTCCCGATGTGCATGTACCCAGGGAACTGGTGATGGGACAAACCGCCCTTTAAACGGGACCATCCTTTACCAGCACAGTAGTGCGTGTCCCACTGCATGAACAGGGCCCACGCGTGGCTCCCACCTTTGGTGACGAGGCAGTTGTGGAGTCCGACCCAACTGCTGACGTGGTCTTGCTTCAGTCACATACAAAACCCCGTTCCTTGATGGATTCTGAACACAGAAGCATCTTTTCACACATGGCACCTGTAATCTTGGCTTAATCCCACATACGTGTCTAAAACGTGCCACAGTATTCCACACTGCGAGATAAAACCTTTATAATTAATCGTTGCCATGGAGTGCCCTTTAAAATCTGTCATGTCTTCTATGAGCAGCTTTTTAGTAAGCAGTATGTATGCTATATTTAAGATATCCAGTATATGCCAAATATAGTGTATTTAAGGTGGGTACCAGCTGCTGGGAAGGCTTAGAAATTCATGACACAGGACAATTTTGTTAATAATCTGATGTCATTTAGGTATTTTGGGATCCACTCTATAAGTTAACTTGTAAACCTAGATTAGAAACCTAGGCATCAAGTGACCATATTCAATATCAAATCCAGTAAACATCTCATTTCCCAGAAGTGTTCCACTCTCTCCTTCCTTGGCCGATTCCTGAGTCTCGGATGTCTTGTACTCTCAGCCTCCGGGACCCCTACTTATGAAAGTACCTATAAGTGACGTTTCCCTTCCTTGGAAGAGCCTCCACCATATTTTCTGCGTATAATAAACAATGGCACTGTTTTATTATATGGGTCTTTTCCAATACCCCTTTAAAACCACAGGGTGGGTGAGGGGCACCTGGGTGGCTCAGTCAGTTAAGCATCCGACTTCCGCTCAGGTCATGAGCTCATGGGTTCGTGGGTTTGAGTCCCACATTGGGCTCTGTGCTGACAGTTCAGAGCCTGGAGCCTGCTTTGGAGTCTGTGTCTCTCTCTCCCTGCCCCTCCCCCACTCACTCTCTGTCTCTCTCTCTCTGTCTCTCTGTCTCTCTCTCAAAAATAAATAAACATTAAAAAAAATTAAAACCACAGGGTCCAGCATAAAGGGCTGCCATACAGAAGGTGCTTGATAAATCATCATTGAATGAATGAATGAGTGAATGTATGAATAACATATTTTCGTCATCTTCATTCTGACTTTTTAAAAGGATATGCCATAAATAAAATTGTCTTCAAAAATATACTTATTAAGTATGCTTTTCTACTTTTCTGCCCATCCATTTTTTAATGGCACATAGTTAAACAGTTCTAGTTATGATATCAAGCCACATCAATTCACTTCTGATCTTGGTTGACCTTTTTCAGACACACAGTTTGAAGTAAAAGCAAAAATAATGGGGAAAAGCGAACGGATCATATTTTGTTTTCCTCTTTTTCAGTAACATGTAGCAGTTCCTTGAAATTTGGAAAAGCTGGTAGTGAGCACCTATTAAATGCAGACACTCTATTTTCTGTTACGTGTGATGATGCCATGACACTCTTATTGTTCAAGAAATTTCCTTTGGACTTTTAATGGTACGAAACATAGAGCCCGAGATGACTGTTTTTCATTTCTTCAAGACAAGGGTTCAGCTGGTATTGGGGAAACAATCTCTGTTTGTTCCTGTCTGCTCAGGAGGACTGTTTCTAATTGATCTGGCATGGAATTTAGTGGGAGATGTGTATGTAGCAACCGAAGTGCAGGGTCCGTATGCTTTGTAAAGGGGTAACCATATGGGCCTTATTTGAAACATTTGAGGATTTTCGACATTAACCTGGGTTAAATTGAGCTATAAATTCAACTCAAATGTATACATCCTGACAAATTCATCATCACTTTGGATACATCCAATCCCTGCTCCCCTCAGATTAATAAAGATGATGACCGCTTATCACAAATGCAGAGGTTCGATGTGATAAAGTAACATAATGTTGTACTTTGCACTGTTTAAATGCAAATTGCCCATATTAGGCAGACATTCCTACTGTTATCACTTCCAGTAGAATGGAAATGCTTAAAAATGATCTCTGGGTGAAGAAAAAGATATACAGTCAAACCTATTTCCTCTTACACTATTTTCAAGTACACTTCGCTATCATCATGAAGATTTAATTAAGCAAGCGCTGCCGTGCTAAAAAGCCAAGTGGCTGGAAGTTACCACTTATGGAAACATATTCAGGACTTCTTTCTACAAAATACTTTGTTTGCTATTCTTCATGTAGGCATCCGAACAGTCACTGGAGGTTAAAAACACAACAGAATTCTAGAGCTTCCCTCTCCTGTTTTTGAATACCAAATTTTGAGCTTACACTCTGTTACAGATAATAGTACTAAGTTCTGGATGTTGATGGTCCTTCCCTCGCAGCTTTAAATTGCCTTGAAAAAGATACAGTTTCTTTAATTAAAAAAGCTGCACAGAACTAATCCCTCTAGCTGAAAAAAGAAAAGTTTTAAGCAATCTCTTTCTGCTCTGAGAGAGAAAGGCAGACAATACCATAACAGATCAGAAACATAGGCTATAGCGTGCAGCCAGGAGCACAGCAGGGAACTGAATACTGCTCCGACTGTGTCATTTTTTAATCCCCCAACCCAGTTTTCCCCGTCTGACCTCATGCTGAGATGAAGTTATCACAGAAGACAGCTTTACTCTCACCAATGAATCCACCCCTGGATCTGTATTATCCTTAGCAGATCAAAACACCGCTTTCATCAAATAGCATTATCTGCATAGAACGCATGCAATTGCCCGATAATTTCACCCAAACTATGCTATTCATTTAAAGGACAAGAAGAGAAATGTAATTCATTCCTTTTGGGGGGTGGCAGGGGAGAGTGAGACCCGGGGAGCGGCAGGGGCTGGAGGAGCTCACTTACCCCCTTCACTCATGGGAACTTTTCTGTTTTTAACACAAAATCCCAAGAAGGGGTCCATTTAAAAGTCCCCGGATCCTGCGCTTTAAGATTAATTGTTGGAGCGATCTGGTGCAGTTTGAGTGACAAAAGTGTAAGTTGGGTAGAAAACTGGCAGTGAGAAATGACAAAGCTCACTGATGTCATTAGCAATGCTTCCCTGAACCCCAATAAAAACATCATATCCAGTAAAATTGGAGAAGCATAAGAATTAGCTGAACAATTGGATGAAGTTTAACACAATGTTGTGTGTGTGTGTGGTGGGGCCGGGGGGGGGGGGGGGGAGGGTTCTTTCTGGAAGATCTTTCTATGCGTCATGCAAAGTCCGGATCCTTACATTGGGAAGACAAAGACGTATTCTGCAGTTTTGAGTCGATATTTTGAAGAATAATATGTTGAGACTCTTAGGAGTAAAGACTAGCTTTTTTTTTTTTTTTTTTTTTTTTTTTTGGTTTAGAAAATCCTTAGCCTCCTTCAGATTCTCTTTCCTATTTTTACGTTTAAACAGTGCTCTCATTTGCATTGTAGACTGTATAAAATGTCATAATGGGCTTCTCTTTAATGGATCCTCACTCTTTATTGAATGACATCAGTTGTTTTGCTCAAGGTGTCATGATTGGTTAGAGCAATCATACAAAACCATTTATGTCAAGTAAATGGAATTGCTAAGAAGTACGAAAACTCTGCCGTGGGTGTGGGTGACCTATTAGGTGCATGTTAATATCGTCGTAAGATGCATTACTCACCATAATTTTAATGATTTAGCTTGAAAATGTAAATCATCTGCTCGGTCCTATCTGAATTTACTCTGTAAATTGACCCTGTAAGAAATCCAGCTTAATCCCTACCTTCCATCACCCAGACAACATCCACACACAAAAATGTGTAAGACAAACAATCAGAACTGCTTGAAAAAAGAACGATATTAACATGCTTCCAATCGGGGGCTACGAATACTTCTGGGAGTCCATGAGACAGGTGAAGGGGCAAGAATTTTCCCTTGAAAGAAAGACACAGGCACGGCAAGAAATTAATCATGGCACTATTATTTGTCATCATTGGCATTTTAATTACATGTACGTATTCTCTAAAGCATTTAAGTATAATTAATAAATAGGTATTTTTTTCCATACCGACTTCCTGAAACTATAGCTCAATACCAAAGCGCTCCGAGGCTAAAAGTCTATGAGGATCTATGGTCTGCTCGGTAGTAAAGTTCAAATTCCTGTTTCCAAAATATAGCTTCATGACATACAAATTATCTTAAATGTAATGTGATTAAGCATTAAACTATGGCATTTCCTTGAATTTAATGACAGTACTATTTTCATGTCAAACTTGATTACAAGAACCAGCTTTCAGAGGGAACTGTTTAAAATCCCAAATCATTAACAGATCATTTAGGGTTCAGGCGAACAAAACTTCTTGTCTGTGAAATATCAACTAAACACATGTAAGCAGAGAGGTGAGTTTCACATTTTGCCTACACGAGCGTGCGTGTGTTTGTGTGTGTGTGTGTGTGTGTGTGTGTGTGTGTGTGACTGATTGTAGAAGTCATATTTCTGTCTGAAAATGCCAGGAAAGAAAAGCTGTTTCCATCATCGACGATGCGACTCTCAACACACACGTTGACGACGCAGTTCATGTTCAGACACTATTTTCTCAAAATAACAGGGTGTCTATCATGGACCACTTGAAATGGTCCCAGTTGAAATGGAGATAGTGGGACACACGAGTTCCTTAAGACGTCAGGAAATTTAAATGCACAATGGATTTTGATATTTTGTCTCTATCTTTGTTTTCACTCCAACTCTGTCTGATTCAAAACTGATTTTCCTAAGAGGCTAAAATTGGATCATTCACAAATCCAGATTTTACAAGTAAATTAGATCAAACTCACATGAGTTTGTATTTGGAAGGCTAAGCGATCATCTCCATGGACTTGGAAATGTTTATCTGTTTATATGTTTGTTTTAAAGATGACATGTGAAATACACTACTCAGAGTTTGAGCTTCCTAAATTGGGCAGGCAAAGGTATTTTTAGCACCATTTTAGGTTTTCCCTTGGCTGAAACTTCAGTGTACGTGGCTTACACTACATCACAACAGCAAACCCTGATTTGATAAAGCCCTAAGAGAGGAGAACTGTAGATGAAGGCCATGAAATGGTGACAGGACTCAGTTTGGGATAAGCAAGTTCTGGCAGGACATTATGATCTGAGTTTTCATCTCCCTGAGGAAGATGTAGCTCTGGGTTTTTTTCCGGTTTAGGGAGAATGTAAGAAGCCAGGCTTCTCTTATGCGGACTGGGAGAGGAGTCCCGGCTGGGCAGAGGGACCATCCAAATTTCTCCCTCTGTTTACCCAACAATTTTTTTCCTAGCCCTCGCCTCCAAATCCACCACTTTTAATCCATAAAATCTATGAAAGGCCAGGATGTACCTTCCCCTCTTTTATCCTTGGGTAAGATATCTAGGAGAAAACAGAAAAAAAAAAAAAAAAAGTAGGCCATGAGAAGATTATAAGCTAAGAGTCTATAAAGAGGGAGGAAATTGGCAGAGAGAGAATCTGAGTTAGGGGAGAAGAAGGGAGAACCAGCTTAAACTGAAGATAAACTACAAGGATGCCGGAAGGAAGAGAGAGTGTGTGTGAGATTTGTAGGTTAGAGTCCTGGTTTAATGGAGTTCTGCGTTCACCTTTGGTCTATTTATACTGATGAGCGAGTACTGGCAACTTGCCTCAAGAGTTTAGAGTGTTACTTAGAGGCAATATTTAAATCAGGCCTAGGAAAGAGTGATATTTATTTTCTTTTTTAAAAAATTTTTAGTGTTTATTTATTTTTGAGGGGGTGGGGAAGGCAGAGAGAGAGGGAGACACAGAATCCGAAGCAGGCTCCAGGCTCTGAGCTGTCAGCACAGAGCCCAATGTGGGGCTTGAACTCATGGACTGCAAGATCATGACCTGAGCTGAAGTCGGATACTCAACCAACTGAGCCACCCAGGTGCCCCAGTAATATTTATTTTCAAACTCCTTAGAAATTTACCTTTATCATATTTTGAAGAATATTTTGATAATAAAGAGGTTCTACAGTAAAGTGTGAATATTATCTTGATAATAAGCAGGTGACAAAATCTATGGTAATCCTAGATCAACATTGTTCTAATTATGACCTTTAGACCACCTGTATCAGAATCACCTGGGGGTTCTTAATAAAATATACATTCCTGGGTCCTACCTCAGCTCTACGGAATCAGAATCTCCAAGGATGCAACCAATAAATTAGCATTTTTAACAAGCCTTCCAGAGTATTCCTATTCACCAGGAAGCTTGAGAAGTATTGCCCTGGGCTAAATATTTTGCATGAAGCGAACAGATATTTCAGTTTTTCTCATAAGCCTATTGAAGAGAGGCTGTTGCACATAAATGTAGTAGAATTATATTCAAAAGTGACACATTCCCATTTAAGGAAGAACCCAAAATTCACAAAATTAAGGGAGGGAGAATATCTGCATGAAGAAATTCCAGCTGAAAATTCAGTGACACTTCAAAATCAGACCTTGAATCATTCTTTCTAACAGTAGTAAAATCAATAAGTTGCAAATTCAAATAGAATTTTCAAGTCTCTTCTGTAGTTGGATTATTGGGTACCATTTTTTGCTGACTACATTGTTCGATAGCATATGTATGAGTGCAGAAATATAGATTTTGAGTGAAACTTTAAGTATGTATTAGTTCCATTTATTACCGGAAACTAAAGAATTCTTTGTGTGATATGGTATAAGAACTGATTCAACATGTGTAACTTGTAACAGAAATATATATATACACATACATATATACATATATATATATATATACATGTATATATACATGTACACACACACATACATACGTATGTGTATGTGTTTGTTTGTTTGTTTATTTATTAAGAGCTGGTAGAACATCACCAAGATGATGGCACAGGTCGTTCCTGACTTCACTCTCCCTCACAAGAATAACTAACAACACTGAGTGAATTCACTGAGTGAATTCTAGAACATGGAGGCAGAGGGGTGAGGCTAAGTCCATCTAATAAGCTCAACCAGAGAATCTAGGAAACCACGGAGCCCATTGTTCAGCCTCATTTGGGTCGGAAACCCAGAAGTGCTATCCAACTGTTCTCAGCCAGTAGCACATTCCCATACCCTTCCTTCTCAGAGCTCACACAGTTCCTTGCCCCCAAACAGACCATAATAGCAGGCCCCACCTGCCCACGGGTATTACTAGCAGACACACCTAGAATCTAAAACTAAGCTGACTGCTTTGTCTCTGTCAAAGCAAAGAGTCTGGAAGAGGAGCCCCATTATGCAAATGTGCAGGTAACCAATGTAAGGAATCAAAGACACCACCAAAGGAAGCCAGTAAGCCTCCAATAATTAACCCTAAAGAAATGGATGTCAGACCAATGTATGTCAGACAAAGAACTCAGAGTAATCATCTCAAGGAAATTCAGTGAATTATAAGGAAACACAGAGAGACAACTAAACGATATTAGGAAAACAACGCGTGAACAAAATGAGAAGTTCAACAAGGAAAGAGCAACCATCTGAAACACACACACACACACAAAGAAATCCTAAAGTTGAAAAATATATTAACTGAATTGAAGAATTCAACAGAGTTTCAAAGGTAGACTCGACCATGCAGAAGAAAGAATCAGTGACCTGGAGGAAGGACATTAGAAATTACCCAGGCAGAGGAGCAAAATTAGAAAAAAATGAAAAAGAGTGAAGAAAGCTTATGGATCATGGGACACAACGAAGAGGTACAATATTCGCATAATGGGAATTCCAGAAGAAGAAGAGAAAGGGATAGAAAGTATATTTAAAGTAATAATGGCTGAGATGTTTTTCAACCTAGGGAGAGAAATTGACATCCAGACCCATGAAGCTCAAAAGACCCCAAATAGTTTGAACACAAATAGGGCTACACTGAGACATATTATACTTAAATTGTCAAAGCTCAAAGACAAAGAAAGAATGTTAAGAGCAGCAAGAAAAAAGAGAAAATTGATGTACAGGGAGACCCCATAAATCTACTGGTGGATTTCTAAACAGAAACTTTTCAGTCTAGGAGAGAATGGGATGAAATATTCAAAATATTGAAAGAAATTAAAAGTCAGCCAAGAATTGTATACCTGACAAAGCTGTCCTTCAGAAACAAAGAAGGGATGAAGACTTTCTGGAACAAACAAAAGCTGAGGAAGTTCATTATCACCAGATGTGCCTTACAGGAAATGCTAAAGAAACTTCTTTGAGTGGAAGTAAGTGAATGCTTTAATTAACATCATAAAACCACAAAAAGGTAGCATAAATCTCCCAGGTATTGATAAATATATAGTCATAATAGATTGTGCAACATGGTAATTAAGGGTGGTGCATAAATCACTTATAGTATAGTAGTTTAAAAGTTAAAAAAGAATGCAATACAATAATTATGACAATAATCTGTTATTAGTTATACAATAATAAAAAAAAATAACATGTGAACTGTAACCCAAATAACCTAAAATGTGAAGAAGAGAAGAAGTAAAAGTGTGACTCTTGACGTGAAGTTGTTATCAGTCAAAGTAGGACGTTACAAGTTCAAGATTTTTATGTAGGCCTCACGGTAACCACAAGGGAAAATCATATAGTTATTATACAAAAGACACAATAAAGAGGTCAAAGCATACTGACAATAAAAGATCAAAACACACAAAAAAGACAGCAGGATAATAAGGAACAATGAATCTACACCACAACCAGGAAACAATGAACAAAATTGCAATCGTAAGTCTTTACCTATCAATCAGTACTTTAACCATAAATGGATTAAATTTTACAATTAGGCAATTGTTCTGAATTAGGAGACACGGAATGGATAAAAAACGAAACAAAACAAACAAAGAAACACCAAAAGAACAAGATATGCTATCCACAAGACACTTTAGCCTTAAAGACACATAGACTTAGAGTGAAGATGTGGAAAAAAGACACTTCAAGCAAATGGCAACAAACAACACCAAAAACAAGTAGTATTAGCCGTACTTTTATCAGACAAAAACAGACAAAATACGCTTTATAAGTGGGAAAGACAGACAAAGAAGGTCATTATACAATGATAAATGAAATCAAGAAGATATAAGAATTATAAATATTTATGTGCCCAACATTGGAGGAAGGTGTCAAAGGCACAGACTTGCAGAGAGTAAGACAAATAAGTACCCGAGATGGATACACACAATGGCCACGGCTAACGGTGCTCTATGATACATGGGAATCGTAACAGTCCTCATCACGAGGGGAAAAAACAATTTCCTTTTTCCTTTTTTTTTCTTTTTATGGTATCTACATTAGAAGATGAATGTTACTCAACATATTGTGGTAATCCTTTTATGATATATGCACATAAAATCAAGCCATGCTATATACCTTACAGTCACACAGTGATATACAGTGGGTATTTCTCCGCAAAACTGGGGGAAAAGAATATAAGAGCTTCATTTGGAAGCTATGCATTTAAAAGCCAGCATCCCATTCTCTTTGCAGGAGAGTTTTCAGAAGTGTGGCTCACATTAAAGGCCCTCAAGTTTTAAAGAATATCATTATTTCTACCCGGCCAGCATCTCTGAAGGAGGTGACTTTTAACAAAGTGCATTAATATACAAAGGATATGATCTTGTTTTCCCTAACGTTACAAATTTAAAGTCCTTATTACAAATAGTGGGGAGGGGTGCCCGGGTGGCTCAGTCCGTTAAGCGTCCCACTTCAGCTCAGGTCATGATCTCGCTGTTTGTGGGTTCGAGCCCCGCGTCAGGCTCTGTGCTGACAGCTCAGAGCCTGGAGCCTGTTTCAGATTCTGTGTCTCCCCGTCTCTCTCCCCCTCCTATGCTCATGCTCTGTCTCTCTCTGTCTCTCAATAATAAATAGATGTTAAAATTAAAAACAAATAGTGGGGAAAACATTAAAAATAAGTCTTTTTTTATTGTCTGTACTCTAATTATCACTAGTATACCTGGTCCTCTCTTCCTGTGCCTCCTGACTCACTGAGCCTGCACGCATTCAGACAATGGGGTCAGCGTGTAACTTTCATTATCTCACATAATCCACAGAGCAACTTCAAAACTAGTTACTAGTATTTCTCTCATTTTAGAGATGAGTAAGTTGAATAGTAAGCAATTTGTCCAATGTAAACGGAAAAGCCAGGATTAATGAGCCTGATCCCAGACGCCATAGACTTAACAATGACACCTGTTTCCTCTTTATCGGAAAAAGAAATAGAATCAGTTCTGATTATAAGTTAGTTTACCTTTTGTACATAAACATAAAATCATATACGAAAAGAAATACAAACTTGAGCTTAAGAAAAGAGAATTACCTCTTTAAAAACAACTGAACATGACACGAATGAGAATTCCATATAGGTAACCTCTTTTTTGTTGCTTGAATATGTTTTTGAGAAAAGTTAGTTATTTTACAATGTGAAAAAAAAATTGAACTTGACAAATCTTTAGGTCTGTACAGATTTGAAATAAAATTGCCCCAAATAGAACAGATTTCACACATCCTTTGTCTATCTCTCTAAACAAAATTACCGTACCCATCAGCACATGTTTTTAAATGATGGCTTGAGGCTAAAGTTGCAAAAGATTTCAGTTCTAGAATGATGGTTCTCTCTTCAATCATCTATGCAGGATAGAGTGAAATCACTGTTTTAAGGACTGGATATAGTTTGGGGATGATAAATATTTGTGACTCTGAGAAGACATTTTCAGGAAGGCTGTCCCTGTTTCAACTGCCTTTAGCGTGCAGAAGTTTGTAATCCTCTTTAAAGGACAGGAAAGTTAAGCAGAGTGAATTGTAAGCTTTCTGCTCCTTGAAATTACAAATCATTGAAAAACTGTCCATGAGAACACCTTAGGGAGTAAATGTGGATAATAGTGGTTCATATGTGGTTGCAAAACAATAATGAACCTGTCTAATCAATTGTTCTGCATAGCAATAGATCATCACAGTGCAAAGAAAGATACACATCCTTATTGACCCCTTGTGCATTCTGTTAGTTTCCATTCTTGTGACTTTGAATGGTCTCCTTTTATATTTAATCATGCAGTAACAGATTAACCCTAAAATTATTACCCATAGCTCTTCCGAAAGGCGGGATTTAATGTAAATAACTGAAACTTGAGTAGAAAATGAGTGTGGTATCTTTGCTCCTTTATGGATATAATGTCTTATGATGGGAGAGTTATGTTAGAAAGGACTTAGTAAAAGAACCCACATATAAATTGGAAGAAGGGCGTCATGGCCTGATCTCACTTCACTGATTTTGATGATCTTCATAAGGGATGTGCATTAGTACCGAATAACATATTTTGCAGTAATCTGCAATGACCGATAAATTATTATATTGGTTGTACTGGGCACATTAGTTTTACACGTATGGATACGCCATATGTTAAGAATTAAATTGTAGAAAGTAATTCCTTTGTCTGCTCCTCAATCCGCCACCACCTTTAGATTTTATACGTATGTCCACACATGCATGAAATAGAGAGTTAGTGAAAGGATCAGACCAGTTTACGAAGATGACCATGGCCGAAAATCCACTGTCAAATAACGATTTCAAGGGTTTGTTATTAATATCTTTAATTTATGAAGCAGTCATTCTTCCATTCAACTCATGTAGTAAAACCCGAAATAAAGCATCTTAGTTATAGGGTTAATGTGATTATTGGTATGACGTGACGCTATGGTCTTTCAGCTTTGTCTTAAACATTTATTTACTACCATTTGCACAGACCTAAAGACACAAAACAAAGCACGGAAGATTGATAAACTGGTTCTCTCCTCTTGTGATGATATATTATGTTGAGCCCTCCGTGCTAGTTAAACAACTACTTCTTTTAATTAGTGATGAAAATGTGCCACCTGAGTGAGTTTAGTGTCGTGAACTAGGGATGTTCGCGTCTCAAAAAGTGGCCTACATAGCATTTGATATGAAGCCTTAATTTATTACACTATTACTCAAACACCTGGTATGACATTTTGGTGACAGTTAACGCCGTATGGCTGAGTATTAATCAGTTATAAAAGGAAGTACGCTCTGTATGTATGTGACTTTGATCCATTTAATCTTACTAGTATTGATCTTCTGTGGGCTATCTTTTTTGATATCAAATTTTGGTGAGAATAAATACCACGACAGGAATTTTTTTTCACGTTCATTTTCGAAAGCGTTTTGCAGTTGAGTAGTTGAGCTCAGTTAAACTTTTATATAGAAGTGCCGTCATTTCTTTACTTTTGGTAACTAAAGTGTCCTCAAATATAACAATCTGGATCTTGATTAAATTGCATATTATTTTTGTAAATATGATTTCTCAGACCACTCTTTCTTTCTGTAGTATATTTAAGAAAAAATTTTCTTTGCCTAAACTTAGGAAAACACAATCTGATTGGAGTGGCGAACTATTCTGATTATGGCTTTATTTCCTTGCAATATTATAGCTAGATTAGAAACTTTACCACAGGACCAATAGTAGCTAATTCAATATAAAGTTGAATATTTGCAGATACCCGCAAATATACACATATATCCATTAGTGTGTATCTATCTGTGTGTATAGATAGATAGATAAATGTGTTTATATTTATACCTATATTTCTAGCACAATTTTATAGTAAACCTTTGTTCTTAAATAAACGAAGCTAGCCCAGTCTCTTGCACATAATCTCTTACGGAAGATGCTTTAAAAATGCTACAGTTGAGAATTTACCTTCTTTTTCTTTAGTATTTTCTTAATGCATGTTTGCAACTATAAAAGAATCAGCACAAAATAGAAATTTTCAATCTGGTTTCTTTATAGATTTCAATCGTGAAAAGAATTTTCTCAGCAAATATAAAGTATAACACCAACATTTATGTGCAATCACTCACCGATTACCCTTTTCCAGTTATCTATTCTTTTATACCTACAGCTTTTAATTCTGGTGTTTTTCTAATGGATGATGTACCATACTCTCTCAAACAAGATGGTTCTGCTGATGTGTGTGATAATTTCAGTTACTCTATTTTGCAATCATTGATCATATACAATATTACACTTAAAATTTAGATTCTTTTTCATTTAGGAAGCAAGAATTCTGAAGTGAATGATGATGAATATTTGACAACACAGATTCGTGGGGCTCTAAACATGCTTATGTCCATATTTGCCTTTTCTTTGCCTCATACATTATGGAATATAAGTAGATTTCCACATTTGTAACATAAATATCCTAAGCTCAAATTATTTAACTTTTAACAAAATGTATCCACTGATAACTGCTTTGCTTGACAATTTAACCTGGTAATATTTTTGTCATATGGTATTTATTATGCTGATTTCAAAATGAACTGATAGTTATCTACTTTGTGAAATGCCGGCTCTCTGTCATCTGGGAATATGATCCTTATTTTCATGTTTTCCACATGCTTTGTTGCCACAGAACTTTCTGGGTAACCTCAAATTAAGGCATTTTCCTCCCTTATGACCTGTTGCAATTTTTTTTGTAATGTGAATAATTGTGATGACAGAGTTAATTTGTATATGAAAATATGAGGGAAAAAGTCATTACACTTAATTCAAATTAATTCTTAATCTTGTGACCTGGATAGTGAGAGCTAATGACTTCTATAATGTCAAATCAAAGCTAATTTCTTGAGTTGATCTTTTGAGTTTTTCAAAGGTTTTATATAGTGTGAGAGATGGAATGAAAAGTAACTATTGTTACTTAATGGTAAATGTAGAAGAATAAAATATTTGATTCTAGGTGTGTGTGTGTATATATATATATATATATATATATATATATACACTTTAAATCCAAATATTCTCACATTTACTAAATATATTATTTTTGTTATACCACAGTGTAATGTCTCACACTGGATACACAGAAGGAGAAAAATAAGTTAATGTTGAATTGTCCTCATTAAAGAAAACCTGAATCTCAACAGGCAGAAAGGAACAAATTAAAGGGATATTGCCGGAAGCCAAGCTATCCAACCAGCCCAATGGCAGGGCCCAGGCGGTGGATGGATCGGGACTGCATGGCGGCCCATCGAAAGTGAAGCTTCTTGTACTCCTGCTTTTAGTAATTTGGCCCTAGCGTTGGTGGGGGCAGCTCCCTACCAATGAAAGCACCTGGGGAATTGTCAGCTGGGGAGTTGCCCACGACGGGCCTCCCGGGAAAAGAACATTCGGAGAAAGAAATAAGATTCCGCAGGGAAATTATGTGGCCCTACATCCAGCCCTTGCCACCCCCTATAAAGACTCCTCTACGTAAAGGAAGGATAGCCCCATATATTTCCCAGCCAAGGATGGGACAAATGGGTTCAAAATCCCCACTCTGGCAACAAAGGAATGTATCTATGGATACAAGTTACTCCAACCCCTAGGCCCACTTGGCCCCCCGGGAGGCATCCCAGATGATGATTGGACCTGGTGGGTTAAGGTACAGAATGGTTCATTAGTTCCTAGGTATACATTGTCTCTCTGGGAACACATAAGGCGTGGGTTCCCAGGGCTCTCTTGGCTCCCTCCCGGCACCCCAGACCAAAGCGAATACTTTTGTTCCTGATACCACAAATTGTTCAAAGAAACAACTAAGAAGTCATGTCCCTATAAATGTTCCACTTGAGGTGTTGAGAGCTAGATGACCTTTCATGAAATAGTGAAGCAAACGCTTTATAAACTATAAATAAAGGCAGATACATAATGAAAGTAGTATGAAGAAATTAATCAATAAGCAAAAGGCAGGAGGGAACGTTACAAAGAAATAACCATGAGGCTTCTTAATGGGTGATTACACAAAGGAACATTTTTAGAATTAGGTAAAGCCGAGAAACATCGATGACGCACGCGACAAGGAAATTGCTAACAAATATAATGCCACGTTTGCCACAATAAAGGGGCCAGTCGAACCCACTGCTATTGTCTGTGTCCATTTGTTATTTTCGCCGAGGCCGTTCATCCTTCGGGAACCCCTGGACCCACTGGGGTTGGACCTCGGCAGGATATTAAAGATGTTGAAAAAAAAGCAAGTACATCAAAACTCAAATTTTGTTAATAGCTCTTCTGCTAATACCATAACAGTAGTCAGTACTGAAAAATGTCTACATAGAAGTAAAAGAATAAATAGATAACAATCATTATAATAGGGAAATTAATTAACATATAAAATGGGGCATTTGAAAGTTTTTCTACAGATTTTACTCAACGGTACTTTTGACCTAAATGAAAAAATAAGTAAAGTGTTATTAATAATACAACTTGGTAATGTGGACTAACGAACTCTATTATAAAACATTACTGTAATACTAAACAAACCTATAATTCTTCATACTATATGTTATTGGTTTCAAGTTACCATAATATATATGCATATATATATACATATGTATGTGTGTGTATATATATATATGTATATATATATATAAACTTTCTGCTTAAAGCTGCTTAAACTTTCTAAAAACAAATTAATTTTATTTCACCTAGGGCAAATATTCATTTAATAACTTATAGTTGATTTATTTATTATACATATCCTGTGTACTTTATATTCAATTTTCTTACTATTTAAGTTTGGTCACAGTAAGATATACTGTAGCAAAAGAAAACTCAGAAAAAAAAAGAGTATTGTAGGTCTTTTTTTTCCTGTCCAAAGTTAATATCCTTCTCTGAATATTCTCTGAATATTTGCATGCTCTATAGACTATGTGATATTTAAAACAAAATTTCAGAAGCACTGCTTACTTGATGACTTCGTTTTTGAAAAAGAGTATTCCGGTAAACTTTGTCTTGCTTCTAGAGAACAGAGCTCCTTTTTAAAATGCAGTGAATAGTTTCAGCATGATCTTTTCCTTTATGTTTTATTTAAAATGTTAATGGAGTAAATCCACAATTCACATAATTTATTTTGAAACACTTTTGTTCAGAATAATGCATTGTAAGAACAGTGATATACAGGCAAGTTCCCTTAAAGAACATGCATCAATTCAGTCCCCTTTTGAAGCATATTGCAAATGCCCTCTAACAGGGCACAGCAACATTACATAAATCATCTTATATGAAAAATTAACATGACATCAAATATTTATAAATATTAATGTGTATGTTAATATAACCAAAGCTGTAACAAACAATCATAACCTTGCCAAGTTTCCTAGGACAGGCGCCGCTGATAATGATATCCATTATCTCTGGAGGAACGCACAATTATGAAAGTTATACACAGGATGCTATGTTCTTAGCTGCTTTTAAATTTATCCATTAAATGTCTACCTTCTATATAATATTAACCCTTTGGGCACACATTCTTCCGAAACGGAAAGGCAGTTCATGTGGGTGAATATTTTTGAAATCCTTTTTATGTAATCATTTACCTGGAAAGTCTCTGCTTTTTCATATGATTTTTTGCGTAAGTGCAGTATACGGCATCCTACAAACAAATTCACTTGGATTGATTTCATTAACACATGCCTTGAAATGTATGTATTCTGTGCCTTGTTTAAGAAAGGTATCGTTTGTAAAGATGGATTGGAATCGTAGTATGCTAGCTCTACTCCGCCCAGGAAAGCTCTTTCCAAGTGTCTGTGTGGAGAATGTGGTGCCGGTGCTTAGTTCTTGGTCTTGCCTGCGCCCAGGGGTGTCCAGTCTTCAGGTCGAGCTTTTGATCAGACCTTGTGGATCATGGGCACGGTCGGTGAGGCACAGTTTTGCTTGGGGTTCTTCTTCAGATTCAACCCTGAGCAGGTCTGGTTAATTTAGTCCACGGACATTAAAACACTGTGATTTCAGGTGAAAGGGGAAAAGACCACCATTTGATATATGCACATGTGGTACAGTCTCAGCCAACAGATTTTCAGATTTCAACGGATCTTCTAGCAAGAAGATAGCTTTATTTTAGGACAAACATACTTTTGGATTGAAAATGTTTTGCTTCCATGAAAGAGACCTCAGTAAGAAGCCTCCTGAATCCACCTGTCTAAACCTGAGCCCAAGCTGGTGTGGTCTTCATTTTAAAGCACCTGTCTTCTATTTCCAGTCTGATGCCTTGGTATTATAAATAGATTTTTTTTTTTTTTTTTTTTGTGGTGTTAGACTCTAGAGAGAATCTGCTCAATGTCACTTACGGTGGGGATGAGTTTAGCCATGGGTGTGCTGGAGAAGTGTGAACCATGTTTTCATTTTACAGTTTTCAATCTGGCTCCTGGGTCTAGGGTTGAGTCTGGGGCATTTTTGCTCTAGATAACAATGCTGACTGAATCTATTTAACTTTCTGAAAAGCTAAATATGGAATGAGTAATGTTTCAAGTGGTCCCAAATGTCACTCAAAATTATCTTATGATTAGAGATGCATTTTATGGTAAATCTTTGAAAATATAATTGGCTTCAGATGGTATGTGAGGCCTCATGCAGACTTCAGTACTCGTTATTCTAATCAGATAAGCGATCGATGTTCAGCTGGTATCATTCTGAAGTGGGTCAGAATTTTGAATGAGATGCAAAGAAAAGGGGTGCATTTGCAGAGTAGATCTTACGTTGTCACTAATTAATAATTTCTTTAGATAGAGGCTTCCAATTCCCCCAAAATATGTTATCACACTGTACTATAAGCAATTTTACCCTTTCATCAATATTATCATGTCGCTTAATTGTGGCTATTATACTAGAAGAATAGTTATTTCTTCCATCTTAAAAAAAAAAAAAGAAATAACAACAACAAGCCATATCTTGAGTCCCCTGCTAGCTGTTGCCTCTTTTTAATTTAATTCAATTAATTAGGAAAAATCCTTAAATATTGCCTACCCCTGATGCCTTCGAAGGCTCTATTTCCATCCTCCTTAAATGCAATCAAGCTTTCATTCTTGCCATTTCAAGAAACCACTCTAGTCAAGGTTGCCAAAGATCTCCACGTTGCTGGATCCCAAGGTCAATTCTCAGTCTTCATTTTCCTTGAATTCACCAAAAGCATTTGCCAGCTTGCCCCTAACCTCTCCTTGACAGATTTTCCATTTTCAAGACACCAATTCTCACTGGCCACTCCACTTCAGGCTCCCTCGCTGATACTTATTCTTAACCTTTTAATTTTGGAGTATCCCTGGCTCAGTTCTCATTCCTCTTTCTTTATCTTTGTAGACTCATATCCTTGGGAAACTCTCAGTCTCAAGGCTTTAGTACCATTTATATGCCGACACATTCCATGTTGATATTTCCAGTTCAGATCTCTCTCTCTCTCTCCTTAAATCCAGATTCATATATGCAGTTATCCACTCAACATTTTTTTAAGTTTACTTATTTATTTTTGAGAGAGAGAGAGAGAAAGAGAGAGAGAGAAGGAGGGAGAGAGAAAGAGTAGCGGAGGGGCAGGGAGGGAGGAAGAGAGAGAGAATCCCAAGCAGCTGTCAGCTCAGAGCCCGACGTGGGGCTCAAACCCATGAACAGCAAGATCATGACCTGAGCCAAAATCAAGATTTGGACACTTAACCAACTGGGCCATCCAGGCATCCCTCTACTCATCATTTTTACTTGGTTGCCTAAATAGATAAACTCAAATAAATATGTGCAAAACAGTACTCCTGAACTATAAAATCTACTCCCCCTGCAGTCTTTCCTATCTCAGCCAATGGCACTTCCAACTTTCAGTGACTCTAGCCCAAACTTTTGGGGGACTCCTTTCCCTCTCTCTCTCCTTCACTCCCTCCTCTTTCTCCCTCCTCCTCTAACCTGTAAGGAAATAATTTGTAGCTCTACCTTAAAAATAAATCTAGATTTTAGTCTATCCTACACTTCCACTCTTATTACGCTGAGCTACAATAATCTTTTGCCTATGTTATTATAATAGCCTCCTAACTATTTTTTCTGTACCTACACTTGCCCCTTACTGTCGATTCTCAACCCAGGAGCCAGGGTGAACCTTTTAAAATAGACGTCAAATAATATCATGCCTTTGCTCAAAATCCTGTGGATGCGTCTCTGTGTCATTCAGCATAAAAGCCATAGTCCCTATAATGACTTCCAAGGACCAGCATGATCTGAACCCCTGTTACCTCTTTGATCTCAACTCGTAGAACATTCCTTCTTTTCCATCCCACTGTGTGCATCCTAATCTTGCTGTTCCTTAAACACACCGGGCATGCTTGTTACGAGGCCCTTCGCTTGCTCAGCACCTGTTTCACTGACATGCTCACTTCTTTCTGTCACTTCCTTGGAGTCTTGATCCAAGTTTTCTTTTTCTCAGTCAGGCTTCATTTGACTGCCTTATTTAAAATTGCAAATCAGTCTTTCCCCAACCACTGGTACTTTTGATCTCACTCTGCTATAGTGTATTTATTCTTTTTATAGTTATTACTTAATAACATTCCAGATAATTTACCTATTTGTTATATATATGTACAGAGCATACATTCACATATATGCATTTGTTTGTTTATTTTTTTGCGTCGCCCTTACAAGAATGTTACGGATCATGAGACTAGAGATCTTTGTTTTATTCACAGGAGTATCCTAAACATCCAGGTTGGAGGCTGGCACAAAGCAGGTACACAATACATATGTGAATCAATTACTATTGTAAGATCTATAGATTCAACACAATCCCAATCAAAATCCCAGCAAGTAATTTGTGGCTATTGATAAACTGATCCTAAAGTTTCTGTGGAAAGGCAGAAGACCCAGAATAATCAACACAATATCGAAGGAGAAGAACACACTTGGAGGACTGACGTTACCCAACTTCAAGATTTACTACAAGGTGACAGTAATCAAAGACAGTGTGGTAGTAAAATAGAGAAATAGATTAATGGGAACAGAATACAAAGTTCAGAAGTCCACATAAATATAGGTATCTGATCTTCAATGAAAGATCAACGGCAATAAAATAGAGCAAAGTTTGTCTTTTCACCAAATGGTGCTGGGACAACTGAACATCCGCGTACAAAAGGATGAATTTAGATACAGTCCTATACCTTTCACAGACATTGACTCAAAACGGATCATAGACCTAAATGTAAAACACGAACAACAAAAATCCTCAAAGATGACATAGCAGAAAACCAAATGACCTTGAGTGTAAAAGTGGTGAGTTTTTAGACATCAGATCAAAAACACGGTCCATGAACAAAATAGTTAATAAGCCAGACTTCGTTAAAATGGAAACAAAAACAAAAATGAAAACTTCTGTTCTGTAAAAGACATCATGTGAATGAGGAGTCTATCTAGCCACAGACTGGGAGAAAATATTTGCAAAAGACTGTTATCCAAAACCTACGAAGAACTCTTAATACTCAACAATAAGAGGATGAATAACGAATCTGGGCACAAAACCGGAATGGAAACCTCACCAAAGAAGATGTCTAGATGGTAAGTTAGCATATGAAGAGATGTTTCACATCATATGTCATTACAGAATTGCAAAGTAAAACAATAGTGATATACCACTCCTTACCTATGGGAATGGCCCAAATCTAAAACACTGACAATATGAAATGCTGGTGGGGACATGAAGGAACAGGGGTTCTCACTCACTCTCATCCTCATCATGATTAATTTTACTTAATAAAAATGTATATTACTCATACATCAATTATATGTTACATATGTGCACACTTACATACAGATATATGTTTCTTACTGAGAGTCACTTAGTTTATATACACATATACTATATAAATCATCTTTTGTGTCACCTTTTTGTAATTTTACCTTTCTCAATCCCAGCCCAGGTTTATACCTTCATATATAGAATTCAGTGGTATGGCAATTTGGACTATGACCAAGGGAAAAAGAAAGGAAGGAGGGGCAAGGCAGAAGGAGGAATTGTTTTGAGTGGTTTAAATAGGTGGTCAAAAGTTCCCAGGCAAAATTCTACGCTTTCAGTCATAAGAACTTCTAAAGTTCTTTCTCAGCAATTTCTTTAACTCTGTATATATTTCTAATAAACTTGATTATATGGGTTTAGAAAATGTAGTGGTTTAGATACAGAAAATTAAAAAGTCTACCCGTAGGCATTGAAAAGAAGAACACCAACCAAAAAATATATTTTTTTAAAGGAAACAGTTATTCAAAAAAGCTGGGTTGTCTGACTTCAGTTACTATAAAGGGTAACTATCTGGACATTCTTCAATATCTTCCAAGACAGTCATTGTGCAATATTCAGAATGATGGCCCTATGCTCTTGGGAAAAGGTTAAATTACATATATACCTCAGCATATTCTTGTTAAGAAATTTGGAAACAGGAGGCATTTGCTTTCAAATGTCCCTCTCTGTAAAGAGAGATTTCCTACTATTCTTCCTTTCTAATCTTATACTCTAATAAGCTTTGGCCTGCTGCTAAAAAAAAAAAAAAAAAAAAAAAAAAAAAAAAAAGGAAGAGGAAGAAGAAGAAGAAGAAGAAGAAGAAGAAGAAGAAGAAGAAGAAAAATTGGAAACAATTCATTTAGAGAAAGTCCCATCAAAATGGTTAAAAGTAGCCAGAATGAATCACTTCTTGATGTCTTCAGTGTGCAAAAATTTAACTTTCACTCATTCTCTCCCTCTCCTTCACCCTCCTTCTCTCTGCCTCCTTCTTATTTTATATAATACTTATTTGATGTTTGGCTTGTTTCTGACTAACTCTGCTAATATGGTGGGCATATATTTTAAGAAAATACAAAAGTAATAAGATTTTACTTCCTTGAAAGTAATCTAACATCTTTATTTATGTATGAAAAGATGCCTTGGTGTGTATTCATTATTCATCAAAGGTCAGTAGACTCTCAATTATCTCTGGTAATAGAGAGGACACAATGAATCTATTCCTAGTCCCAAAACACAGCTTTCAATCTCTTCTCTATGAGTTCCTTACAAGACAGCAACACTTCCTTTCCCCTTCTTTGTGGACTCATTTCAATTGTGGAACGACCTTAAGAAAAACAACCCAAGAGAGAAAAGAAGCAAAGTACAGGAGGATCTTAAATCCTTTCCTTAAACGAAGCTAACAAATGAAATCTCTAATGATTTATCAAAGAAAACAAACTGGGATAATTTTTCAAATAATGTCTCTGGAAGCGTGGGTCACTTCTAGATAAAAGTTGATTGCTCTTTATTAAACTGTGCCAACTACTTTGCAAATCTTAAAATCATTTTAAAAGCCAGCTTCTTATAAGCATAAATGTGCCTTAACCTTGAGAATAGCAGTGAGATTTTAAAATGTGAATATCATTATACATTTTATGATCTGCAAATGAAGAAGACAAGGAAGTCTTTATTTAATAACATTGTTAAAACGGAATTAACAAAGTCTTACAAACATGTTATCCAGACTGTCCGTATCAGAACTTCGACTTCCTAGCCTTTCCTTAACTAGCAATAATATTGGCCTTTTTACTAAGTGTGAACAGCATTTATCCAACGAGGAATCGATATCGAGCTGAAACTCCAAGGTCTTAACAGCTAATCCCCAAGAACATCACTCGGTGGAGATTCTGGGAAGGCGATTAGCATAAAAGCAAAAATGAAATAATTGTGTAAAACAAATGTGCCCAAATTTGTATATGGATTTTATACTTGATACTTATTGAACACTGAGGAAAATGGGACCCAGAACTTGCCTTTTCCCCCTCAAAAATCTTCATTAAATAAAGGGTAAAATAAAATCCTTTCAGACACATAAAGAAGTACACTATAATTTAATGCCTATTGTGCTGTGGGATGTCAATAGTCATTGATTACTTTCTTTGTGAAGACCCAATGAAATCCTATAAACTAGCATTAACTTTGATGCTACAAAGGGTCAGAATACTTTAAAACACTGTTAGTGATGCTGACTTTTTTTAAAAAATTCATCTGACGAACTTAGTCAGATGAGTATTGTGTACAAAAATCTGTGTTCCGCATAAGGTGACGAAAACACAGAAGAGGGGTCAGTCTGTGAACGTGCTTTAAAAAATTGCTCCTAAAGAAAGGGCAAGGAAGCTCATCTGGGAAGATAATTCAAACTATCTGGGGTCATGTCAAAAGAAAGTCCAATATTTGAAAGAAAAGAGAAAAATGTAGTAATTTTATTGATGTAAAATAGAAGAAAGGAAAAGAGTTAGGACACTGTATATCATGGATAGAATTTTTCTAGCTTTATAGATAGAATTTTTTAAGATTATTTATTTATTTTGAGAGAGAGAGAGAGAGTGAGAGCGGGGGAGAGACAGAGAGAGAGAGGGAGAGAGAGAATCTCAAGCAGGCTCTGCACTGTCAGTACAGAGCCCCATACAGGGCTTGAACTCATGAACCACGAGATCATGACCTGAACCGAAGTTGGATGCTTAACCAACTGAGCCACCCAGGTGCCCCTATAGACAGAACTTTTAGAACTAAGAAAATATGGGGCACCTGGATGGCTCAGTCAGTTGAGTATCTGACTTCAGCTCAGGTCATGATCTCACAGTTGGTGAGTTCGAGCTCCGCTTTGGGCTCTGTACTCACAGCTCAGAGCCTGGGGCCTGCTTTATATTCTGTATCTCCTTCTCTCTCTGCCCCTCTCCCGCTTGCACTCTGTCTCTCAAAACTGAATAAATGTTGAAAAAACATTTTATAAGAGAACTGAGAAAATATGTTACTTGTGACCCAGCTTGGGGTCTATATGGTCTGAAAGATAAGGTGAATTAAGTGTTAATTCTATTTACAACAGATTATTTACTGGTCCTTCCTCTATTACTATACCTTCTTGAGGCTGTCTGCTACAGCAAAGAGAACTTGGACCTTGTGACCTTCCCTGAGTTTTGCTAAGACTTCTTCCATCAGGAACCCTTCCAAACTTATTTTATAAACCCAGCACTGTATTGATACCAAACCAGACAAGGACACTATAAGTAAGGAAATCTTCAGGCCCTGATGAATATAGATGCAGAAATCCTCAACAAAATGCCATGAAATTCAACAACACATTAAAAGGACCATACACTGTGATGATACACCTGAGATGCAAGGATGGTTCAACACACCAATCAATGAATGCGATACGTCACATAGAATGAAAGATTAAAACTATATGACCATCTCAATAGATGCAGAGAAACATTTGATTGAATTCAATATCATTTCATGATACTGAACAAATTGGGTACAGAAGGAACACAACTCAGTGTAGCAAAAGCCATATATGACAAGCCCACAGCTAACGTTACACTCAATGGTCCTCTAAGATCAGGTACAAAAATTAGGATGTCCACTCTCATCATTCCTATTCAATATAGTACTAGAAGTCATAGTCAGAAAAATCAGCCAAGAGAAACAAATAAAAGGCATCCAGACTGGAAGAGAAGAAGTAAAATTGTCTCTTTCTGCAGATGACATGACTTTCTACATAGAAAACTCTAAAGACTCTGTCTAAGAAGTGTTAGAACTGATATAAGCCAATTCAGTAAAGTTGCAGGATACAAAATCAAGATAGAAAAATTGTGTTTTTATATACTAACAACATACTATCTGGAAAAAAATAAACAATCACATTCACAAGAGCATCAGAAACCATAAAATGCTTATGAATAAATTTAATAAATTTAATCAAGGAGGTGAAATTCTGTACACTAAAAACTATAAGACATTGATGGGAGAAATTGAAGAAGATACAAATAAATGGAAATATACCCCATGCTCATGGGTTGGACGAATTAGACTGTTAAAACATCCATACTATGCAATGCCATCTATAGAATCAACATGCCTTATCAAAATTCTAATGCAGTTCTTTACAGAAATAAAACAAATCCTAAAATTTACATGGAAGCATGAAAGACCCCGTATAGCCAACGAAATCTTGAAAAAGAAAAACAAAGCTGGAACCCTCATACTTGCTGATTTCAAACTATACTGCAAAACTCTAGTGATCAAAACAGTACAGTACTGGCATAAAACAAACAAACAGACCAATGAAATAGGATCAGAAGTCCAGAAATAAACCCACATGTATATGGTCCACTACTATTTGACAAGGGAGTCAAGAATACTCAATGGGGAAAAGATAGTTCTTCAATAAATGGTGTTGCAAAACTGGAAATCTGCATGCAAAAGAACGAAACTGGACTCCTGTCTTACATCACTCATAAAAAAATTAACTCAAAATGCATTAAAAACTTAAATGTAAGACCTGAAACCATGAAACTCTAGGAAAACATAGGGACAGTGGTCCTCGACATTGGTCTTAGCAATGATTTTCAGGTATGAAACCAGAAGCACAAGTAACAAAAGCAAAAATAAATAAGTGGGACTACATCAAATTACAAACTTCCCCACAGGTCAAGAATTAATCAACAAAATAAGAAAGGTAACCTACAGAATGGGAGAAGATATCTGCAAATCATATACCTGATAAGGGGTTAATATCCCAAATACATAAGGAACTCATAGAAAAAAACAAAACTAAAACAATATGATTGAAAAATGGGCAAATGGTCTGAATAGATATTTTTCTATTTCCATATGCCAGCAGGTACATCATAAGGTGCTCAACATCACTAATTGCAGGGAAATGCAAATCAAAACCACAGTGAGGTACTGCCTTATACCCGTTACAATGGCTGTTAGCAAAAGACAACAAATAGGAATTTCTGACCAGGATGAGGAGAAGAGGGAACGCTTGTGCACTGTTGGTGGGAATATGGTACAGACACTCTGGAAAACAGTATGGAGGGTCTTCACAAAATTTTCAGTAAAACTACCATATGATTCAGCAATTCTACTTCTGTGTATTGATCTGAAGGAAACAAAAACACTAACTCAAAAGGTATCTTCACCCCCACGTTCATTACAGAATTATTTACAAGAGCCAAGTCATGGAAGCAACCCACGTCTGTCACTGGATGAAGGGGTAAAGAACCTATGGTATGGATATATACGAATGTGAGTTATATATACGTTATATATACGTTATATATACGAATTATTCTGCCATAAAAAAGAAGGAAATCTTGCTATTTGCAAAAACATGGATGGACTTCGTGGACATTATGCTAAATGAAATAAGTCAGACAGAGAAATACAAACACTGTATAATCTCACTTATATGTGAAATCTTAAAAAAAAACAAAAAGAACTCTTGGAAACAGAGAGTAGATGGGTGGTTTCCAGGGGCAGCGGGTGGGGGTCCGGGGTGAATGAATGATGGTGATCTAAAGACACAAACTTCTGGCGTGACTAAGTTCTGGGGATGTGACGTATATCATGGTAATTATAGTTAACAATATCACACACTTGGAGATTGCTAAGAAAATTGATTCGAGAAGTTCTTACCACACACACACACACACACACACACACACACAAAGTGTTACTATGTGAGGTGATGGATGCGTTAATTAATCTTATTGTGGTAATCATTTTGCAATATATATGTACATCAAACAATGCTATACACCTTAAAATCACACAACGCTGTATGTCAATTATATCTCAGTAAAGTGGAAAACAAACGAACGAAACACCTTCCATTAAAAGAAAATGAACCTCCTGCAGCTTCCTCCACGAAATGGGAAAACTGGCTTTGGATGATGGCAGCAGAATCCCAAAGGTACGTGAGGAAAAAACTCCTTTGTCATCTATCCATGGAAGCATAGCTATTTGGGGGTCAACATGTGTCTCAAAATGTATTATCTTTCTATTGCACATGCATCTGTAAACACTTTCAATCTGTTCTTGAATATGAACATCCTTATTTAATTGAGTAGATGCCCTTTAAAAAGGTGTTCTCCATTTGGCTTTCAAGAATCTGGCCATTCTAGACAAAAAGGCACCAGAGGAGTTCTTACGATTTATCATGTCTATGATCCATGAATTAAAAGGCTTCGGTGAGTGAGACCATTGTGGTTTATTGCTTCTGGGAGCAGAGTACCACAGAATGTGTCAAGGAAAAGGAGCTGCCATTCGTGCCTGAACAATAAAAGTCCCTAAATGCTGATTTACCTGTCAGACTAAATTGGCTCTGAAAGAATGCTAATTAAAAAAAAGAAGAAAGCAAGAAAAGAAAACTTGTAAATATAGAGTCCTTGTATTCCAAAAATTTCAATGGACATGTATATAATTTTCATATGAAACTATGAGGAAAATTGTAAATAACCATTTGGAATTTGGATTCCACTATTGGTTGACATAATTTAGATGGCAGAGAGCTGAGAAGGCTTACCAAAAATTACACAGGAGCTTTCAATATGCTAACAACACCACTTACGCATCTTTGCTGGTTAAAGGGCCCTGAGATTGTACGTTTTTACAAGAATCATAGACTAAGTCATGTTAGTCTAACCATAGTCTAAGTAAGTCATAATGGTCTCAGACTTGCTCTAGTTTCGATCATGGTTGGTCGTTGGATTCAGCCCTGTCTCTTCAGGCAAGCCTAAATAGAAATTATGCCAAGTTGTTGGTGTCTGTTCAGTCTTCTCACATCTTTAGTGAATTCCCCTATTTTAGTTTGAAAGCACATCAGGTCTCATACTAACATCACATATGGCAAGATTTTTCTTATTACCCTTAATCCCCCTGCCAAAATTGAAAACCCCATTCCTTAATTCTGGGTTAGCCTTTCTAGATACTAGAAGAGCTGCTCAAATCATCTGGATTCTTGAACAGGGATCAGCAAACATTTTCTGTAAAGGGCCAGATAGTAAATAGTTTCTGTCTTTGCAGGCTATAGGATCTCTATAGCAACTATTCAGCTCTGCCATAGTAGTGTGAGAACCATCATAGATAACATATAAATGAGTGAACATTGTTGTGGAAATTTGAATTTCATGTAACTTTTACTATCACAAAATATTCTTTTTATCCCCAACCTCTACTCTTGACGATGAGATTTAATGAGCTTCATCTAAGCTTCATCGAGTCATGTTATTTGACCGCCTTCCTTTGTAAATCATCAACACCTTTTCTAGGGCACATTCTGTAACCAGATCTTGAGGACAAGAGGCAAAGTGCAAATCAGACCTTAATATGGTGTCCCAACTTCTGTCACATAACCAAGGCATCTGAAAGGTGCAAATGTGGACCTGTTCTAGGCTGCATTACTGTAGACACACCTGGGAAGCAATAGTGTATCTCTTTTCACCTTGTCTTTGTGCTGAAAAGCATTGCAGGGTGCTTAATAAAAAGCACATAAGCAGAAAAGACTTCAGAGATTATATTTTTAGTCTTGCGAGTAGTTATAATGGTGCGACTTCTTGATTTTGTCTTTACTCCCTTTTGAATAGCAATTGTCCAATATATTTGGGATTGTTTGCTTCTATGATCTACCCATCCATGCCTATATTAGCCTACAAGCTCTCGGAAGGGAGGAGATCTGTGTTCCTCTTTCCATACTCCCAGGACTGAGCAAAATGCCTAGAGGAGTGAAACGTTTAATACATTTTTATAAAATGAGTGAATTGCATTATCTTGCGAGTACAGTTGTTTGGATGAATCACAAGACCAGCTCATATTTCTCTTTCTACCTTTTTATAGAGGAAGCAGTGACCCTGATTCAGTTGCTTTGGCCTAATAGCTTCCATGAAAGAAAGGACAAACTGCCTGTATCTCAAGTGCCCTTATTAAAGCCTCACCATCAAAACTTCATAATATAGGTGTTTTACAGATCTGAATGTGAATCGCCAAACCTTAGACATTTTAGCAGCAGATCAAAAGTTTTCTGTAACTTCTGATGAGGCGGTGGGTAAAGCAAGATACGGACAGTGAATGGAGGGTACCCACTGCAGTGGCGCACGTGCTAATATCGTGAGCTCGCCTATAAGCTGGCAGGTCTCATAAGAGATTCAAGCTACTGGAGGGGTTAATGCACAAAATAAAAAGTTATGCCACTCATTTTCCTCGTACTGTATCTGATTATGATAAAGTACAGAAAGTATCAAAACAAATTCAAAGTGACTCTAATAACTTTGATTTATGCTCCTTGAAAATAGTGGCTAAAATGTACAAATCTCAGGAGACTATCTATAGATGCTGGAGAGGATGTGGAGAAATGGGAACCCTCTTGCACTGTTGGTGGGAATGCAAACTGGTGCAGCCGCTCTGGAAAACAGTGTGGAGGTTCCTCAAAAAATTAAAAATAGACCTACCCTATGACCCAGCAATAGCACTGCTAGGAATTTACCCAAGGGATACAGGACTGCTGATGCATAGGGGCACTTGTACCCCAATGTTTATAGCAGGGCTTTCAACAATAGCCAAATTATGGAAAGAGCCTAAATGTCCATCAACTGATGAATGGATGAAGAAATTGTGGTTTATATACACAACAGAATACTACTTGGCAATGAGAAAGAATGAAATATGGCCTTTTGTAGCAACGTGGATGGAACTGGAGAGTGTTCTACTAAGTGAAATAAGTCATACAGAGAAAGACAGATACCATATGGTTTCACTCTTATGTGGATCCTGAGAAACTTACCAGAAGACCATGGGGGAGGGGGGAAAAAAGGTTAGAGAGGGAGGGAGCCAAAACATAAGAGACTTAAAAACTGAGCATAAACTGAGGGTTGATGGGGGGTGGGAGGGAGGGGAGGATGGATGATGGGCATCGAGGAGGGCACCAGTTGGGATGAGCACTGGGTGATGTATGGAAACCAGTTTGGCAATAAATTTCCTATTTAAAAAAATTAAAAATAGAACTACCCTATGGAAAAAAAAAAGACAATGATAAGCATTTTATTGTATTGTACTTACCTATCTGAAAAATGGGTAAAGGAACAATTTCATTATTATAAGGGCTGCAAAACTATTTGGAAATAAGTCCTTTAGTTACACAGTGACTCTCACTGAACCGGTCTCTTGAAGCGAAGCATCACAAGGAAACTATCTAAGCCTACTCAGTAAATCAAGAAACTTCCTAGCAGATTTTCTTCAACTCACTCAGAAAATGTCATTAACAGAAAATTAAAAAAAAAAAAAAAAAAAAAAAGTAAGTGCCTGCCCTCCTTTAAAAGGGTGTGTGATTTTGCTGAATTCATAGACGGGCTTATCCTTCGTGAGACTAACAGGCTGTGTTACTCCAAAGGGGCAATGTCTTTAGTTTTTGTTCAGTAAGGAAAGGTCCATACAGTAGAATGCATTTCAGATTACTACACACTAGATGAAGAGGGTTAAAATTCTGATGTGGGCTAAGAAGTGTGGTTTGAGTCCCTGTTCTATATGAGCAAATCTTAGCTTAATTCATGTGGCTACATGGTAGCAGGGTATCCCATTTGTACCTCCCCCTGCCCCCCTCTGCTGATGCCCAGTTTTCAACCTGGAATATTGTCTCATCCTTGCTCCCCCATTATCTTGACTATGGTTCTAGTTTTATTTCTGTGCACAGCCAGCCAACTCTGGAAGTTTTCCACAGCTAATCCTGATACTAGCGAACTTTTACACAGCACTTATGATATGCCAACCTTCAAAGGTACTCAGATCTGGATCTGATGTTTGATATTTTTAGTAAATAATCCTGAAAACTCCTTAAGAAAACTCTTTTAGGTCTTGGCTCATGGATTGGCACCACACAGAAGAAACAAAATCTGAGCAAACCTCTCACTAGCCTGAAACAAAAGGCTTAGCGACAAGAAATAGATTTCAGATGGCTAGGGTGGAACACTGTAGAAAGCTAGATGGAACACTGTATGTTCCAAAGGCAAAAGTCTGACTGCTGAGGGAAGGTGGAAGTTCCTTTTTGAGAGTGTTTTGCAAAAGAGCTGGGGGGTATGTACAAGGAAAGAGTACAAGCTTGCCCTAGAAGTTTGTCCTTTGTCTTGATCTTGATCGAGATCCTTTGTTTTTCCTTGATCTTGAAGGTGATCTCTGTCTGCTTGGGGACTTTGGGCTGGCAGATGGTAACAATGAGATTTAGGTGGGAGCTGACCACACCTTAACGTAGAGGCCAGGCAGCCAGGAAGACCATTTGGGTGACTTAGGGTGGGAGTTTTGGGTCAGGAGACCTGGAGACGGAGATCAACCATGTTGGGCAATCAGTCCTACCTGCATAATGGTGCTCCAATAAAAACTTTGAATGCTGAGGCTTGGTGACCTTCCTTGGTTGGCAATATCCATGTGTACTGTCCCACATCAACACCGGGGAATCCTGACTTTACGGAAGAGGACCGCGAAAGCACTGTGCTTGGTCCTATGCAATTCTTCCTTTGGCTGACTTTTTAAAAAGTATTTATTTATTTTGGGGGCAGAGCACAAGCAAGAGAGAGGTAAAGAGAGAGTGGGACAGAGGATCTGAAGCGGGCTCTGTGCTGACAGGCTGACAGGCCTGATGTGGAGCTTGAACTCATGAACCGCGAGATCATGACATGAGCTGAAGTTGGAGGCTCAACCAACTGAGCTAGAAACCCAGGTGCCCTGTTCCTTGGCTGATTTTAATCTCTATCCATTCTCTGTAATAAACCGTAATCACGTTTTCATTACTGTTAAAGCATAATAATTTTTAGTGCGTTCTGTGAGTCCTTCCAGGGAATTATCAAAAGTAACAGTGGTTTTGGGAACCCCCTGAACAGGTAATTGGTATCAGAAGTGAGGGTAGTCTTGTGTTGCGTGCTCCCTTTAAACTTACAGAGAACAAACTAAGGATGGATGGGGGAGGGGGAAAGGGGAAAATGGGTGATGGGCATTGACGAGGGCACTTGTTGGGATGAGCCCTGGGTGTCGTATGTAAGCGATGAATCATGGGAATCTACTCCCGAAGCCAAGAGCACAGTGTATACAATGTATGTTAGCCAACTTGACAATAAGTTATATGTAAAGGAAAAAAAAAAAAAAGACCGACAAAAACTTCTGAGTTGATCGAGACTCTTCGAGGTTTGCCCAGATTCAGCCTCCAGTATAGAACTCCCTGGGGTGATTGTTTAAAACACAGCTTCCTGTTGCTACTCAAATCTATAGAATCAGAAGGGGGGCAGGTTGGGAAGCGGCATTATTAGCAAGTTTTCTAGGTGAAGTTGAGTACCACTGTTCTAGACAATGAGGACCCATCTTAGAAGAAATTAGCGTGACCCGCTACAACAAATATGCCAGAAAAACCTGAGAAGCAGTAATCCCAGCAGCTTTACTTGCTCAATTTTCTGTGTCCTGTCAGTGCTTGGAAAGGAATCCAATGTGTAAAAGCAGAGCTAAAAGTGATGGCCCTAGATGATCTGTTAGAAAGGCTCCAGGGAAGACTTAACTCCTTTCTTAGTGCTCTTCCTTTTCACAGAAAAGGGTGATGGTCACTTTCCAGGTCCCAGGAAAACGGTGACCTACGAGTATGACAGAGGTAGTCACGGAGTCAAAGTAGAAGCGGCTGGACCCTGCCTAAAGGGATCATATTGAGTAATAAACACCTGGTTTCACTGGGATTTCTGGTTTTCCAGTCTGAAGTCATGTTTCCCACTGGAACACACTGGTTCAGGAGAGAATGTGGGTTCAAGCCAGTCGTGTGCTGGGACTGACTCACAACACGTTTGGGAGCCAAGTGTGTGCGTCTTTTCCCAATCTCCTGTTCAGGGACATCATGTGGTAGGTTGACGTTGGTCATGGTGGGAGTATTTACACCATAAAGATGGGTAAGTTGTACAAATCAGGCCCCAGCCACACTGGCTATTAAACATTTACCAGTATTTCACTGGTGCAAGCCTGGGCTGGGGCCAAAGGGAGGCATTGACATTTTCCCATCCTTTTACATGCATTGAATGAGAGAACTGTGATTTACTTTCAAAAACCTCAGTCTGACTCCAGAAGAATGCACAGGGCAATTTCTGCAAACAAAAAGGACACTTGATACAATGAAGGTCGTTTGCATATCTGTGTCAATCTGAGAAAGACAGGGCTCATCTTAATTTTATGAGTGACATTACAGAAAACTTGAAAGGGGTCATTTGGATATCAAGTATTATTTGTCACTCAGTATTCCTATGACCATTATTATAATGGTGCAGCCATAATAACAGTCAGGCTTTGATTTCAAAAGGGGGACTTTTTTCTGAAGTTGACTGAAGGGGATTCCTTCCTTTTGGCTTTGCCGTCAGCAGAAAAAAGGCACTAGTGTAAGAACGTGGTAAATGATGGGTAGCCTTGGATGGCGGGTCTTTGAGCGTTGAGTTGTAATAGTGAAGACGTAAGTGAGCCAAGAGTTGTGTGTTCACTGGTATTCCAGCCTACTTCGTCTTTCATTGTAATTTGTAAGTTTGAGTAAAGAAATTTCATTATCGGGGCAATGGAATTCAAAGCGAATGTTGTCGGATAAATGTACAATTCTTTTTTTTTTTTTGCACTTAATTATGATGTCAAAGGTGAAAGGAAAATTGATTTCTGCCTTTATTCTTACCATATTTTAGTATTTAAAATATTTATCCAATGCCTTGGGCAATATTAAAAGCGTGTCTTAGTTGGGTTTGCATTTTAATTCTCTAAAATGAACTAGCTAGGCGTATTTATATGACCAGGGACTTTTTAGATGGTGAACCTACATCTTAAAAATTGTACAGACTATAATATGTATTTATTAAAATTTTACACAGATCACAGATTGACTCTAATTCTATGTTAGCCTCTTGTCTCTTGCGAAATAATTTTTTTTGAAGCCTGTCAACTTTTAGACTTGTGAAAGGTGATTTCTTTTGGAAATTCTTATTTTTAACTGAAAAAAAAAAACCCCAATGGTCACAATTTCTCATAAAGCTAATTCACTTCAATACTGTCTCCTTAAATTGCCACTCCTAATATGGTTTTCTGGTGTACAGGATAATGCAGCTGAGAGGGTAGGGAACATTTATTGAGCACTTACTGACTGGGAGATGCTCTCCTAAGGACTTGATGCAGCTTATCTCAGTTAATCCTCTCACTAACCCCAGAGATAAGCGCAATTCTGATTCCAGTTTTCAGATAAGAGGACTGCAGTTTAAAGAGGCTAAGAAACCGGCCAAGGTCAAACAGATTCTCAGAGGCAGAGGCAGGCCCAACCTAGATGGTCTGATACCCAAGGCTGTGTTCTTAACTCTCTTCCTACTTGGTCTCAGACTCCAGATAGTTCTGTGCTAAGGAAGATCCCAGAATCAATTGGCCACATACATGTGATTCTGAAACAATTTTAGCTTCCTTTGAGGAGTTTCTAGGAAAGACCTCTCCTGTATCATTTGATAAAATGAGATGAAATTCCTGAAAAGAGCTCTTTGAGTCTTGGCCATGATGTTAGATGAGACATCCCAAACACTCAGATATCTACCCACTCGTTGCGTGTGATTGACTGATGGACAGATCAATTGAACACGTCTAGCAAATCAATTCCATCATTCTCACTGAGTTTCCAATCATGAGAAGACACACAGGAGGATAATTCCCAGTAGAAGGTGGTCTGACGGCCACAGTCAATACTGGTTTCACCTTTTCAGGGTGCCAGTAGGCTATGACTCTTTTATTTTTAAATTTGTTAAATATCATTATGATTGTTATGAATTAATATGAATACTAAATATTATTTATGACTCTTTTATTTTAATAAACTGCTGGAACCCCCATGCTCTTATTAGCCAGAGTTCAAAGTTTCTGTCTGCAGCCCACTGCCGAGAATTTTCTTAAAGGCTTAGGCGCCTGCACAGCTATGTCCCACTGAGGGATGCAGTCACTTAAGTTATACTGACTTCTTTAGTGTGTCAGATACTGTTCCTGAGTGTATGGTGTGGTACAAGGGGGCCTGGACCCCAACACACTTTTAGCCTCTGCTGAGGCTCTGTGAGAGCCAGCTTTCTCCCAGGAATGCTTGGGTCTCAGAATTGAGCTCTGGAAACCAGCCAAGTTGCTTCTACACTTGAGTTTCTCTTTGGCCACGGCGTATCAAGGTAGATCTGTGAACCCAAACCCAGCTGCCAGATTCTAACGTGGACAGTCTTAACTGTTTTGATGTCTGGCTCCCATAAGAAAGGTCTGGAGGACTGGGCTAAGGTCAGAAGGGGGGAGGGCAACATGCTATGGAAAAGGGTTTGGAGTTCAGGTTTTAGTCTACAAACAGTGGGTGTAACCACTGATGATTCAGAGTAGGGGAGAGAACATGAAGAAATGGATGTTCAGATAATTTAAACTGATGTTGAATGGAAAGGGAGAGATGGCTTATGATCCTTACATTTCAGCGAATTTACTCTGAAACATTTCACCGATCATGAACTCAAATCAGAGTTCTCCCATCATGAACTCAAATCAGATGTTATTGTTGGTGGTCATGGTGGCAGATTCAGGGGGATCTAAAGCCAAGCTATGTGTTAGGCTTTTTCATGTTACCAGAAGCATGTTACCTGTTCTGAACTTAACCCCAGTTGACTTGGAGTTAATTACATAGAAATACAGAAATACGATAGAACACCAACTGTCTGCCATAGTTAACTACTGTGGAACCACTGTAGAAAAAGTCTCATGGGACAAGGCTCCGAAGTGTTGTGTGCTCCTCTAAAATTATGATAACTCACTCACCTCCTCTTGCATTCTCTTTCATTGCTCCTGCTGCTTCCAGGCCACCCTACCTCAGCTCTGCCCTTCACCTCAGGTCTTCTGTTTGCCCAATGATTCCACTGCCTTAGAGCTTCTGGATTACAGTCCTTTTCTCCTTTTTTCTTTAAATTCACCCATCTATTCTCTAGCCCAGGAGTCACTAAACTTTTTTCTCAAAGGTATATAGTTTAAACTTTGTGGGCCACATTGTCTCTGTTGCGACTATTCGATTGCCACTGTGGCACAAAAGCAGCCACAAATTACATGTAAATGGATGGGCGTGGCTGTGTTCCAATAAAACTTTATTTATAAACACCAAAATTTCAATTTTGTATAAGCTTAACACAGCACAAAATATTATCCTTCATATATGTATATACGTATATATATTTTAAATGTTTATTTTTGAGAGAAAGAGAGAGGGCGTGAGCCAGGGACAGGCAGAGAGAGAGGGCGACAGAGGATCGGAAACAGTAGCTGACAGCAGAGAACCCAAGACAGGGCTCGAACTGACGAGTGGGGAGATCATGGCCTGAGCAGAACTTTGATGCTTAACCAACTGAGCCACCCAGGCACCCCTATCCTTTGTATATATTTTTTAATCATTTAAATATGTAAAATCCCATCAAGAATGGTTCTATGGGCTTGTGGCCCATATAAAAATTGACGGTGTGGCTGGATATGACCTGGGGGCCATCGTTTATCTCTTCTTGCTCTATATCCTTTTCTAATTAATATCCACATTTTCTGACAGAGAGGATATTTATTGGCTTAACTACTGATCATGTTTAGGGTCTTGAGCTCTAATGTTGAATTGCTTGCGTTTTAATTCCAGATTCCAGCACTTACTGCACTGTATGAACTAAAGCTATTTGTTTGTTTGTTTGTTTGTTTGTTTATGTATTTATTTATTTATTGGGCTTCATTTTTTTTCTTAGGTACAAGGAGGATAGCATTAACACTAATTCCATGGGTTGGTGTCAGAATCAAAAAAGAGACAATAGGGGCGCCTGGGTGGCGCAGTCTGTTGAGCGTCCGACTTCGGCTCAGGTCATGATCTCGCAGTCCGTGAATTCGGGCCCCGCATCGGGCTCTGTGCTAATGGCTCAGAGCCTGGAGCCTGTTTCGGATTCTGTGTCTCCCTCTCTCTCTGGCCCTCCCCCGTTCATGCTCTGTCTCTCTCTCTGTCTCAAAAATAAATAAACGTTAAAAAAAAAAAAGAGAGAGACAATGGTGTTAAAGTACTTAGCTCAGCATGTGGCACAGAGTAAACACCCAGTGAACATTAGTTGTGATGGTTGTGGTGACTCAGAGTTCTCGAACAGGTACAACCTATGAACTTATGTAATGTAGGCCCAGGAGAGAAGAGCCTTGGTCTATGTTGTGCACTGCTCTATTGCATGGCATTAGGTACTTGACAAGTATATGTTAAACTAATCTACATCCTTAGTTCCAGCATCTGTGGGCAGCAGAGACCCATGAAACAAAACAAAGTGACCTACACGTAAAATGTTCCAGGCTCCTGCTCTCTCCGAAAGGGAGTGTAGGCAGGCAAGTACTCAAGCCATCATGCTGTGGTCTATAAGCATGACTAATATTCCCCGACCATCTAACATAATAAGGTAGAGAGAAACAACCTTCAGAGGATGAAGCGTAGGGAGGCACGGGAGGGTAGAGTTGTTGACACTGACACAATCAAAATTGCGTTAACAAGAGGAGAAGTAACAGCACAACAGAAAGTTGCTCTAAGGGCTTTATAAGTTTCAAAATCTTTTCATTGTAAAGCCAGAGACACAGAAAACATACAAATCAAATGCATGACTATTATAAGATAACCACCACCCAGGTCAAGAAATGGGACGCTGTCAGCCACATAGAAAGTCCTTCATGTGACCTGTCCCAATCTTGGCACATTCTCTTCTATCATAAGTGACTGTTATCCTGACTTTTAAAATAGTTTCTTCCTGGAGCTTTCTTTTCATAGTTTTATCTTGCTCATGTGTATTCCTAGAAACTGTAGCTTAGTCTTGCCCATTAAAAAAAAAAAAATGATGTGTCTTTTAAATCTCTTTAAATCTATTGGTATCTCCTACCTCCCTTTCCTTTTCTTATGCTTTATTGAAGAACATGGGCTGTTTAACCTATAGGGTTTCACATCGTCTGCATTTTGCTGATTTGATACTCTTGGTGCAATTTAAACATGTTCCTCTGTTTTTTTGAATTTCCTGCAAATTGGCAGCTGACTGCAGAGACCAGATCAGACCCAGGTTCGATCCCTCTGGCAAGACTAAAGGTGTCTCTATATACTCTATATATGAGTGTTCCTCTTACTTTCGTCATCATTTCCATAATGATTTTTGGCAAGACTATATGAGGCACACAATGTCTGGTTCTCTCACTTTTTATGATCTCAGCAGCCAGTGATACAAAATGCCCATATATACTCATTCATTCATGGAGGCTGCAAAAATAGTGATATTCTATTATTTTATTTTCATTTATTGGTTGGAATACTTACATAAATAGATACTTCCCTTCATCTACTATTTAGCGACGCAGTGGATTTTTTCATTTACTGTTTTTCATGATGATGAGTTAATTCCTTATCTTCCGAGGACAACCAACTTTAAAAAAAATTATTAATGCTTATTTATTTTTGAGAGAGAGACAGAGACAGAGTGTGAGCAGAGGAGGGGCAGAGAGAGAGGGAGACACAGAATCTGAAGCAGGCTCCAGGCTCAGAGCTGTCAGCGTAGAGCCCGATGTGGGGCTCAAACCCACAAAACAGGAGATCATGACCTGAGCTGAAGTCGAACGCTTAACCCACTGAGCCACCCAGGCGCCCCCCTAACTTTGTTTTAATTATCACAAATTCACAAATTTAAACAAACTGTAGGAGTTTTAACCTTTTGCAACAGTTATCATTACTGGAGTTGAATTTGTCCACTCCTTGGCTGGTGGGGCCTCTTTGCTGGCCCCTGAATCTGAATCCTTTTGACATGACCTTAGTAGTCTTTGATAACTTCTTTGCCACCTCCTATTACAGAAGAAGAAATTCCGGTTCATCTTGCACATTTCTTCCTCCGGACATGGCATTAGCCAGTTGTTCCAGAAATCCTAGTTTCCTCTACTGAGAAGAGATATTCAAAGCCACAAGATGCTCATTGCTGCTAGGTTGACCACAGTTTCTAGCCCTTTTTGGTGCACAAAGCTAGGAAATGCATACATACATTTCAAAATGAAATATTTTATGAATTCCTGTTTATACTTTCATTCAAATTTGAGAGCTTGTACTTCTTGATTACATCAATATCTCTCCCTTTCTTTTGTAGTTGCCTATTATACTTTATTGCTCTTTTTTAATACTTTTGATTTTAATTCTTAAGGACAGAGGAAATAAAATTTTCGAATAAAATTAGAAAATCCCATAGTTGCACACCTGTTTTTTCTCATCATATACACAACACTCTCAAAATAACCCAAATATCACTTCCAATGGGATTATGAAAAAAAAAAAAAAGGTTTTTTTTGCGTATGTTCTCCCCAATCTCCCCCAACTTTTTAATAGTCATGTCTACACTGTCAGAGCACATACCCATTACACAATGCACTCTCTGCCTTTTAACCCTCATTTCCTCTTCCTTTTTCAGGTAAATATATATTTAATGCTTACCACCAGCCCTTAAGTTAATGTCTCTCTAGGCATAAGCTCATTCTCTGCACTCGATTCTTCAGGAAGGGCTCATGGGAACAATATTCCTCGAGTTCCTGCATGTTGATAACAGTTTAACTGTGCCCTTTATACTTGAAAGGCAGTTTTGCTAGATATCAAATCCTTGGGTCATACTTTCTTTCCTTGAATATTTTAAATATGCTACTCTATTTTCTTCCGGCATAAAGCACTGCTGTTGAAAGTCTGATGGTAATCTGATTCTCTTTCCCTTATAAGTCATGATTTTTTTTTTCCTAAGATGCCCAAAGGACTCTGTTCTTTTATTTACAGTTCAGTAATTTTACTAAACTACGTCATGATGTTGGTCATTCTGGAGTCTCAGAACTGCAGTGTGCACTGTCTAAACGATCATTTCAGGGAACTCTTCTTGAGTTAGTGTTTTTAGTGTTTCATTCGACTTTCTTGTTTGTTCTTCAGAAACTTCTTATTAGCCATGTGTTTGATTTCCTTTTCTTCTCTTCGATATTGACCATTTCCTCTCAAATCCCATTTTTAAATCCAGTTTTAAAACTTCTTCGAATCTAGCTTTAAAATTTCTTTTGTTCGATGTTTCAAAATTCCCCTTGTTCACTTTCTATTTATCCTGAAACATAGTCTAACGTGTTGACTAGTACTGACACATAGTCTAACGTGTGTTCCTTCTGGTTAAATCTTTATAGCCAATATGACTTTTACTTTAATTGAGAATTCTTTTCTGACGTCTGTCACCTCATCTCGGGGATTTTCCGGTCCTGGTTTCCGGGGTCCACTTGCACGTCCTGCATCACTGTCTTAATGTCCCTTGGCTTGTCTGATGATAGCAGGTGACTTTTGATCTTTTTCGAGGCCATGAGTTCCCGGTGCGCCTTCACCGTTGGGCTGCTATTCTGCTGCCGGTTCTCTTCTTTCTGTCACCATAACATTACACGGGATTGAACCTTGATACTTTTCTGTCACGTATTTCTGTCGGAAATTAGTCTTCTAGAACTTGAAAAATGAGGCTGCATTCCAGGCAGCTGTTCTAATTTCAGAGAGCTCCCTCTTCTGTTGCTTTTCTGTAAAAGTGTGGTGGCCGGCTTTCCCAGATGGCCTGGCTCTCTTCTCTCATCTTTGGTCTGGACTTGCCTTGACTTCACCTCTACCTTCCCGTCCTTCTCACCAGGGGTCCCACCCCCAGCTGTTTCCACTCTGCAGGGGGCCAGGGGCTGCATTATGACTTCTGTGAGCCCCGGGCCTTTGTGGGTCTCTTCCTTCGCTAAAAATGTCAAAAACTATATGCTATAGCTGCGTTGATATTAAGATAAATATATCAAAACATTTTCTTTGACCTAAAAGTGCTTTTTTTCTTCTTCTTCTGATTTTCAAGAAATTCAAACACTCCACAGGTCCCTAAAAGGGCAGTGGCCCCTACGCACCGCCGCTCCTGTGCCTGGTAGATGATTTGGCCCTGGAGGGACCCTGTCCTGGAGGAGTGCCTGAGCGGGTCACTGGGGAACCCCTTTCAGGCTGTGCTAACCCCTCGCGGCCACCTGGCACCAGATTGTGCAAAACTCAGTTTCAGCTGCTCTTCTCCACTTGGTCCTCCATGCTTTCCGGTGAATACCAATCGGTGCACGGGCTACGACGGGGTAGTCGTGTGCCCGGTGCCACGCTGTCAGCGCACTCTGCAGCCTGCTGTGCAGACGTTACGATGACTCGGCGGTCCTCTGGCTCTTGGTGGCTCGTCTCCACCTGCCTGTATTGTGGTGCGCGTGGGATAAGTTGCCAGTCAGCTTTGCGGTGAATGTGGTCCAGGGATTTTCGGTTTTGCTGTCCAGTTGTTCCGTTGGCTTTGATGGGTGCATTTAGGGAGACTGAAAACCTGTACTGCTGCCACCATCCTTCTCTCAGAGCTTCTCACCAACTTCCAAACTCAGTAACTGAGGACAGCCTCCTCACTTGCCAATAAATCCAGACCAAGGCTCCGTGGCCCCCCAGTGGGCCCTCCTTTCTATAATTCTGACAATAAAGGATTTATTGGGAGTTAACTAGCAGACTCTAAGATACAAATATCTTTAGGGGTGCCTGGGTGGCGCAGTCGGTTAAGCGTCCGACTTCAACTCAGGTCACGATCTCGCGGTCCGTGAGTTCGAGCCCCGCGTCAGGCTCTGGGCTGATGGCTCAGAGCCTGGAGCCTGTTTCCGATTCTGTGTCTCCCTCTCTCTCTGCCCCTCCCCCATTCATGCTCTGTCTCTCTCTGTCCCCCACCCAAAAAAATAATTAATAAATAAACGTTGAAAAAAACCAAATGTCTTTGAAATGGCTACGCGAGAGTAATCCGTTAATTTCTAAAGTGGAGTGAATTGTGTTCAGATAACCTGGCTTTCTATCCAAAAAGTGGCAGTAAGGGTCGAAGGTGAGGGCGAGATGGGAGATCATTCTCAAGTTGGGACATGTGGTGGAGATTCAGCCTCTGAGTCCACAGTGGACAAGGGGTGGGGATTTTAAGGTAGGCTTGGATTATCTCGACGTACTTTATATACTTTGCATTTTGCCTGTCATCAGCCAAACCTCAGAGGGCCCCACATACTTGAAAAGCCTTTATGCAGACCAGAGGGTTTCCACTTTCACCTTGAGCTGTAGGGAATTATATTAATAAATATTTTGTACTGAAGATCGTATTTGTACCCCTGGGAGTCGGAACGGTGGATGCCTTAAAACACCCAGCAGGCAGAAAAACTCACAATGAGCAGATGCCAGCTCATTCTTGATGTTTTGTGCCTCCTCAAAAATGCAGTAATCTATTTCACTCACCAATTGCCAGGCCAAATGCTTGATGTGGAACTGTAAACCTGCTACGACCTGTCCTTTAAAGAACAAAATCAAGTCTGGACAAGTTATTTCTGTCACAGAGGCCTTCTGGGCATTTACCTACCGGCTGGGGGCCTCAAATGCCTTCTATATTTTGCTTGGTGGGGCCAGGTCTGGTGGTCTACAAACTACATTTCCCACACTCCCTTGTACTTGGCTTCCTGTAAGGTTGGGCAAATGGCAGACAACCGGAAGGCGGGAGGAAGGGAAAAAACCCTAGCCTTCTGATCCCTGATCCTGTGGCACCAACCCAGTAGAAGAAAGCTAAGGCTCCAGACTCCAGCTTCCTCTGGTCCTGTCTGCATCAGCTGTGCTGAGCTCTTCAGAGGTATCATCGCCAGCCGTTTGCTCTTTGCAGTCAAGCCACCACTATGCTTGTGTACCTCAGGGGTTTGCACACCACGTGTGCAGGGCCCCTTCCTTTCAGCTCCTCGGCTGCAAAAATGTCACCTCTTTCCATCGGTCCCCCAGCTTAGGACTGCGAACTTCTTTCTGCGGATACTGTTACCTGGGTGACCTCGGCTGCGGGGGGGTCTGGTGTTACCTGGGCGAACTCAGCTGCTGGGGGTGTCTACAGTTGTCTCTGGCGATTGGTGTTAGTTGGGTAATCTCAGCCTCCCCTTTTTTGCTTTTCTTCCTTCTTGCTAATTCCTAGTCTGACATTTCTTCAGTTCTAACTACCCAGTATAGTGTTTGTACTGCTGATTGGTCATTTGAACTTGTTTTGTGGGTTGTTCAGCTGCTTTTCGTGAACTGGTCCACCACACTTTCCAGCCCATCCGTGGTGCCATGCTGGCTGTAAGGGCGGACTCTTGCCTTTCCTTTTACTGAGTGGGAATTAGGTGCTTCGCTTTTCCCCACTTGGAAACTTGGGCAACCGATGCGCGTTCAGTTGAGAGCTTTTACATACATGTAGCTGCACAGTAAATTTGTTATTACAAGGGGAAATTATAATTTTATAACTCAGTACTGTTAACACATCTTAATATACTCAAACTATTGGGAGAAGACAATTAGATTTAGGATAACAATGCTATTTTAGAAGTAGAACTAAAGGGATTAGAAGATAAAAACCTAACTCATTATTTATCTAATGAAGACAGAATGTTCAATACTAAAATTATGAATGATTTTTTTTTTAATTTCTTTTTTTCAACGTTTATTTATTTTTGGGACAGAGAGAGACAGAGCATGAACGGGGGAGGGGCAGAGAGAGAGGGAGACACAGAATCAGAAACAGGCAACAGGCTCCAGGCTCTGAGCCATCAGCCCAGAGCCTGACGTGGGGCTCGAACTCACGGACCACGAGATCATGACCTGGCTGAAGTCGGACGCTTAACCGACTGCGCCACCCAGGCGCCCCATGAATGATTTTATAGAAGGTAATACAGAACTGTTGTATATACCCATCTTGGAATGGCACGTGACTGTATTTCTGCCACTGAATGTGGAATAGAGACTAACAATGGATTCCTTGTAATGAAGATTGTTAGTAAAGTCAGCTAATAAGAATTAATGGGGAATCTTATTCCCTGAATGAAAGCACACACACATATAAAATATATATACACATATATGTATATATACTGTTTCTATGTGTGGGTATATATGTGTGTGTGTGTGTACATATATATAAATATATACATAAATATAACATCTATATATATATATACATAAATCTATATATATACATACATAACGTCTATATATATACATCTATATAATCTATCTATCTAGCTAGCTAGCTACACACACACACACACACACACACACACACAAATCTTATAAATATAAATCTTATCTGCCTGGGATGAGTTATTGGAGTTATTGAAGTCATTGGAGTCCTGCCAAGGACTCAGTATGACCTGCCAACCTCTGTATGGCTTTCTCAGGTTTTAGGATTGTGCTTCCAAGAATTTATGATCTCCTCAGCTTTATGCCCTCCTAGCTCTTGTTTTGTTGGTGAAAAGCATACCCGGGGATCTTTATTCCGTTGGAGGGGCTGCTAATTGATTTAAAAAAATGCATTTTGTCCCTGGTCACTAATTGACTGATGGAACAGCTGTTGGTCTGACAAAAAGCAGGCTGGAAAGCAGTTCCCACTATGGGTTGGTCTGTTGCTAAACATTATTGCTTTTGCTGCCCATTGCAAAAGCACACCCTTACGTATTCCCAGGGATTGGGATAGTGTTTTATTTAAAAGTATTTTTTTTACTGTCTTTGAAATAAAGAGACCAGTCCCCTGACCAATCATTAGATAAAGGTGAATTAACCTTAGATACTATGTCAAGAATTTAAAGTTTGTTGTTACTGAGAATTTAAAAGCATGAAATTGATTATCACATGAATAATTCTTTAGGTACTGAAAATCTTAAAGTCTAATAAGATTTCAGTTGGTTAATAATGAAAATGGTTTTGTAGTTGTTGTTGTATTCCAGTATCAGATAGACGGAGTCAAAATGCTTTTATAAATACAACAGCATGTTAAAAGTATTAAATTTTACTATGAAGTGATAAACTATGTTTTTTTTCCCTCAAAGATACTTATAGTTAATACTACATAATAATGGTTTATATTTGGTAGTGTTGGCTAAAAACTCTTAATAATTAGTGTGACATGAGATAAATACACGCAATACTGATTTATGAAAATAAACCCTCACGAACAAGTAATATCAAATCTAAGGGCACAACTATAAATTTAGCAAAATTTTGTATTTTGGACATCATGGAATGAAGTAAAACCAGGATCCTACCGTCCTGAAGTAACCAAATGATTATATATGTTTTTTAGTAGCCGTAGAGCTAAGAAGCAGAAAACATTTGATATTTTGCTGTATGAGACAATAAAGTCTCAAAAGGCACTAGCCTCTTGCAAACTATTGTGACTGGCAGGGAATGTAGGTCAATGTTAGTGTCTTAGTTGATTGTTAGTTGACTTTTAGTTACTGTAGGTATAGCTGTAAAGATTCCTGTTGGGTTAACCCAGGCTAATCTCTGAATGTCTATTTCTCTCTTACCTTTCTGTTCATTTGTTTGTTTGTTTTGCTACAAAGGTAAGCTGTGACTGGAGCAAGAGTCAAGGGACTCGAATTATGGTCATGACTCATACACTCCATAGCTATGTGATGTCACCTTGATAAAACTATCTATGTCTCTGTGCCTAAGCTTACTTGTTTGTAAAAGGTTTTCTCTCTCTCTCTCTTTCTGCCTCTCTCCCTCTCTTTCACCTCCCTCTCTCTCTTCCCTTTATATTAAAGATTGATGGCTTTAATTAGTGTTAAAGCAGTGAATACTGTCATTCAAATGCATTCTGACAGAAAAGCCCAATGTATTACTATATCAAACACATTGAAGTGAACTTTCTCTGTTGAAGGGATGGAAAGAGCCTGAATGCCTTAAACACTGCCTCTGTCCCTTTATCTGCCTTCATGCCTTTTGGCGGTCCTTGAGGTACTTGAAGATCTCTAGGTGACAAGGAATACCCTTTGAAAGCCATAAAGTCAGATGATCTATATGTTCCCTTCCAACTATGAGATACAGTTTTAGCTTAAATTTGACACAGAAAACCCTATGGTTCCTTTCATATTCATAACAAAAGCCATTTGTAAATATAAGGTTTAAAGTCTTCAGCATCAACCCGTTACAGAAAAATTCACTATATGTTTTGACCGGATTTGCTGGCGTAAAATGATTTTTAGAAATGTGTATGTACACATATATCTTCAGGTATGTGTCTATAACTACAGGGGGATAGAAAGGAGATAATAAGATCATATGAAACGGTGCAGAATCTTACAATGCAATTCAATTCAGTTCCATTCGGTGACCATTTATGGAGTACCTACTGTGCAAAACTGCATATAAGACTCCCGAGGGTTACGGAGACGAACGACAGACTCTTTCCTCAATTTATTTTTGAAGCGTTCCCTGTCAAAGAATTTAACTTTTTAATACATTTTTAAGTATAAGAAGTGTGAGGTACCGAGGGAAAAACTGGCTTAAAGTCCATAGAATCAATCAACCAATCAATCAATCAATCAATAAATGTCATTGAATAGGTCAAACATCTTATGGCCATGGATGGGCATAGCATACCAAGGGTCAGGTGAAACTGTCCCTGAATGGAGGGCTATTTTGTCCTTCTTGTTGATTAATGTCGATCCATCTATACTAATGGATTTAGAATGAAAGGAAGTAAGGTGGGGGTCGGGAAGTGAGAGTTACTAAACCTCAGTCTTCCATCCTTCATTAATATTAATGCTTTTCTGCAACCAGTGCGTGTTGGCACAACATAGCCTAAGAGCTTCATACAAGAAAAATAGTTCTGAGGCTTCCTTAGCATATATTCACCGACATCCAGCACCAACTGGTCTCATATTGCATCACAGGCCTTCATTTCTATCCCATGAAGAGGAATTTCCCTTATGTTTAATGAGTAGGTGACACTCATGGTTTTGTGTCTCCCCCCCAAAAGTGTATTCTTTTAATTTAAAATAATTTTTTTTAACATTTATTTATTTTTGAGACACAGAGAGACAGAGCATGAATGGGGGGAGGGCCAGAGAGAGAGGGAGACACAGAATCTGAAGCAGGCTCCAGGCTCTGAGCTGTCGGCACAGAGCCTGATGCGGGGCTCGAACTCACGGACCGTGAGATCGTGACCTGAGCGAAGTCGGACGCTCAACCGACTGAGCCACCCAGGCGCCCCTCTTTTAATTTTTAAACAATTTCCCCCTGTATTGGCCCACAATAACCTTTCCCCCTGTATTGGCCCACAATAACCTTAAATGAAAACAGACTTAGCTTATAGGACTTATTTTGTAAGTCAGTATAAAATGAGCATAAAATGAGTACATTTTCATTTGTGTTCTTTGAATTCAGTGACGGGAGCTATAATCCCGTGGCCCACAAGCACCAATGGCCCACGGACATGACGAAATTCAGGATGTGTTTCAGTGGTCCGCTGACAGGATTCGCGACTAGGTCTATGGCAGGTTAGCAATTTCTGTCCTGAATTTCTTTGTGAAACACGAGTTCGAGAAAAAAAGCTGTGTTATAGCTCTGCCTTAGACCAAATACACGTTGGCAGAACTCAAGATGTTCAGTTACAATGTTCGAATTATCTCAGAAAGAAACAACCAAGGCCCACAGAGGTTACACCACTTGTTCAAAAATACTCAGCGAGTAATTGGCCATGTTGGTAACTTGCAAGGCCCCTGCCTTTCGGTGAAGTGGTCTTTATATTCAGAAGATGTTTTTTTTTTTAATTTCCCAGAGCCATAATTTGTGATTTACAGACCCATTTTCTCTCTCAGAGTGCTCCAACCCAGAACAAAACAAAAGAGTAAGAAGGTTTTCGCAACTATAACCTAACTCTGCTGGGTTTACTGCTGTACCTTCCCTGTAATCCACCAGCCTTCCTCACTCAACAGCAGATTCAAACCTAGTTGACGCCGGTAATAAAGCAAGAAAGAAAGCAAAAACAAACGAAAACTAAGAGAAAACACCGTCCTCTAAAAAGCACATGAAATGAATTTGAAAGACCACGAACGAATATATGTCAGAGCTCTCCACTTTTCTTCTTCAGCCCGAACTGCCTTGTTCTTGGCCCCTGCCGTATTCAAGGGCCCATGATGGCAGGTGGACACACGCCTCCGGAAGAAGGGACGTGGAAGGGAACACCTCTTCCTCTTCCCTTTTTTCTTTTCTTTTTAATAGTAAGAGGTTTGTAGAGTTTGCAAATGTTAGTCCTTGGGTAAGGGTGTCTTCACTAGAGTCCTGCAGGGTGGGGCCCTGAGGGAGGGGGGGTGTGTATACGTATGTGTGCACGTGTGTGTGACACTGGGAGATGTCCTGTCTGGGTGTGTCAAGGTTTATGTGTGACTCCAGAGCAGGCTTGTCTGGGAGGCCTGAGCAAGGGTCAGCCCAGTAGCTGGGAGTCAAAGCCAATTTTTACTCTAAGCCTCTTTTTAATAGTCCAATATTTATATCTATATGTTTTCCCCAAAATAAACACCCCTCCCCATCACCTTAACTTTTCTTTTCTCTTTTGTTTCTTTTTTTTTCTTTTTTCTTTCTTTTTTTTTTTTTTTTTTTTTACATAGGCTGCATGCCCAACGTGGGGCTTGAACTCACGACCCCCAGATCAAGAGTCATATGCTCCACTGACTGAGCCAGCCAGGGGCCCCTCAATCACCATAACTTTCAATGCCAGCCCATTTCAAAGGAAGAACAACTATTTGGAAGTCACTTACACTATTCAATTTCTAAGCGATTAGATTACACATTTCAATTTAGAGTAATTCCTTGAAGTACAAGAGAAAAGTTCGCTAAATATGACGGAGGTTAGAAAGGGTTGGTGGCTGATTTTCAGGATTCATATTTCCTTTTACTTTTTAGGGGATAAAAGCAAGCAAAGCATAAAAAGAGAAATGGTTTTTAATACTAAGTAGAAAAATGCAATATATATGTGCAAAATAGATGCTTCGTTTGAATTAGTATTTACATGTTTTGTAAGCTCAAATAATATATGTTTTTCATTATTTTAGTAAAATTAAAGAATGGGCATTCAGCTATCTTTAAATTTTCATATTGCTCACGCTAGTTTAGGCATGCAGATCATTTTGGGATAATAAATTCCTGGACGGTTACTGCACGGATACCAAAAGATATTGCAATATTTTTCTTTTAAACGTGAATTAAGAAAAAAAAATTAATAGATGGTTACATTTCTATGCTGGCCGTTATTAGAATTTACTAATGAGCAATCTGACATGATATTTCCTATTGCTTTAATATGCTATATATTATAAAATGTTTTCCTACATTACAGGCGTTAATTGCACAACGGTGAAAAAAATTCTTTGCAATTCCGCGTGATTTATGGGCCTGCCTCTGGTGACTAGGTGTGGGAGAACTTTGGCTTTTGTGGGCTTGTGGGGGAAAGGATGTGTGAAAAGTCGAGGAAGCCCAATTAGAGAAAGGCAGTGAGAAAAATTTTACAAAATCTGTCCTGCTGAGACTCAGGCATTTTTTCTCGATGACAAATGTCTGGAGCTCTCAGTTTTACAAAAAAGGAATGCTCACCCCTGGCCTCTTCTCCTGCTGTCATGTAGGTCACCTAAGCTGGGGAAAAAGACCATCTGGAAAGAACGCTGTGGTTTCACAGAGCGAACGGTCCTCTACCCCATCCTCTTCCTCCCTCGTTATGCAGAGCAGTGTTCAGATGACAGATTTCGGAAAACTGTCTTAGGAGATAACTCCTCAGGCACTTACAGGGTACTGGTATTGTGGATGCTTCTGTGCGTCCCGTCATCCGGTTAAGGAGGCTGATGGGCTTTTTTTGTGAACTGCCGGGCTTCCAGAAGGCTTTTATCTTCCACTCAGTTTTAACTGAGGAATTTATGGGATTTTGACACCTTGAGAGGTAAGTTAGACACAAATGCCGTGCAATTTATATGTGAACGAGTTTTCATTGTGTATTGACATAAATCTTATTAGTACACTATACTTCTCAGATACCGTGGTCAACTGAAGAAATTGTTCGTCGGGTTTCCTTGTGGGAAATCAAATGTGTTCTTCGCGTTATTAATGATCCTATGTACACTTATATTTTATCACGATGGCATTTCGCTAGGGTGGTCACCTTAAACAGCATTTTTTAAATTGTTATAGGTGAAGAAGCCAGCGTTAATAAGGAGAAGTACAGAAATCTTGCAACTCTCATTACGCTAAAAGAGGTACAATGTTTTAGCCAGGTAACGGGAGCAGAAAAACGTTCTGAAAAATAAATCTGTGACCAAACAGTATTTTAAAAGGCATCTTCTTGACAAGAGCTAAATGAACACTATCTCCAAGAATCTAATCTGAAGGCAAAACAGATTTGTTAGTGTGATTATTAAAACAATTGCCACCTTCTGGTGCAAGGTGATGTCAACAGTGAGCAATCAAATAATGCCCTTTGCTTTGGTACAGTCAAGCACTCAAAGCTACCGTGAAATAGGATTGGACGGGACCTTTCATTTCATATGAGAATTAATTCTCTAAATGCAGTGGAGAGGAGGCAGCTTATTTTTTTTCCCCCCAGCAAGCAGCTAGAAACAAGTCTGCGGGAGGCCATATTTTTTCTTATTCATTTCTTAGTCTGTGCATGTATATGTTACCAAGTATTGTGGCCATTAATCCATTCTTTACCGAAAGTTGCATCCGAAAAGGAAAAAAAAAAAAAAAAGGCAGAATTTTCCCGAAGGTCTTATGACCTAAAAAAATTTTATAGTTGTTTATGAAAGATTGAATTAAACGTCACATTTCTTCAATTGCACAGAAGCTTCCCAGCTGATTTGGCGTTCTCTGTAAGGGCGTGCAGCTCCACTCCGGGGTTACAGCAAAGTATCCTCAGAAAAAGCCATCTACGTGTAATTTGTGGTAAACCTCAGTAACGAAGGCTCTCTAGCCTTCTCAACAAAGTTGTAGCCATACAAGAAAGAAACGCCACATCTGTTCAATTATTGAATATCCTGCACTGTGTATGCAAAGTATCTTGAAAGCACCAATTCTCCAGCATAGTATAAATCCAAGGATTTAAGAATTGTAACAGCGTTGCGGGTGACAGATGGTTGCTACACTTGCGGTGAGCACAGCAAAACATGTAGAGTTGTTCAATCACTATGTTGTCCCCGTGAAACAACTGTAACATTATGTCAACGGTACTCAAAAATATTTCCAAAACAACAACAAAGGAATTTACTAGCCTTAAATGAATTCAAAGTTGAGAATCAAATGTTATTTATGAAATTTTATATGTAAATTTCTGTCTTCGGCATCTCACAAAATTACCATTGGTGTAAAATCTGGTAACTATGTCTTTAATTTTTACATTGTGCACATTCCCCATTTCTTGAACTTCTATAGTTAATAAAGCAAATACAAGACTTAAAAAAAAGATTAGGTGATCAATAACACATTTCTTCTCCATCAGATTATTTTTTTTCATGTCCAAAATTCCTGTTTGATTTTTCAATTATTCAAAATGTCAGAATGATAGATATAAGAGAGTAACCAGCTAACTAGGGAAATCTGTCTAATAATATTCAATATAAAGATTCAGAATGATGTTTCGTGATGGATTAAACTTTCCCCTGTTCTGCCTCATTAGGGTTCTCCCAATCTGACCCAATCCAAACTTATTACTTGATATATATCTAACAGTAAAATTGCATAAATGTTCACTAGTACAATAGATGCTAAATGAGCAGTTTCAGATAATTTAATTAAGTTGTAGGTCTTCTAATATAATTCCATAAGTATGTGAACTTTTAACTTGTGTTAACTCAATTTCCTTATGCTTTCATTTAGCATTTGTTGGGGACATTACAGTGATTAGCCAAAGTCCTTCCAGCTCCTAATGTTCTCCATAAATTTTGATTTAAATTGACTGTCACTTTCTCACTATAATAAAGTAGATATTTGACATCTCAAAAAAGAGAACTGGTCTAGTATGCTACGTTGTCAAGAAGTAGAATTCTTTTCCTCTATTGCACAAAATCCACATAAAATTCACCATAATAAAGTCCATTTAGTCAGAATGAAATGGGTTGAGTCCTGCATATTCATAGGCATGTTTGTGCTTTAAAATTTTTTAGGAAAAAAAAAAAGTTCCTAGGTGCCCTTGGCATCGAAAACACACATAAAGTCATGTTCCCATCTAATTGTGTATTTGGTGGCAGTCAATGTCCAGTTATGAAGTCTGCAGCATCCAGGAGCCCTTGGTAGTTAGATTGGAAAGTAACTGCTGTATATTTCCCTGGAGGTCAAAGACAAGACTTGCCAAAGGAGCTCACCTCAGGTGCACCTCCCACACTTTTTCAGTTCAGACAACTAAAGGGCAAAATTATATAATTGTGCTTTGAAAATTTTCAGTGAATATATCTCTTTTTGAACACAGCCCTTCAAGACATGAAATTACATTTCTACAAATATCCGTTCACCCCAAACTCTCTCCAGTTCCAACAAAATGACTGAGTCAATAACGTTTTGTTTTTTGTTAATTACTGTCCTTGAAATCACCCAGACAGTCCAAAATTAGAGACCTCAGTTCAGTGTACAGAGTGACCTTAAAGATTCAGGAAGGGAAATAGGTATGTTTTCCGGGTTCAGTGCTGGAATTTCTGCGCGGGATAGATCAAGAGTCCGTGGCAGTCAGAGTCACTTAAAAGTATCAAGAAGGCTTAGAGATAATTACATGCGAGGGGCAAGGAATGTCAGTCCCCTCTAGCTAACGATTCACATAAACCACTGCTTTTCCAATGTGTTTGGCATCAGTCTTCATTAGAACCCGCCTTCTTTAAAGCACTTTTAGTCCAAAAAATGTAACAGTCCACCGTAGAACTTTCTGACACCTATTCAAGTTGAATATAATTTTTAAATTTTTTTTTCAACGTTTATTTATTTATTTTTTTTTGGGACAGAGAGAGACAGAGCATGAACGGGGGAGGGGCAGAGAGAGAGGGAGACACAGAATCGGAAACAGGCTCCAGGCTCTGAACCATCAGCCCAGAGCCTGACGCGGGGCTCGAACTCACGGACCGCGAGATCGTGACCTGGCTGAAGTCAGACGCTTAACCGACTACGCCACCCAGGCGCCCCTGAATATAATTTTTAAGTACCAGTGAGATTCACTAATATTTATTGGGAGCTTAACCATACGCTAAGAATTTATAAGCACGGTTCTCATGTATTTGTATGATGACTCTAGAATTAGCAACTATTAGGATCCCAGTTTAATAAATGGGACACCTGAGGCACAGTGAGATTAATTACCAAAGGTGGCAATGCAAGGCAGCCCAATTTTGGAGTCAATGTTCTTAGTCATCACATTATATTGGCCTTGCCAATTGGTCCTGTTTCACCTACTGGATGACATTACGGTGAGGCTCCCATGCATAGTTATGAATATTGAATGCCATATCTTAAAATATATGTTTCCTTGTAACACAACTGGTGCATGATTGTAAGAAATTTGGATGATATTGGTAATCCGAAAGAGAATAAAAATTGTTAATTTCATTACCTAGAGATTACAACTTTTCGGATTTTACTGTACGCTCTTCAAACCCTTCTATATAGCTGTTTCGAGATTTTAATTATACTGATAACATTCTTTTATGATCTAATATTTGATTTAATAATTTATCATGAACATCTTCCTCTGTCTTGAAATGTATTTCTTAACATCTTCTAAAACGGCTGTGTACTTGAATATTTTGACTTTGAGAATAGTCTAGGCACAACATTTTACAGCCTCAATCTGAATTTCACATCTGGTCTGAGGTGGAACTATTGACACATCTTTATTTCTAGAGAGTTACAAAGTGGGGATTTTCCAGATGTGTGAGGTGATCAAGTGATATACATATATGTGTATATATATATATATATACACACACACACACACGTACATATATATGTATATGTATGTGTGTGTATATATATATACATATATGTATATACATATATGTATTTGTATATAATTTTTTCTTCAGTATTTCCGCATGGAAAGACAAGTGCATATTTTACATATAACACTTCTGTCCATGGGTACTGCTACGTAACATGTACGTTACGTACATGCTACGTAAATGTGCGTTACGTACATTTGTATTAAGCAAATAAAAATGTATTAATTAAAAAATTAAGCAAAAAAAAATGTATTAATACAAAGTAGCACAAAGTCTTGGAAGCAGGGGTAAAGGATTCTTGACCTTATGTGGAGAGCCTGGGTCACTCAAGTTTCTTTTGCTTTCCTCCTTGACTGTGCCTGAGGGTAAAGGGTAGAAGTGACATCTTTACTGAGGCCTCCCTGGTCAGATGCAATCAGATTGACTGAAAGCTCTCAGGGAACCAAACAGAAAACTCTCCACACTGGCCGGAGGAATGACTCACGAGGAGTTACTCTGCACTATTAACGGACAAGCACTTCAACATCTCATTTAAAACTGCAGTGAGTTAAGGTGGTTTCTGAATTATGTATTAAACTCAGCTTCCCAATATAGCTTTGGTTGAGTATTTCAGCTAAATGTCTCTGAAACATCAATGTCCACATAGCACGGCTCTTGCCTTCTTATTTGCTGGTCTGGTTGTCATTTCCTACTACATTTTACTCATGACCCTGGCATTCCAGCAACCAGTATTGAACTTTCAATATTAAACTACCCTCCACATCCTTGCTCTTCATACTTTGTCTTGAGCCACAAAAGCTGCCGAGGTCTCCAGTTTCTTCAAGGGACACAAACTCTGTTTGCAGTTTTGATGAAAGCATACACGAGTACTCACTGTCCAGTGGGGAACACGGAGCTCCGTCCATTCTTGTCCAGGATCAAAGCCTCAGTGATACCCTCACGGTGGAAGTGCCATTGTTCTTTGCAATCTTCCGATTCATCAAGATCAACGTTTGTAACTCTCCCTGGGGACTTAGATGTTGATGCCAAGAGTCGGTCTCAGTGCCTGAATCTCTCTCTCTCTCTTTTTCTTAAAATGCTTATGTATTTTAAGAGAGACAGAGAGACAGAGCATGCATGAGCTGGGGAGAAGGGTAGAGGGAGGAAGAGAGAGAATCCCAAGCAGGCTCCATGCTCAGGGAGGCGCCCAGTTTGGGGCTTGATCTCATGAACCGTGAGACCATGACCTGAGCCGAAATTGAGTCAGATGCTCAACCACCTGAGCTACCCAGGTCTTTTTAAACTCTATCCCACCTCCAGCACAACCTTTCAGTTTCTCCTCACCACAACCATTTCCTCCAGTCACTTCTATGACAAATAACGAGTATCAACTAAGTCTTGTTAAAGTTGCCTCCTAAAAACCTAAAAAATAGATTTCTTTCCATTTCCTCTGGTACTCGCTGCCTACCTCTGGCCACACTCACCTATTGCTTGGATTTCTGCAATGACATAACAACTTGCCTCCTCACATCCATAGAGTTCCTCCTCAAATCAATTCTCCACAGAAATCAAGTGATATTAAAAAGAATGTATAGTGGTTATGTAAAAACCTTTAAGCGACATCCAGACCTCTCTCAGTTGCCTGGAACTATACCAGTTTTTGCTTGTTGTAATGATTAAGGATGCCTCTGTTCTTCTCAGGGGTGTTCTGTTTTAGAGAATAAATCACATGGTCATATTACCTATGAGACCTCACCTCCCCCTGCCTCTGGGGGGCAGAGTTCTAGCAGCTTCCGAGTTCTAGCTGCACTGCCTACAAGTTCCTGGGATGCATCATCTCCCCTCCTACCCAGAATCTTTGCTCACGCTGTTCCTTCTAAACTGGTTTTCAAACCTTCTTTCCCTTCCATCTTATGTCTACTCATTCTTCAGATCCCGTTAGAAAACAAGCTCTAAGAAGGCAGGGACCTCTGTCTGTCTAAATCATTTCTATATTCTGAGTGCTTAGAATAGTGCCTGACACATCATAGGCACTGACTAAATAGTGGCTGAATAAGTAAGTCCTGATATAACCATTACTGCTTCAGGCAAGTTGTTCCTGCCCTTCCTTCTATCTCTGCCCCAGGATTTGTTCAATTGCTTTATGACATAGTGTTATAAAGCCACACACCTTGTTTCAGAGCATTTATCTTAGTTCTGATCATACAATCATTAGTTCACCAGACTCCGGGAACAAGAACCCTTTCCATTCTGCTTATTTTTATGTCTGCCTCACATACCATCCTGATCTAAAAATATGTGTTGAATGAACAAATGAGTGAACACTGACAAGAGCACCATATTAGGCATTTTAGCAATCCTAAGAAAAATTAGATAGGGTCCTATTCTCTAGAAGCTTACAATTTATGTGAGGGAGAAAAAAGACAAAAATACACAAGTAGGTGGCAGTACAAGATGATGGATTGACTCAGAATTTTAGAACAAAGGACCCTAGAAATAATATAGATCAGCGCTCACTCATCATGGCAGCATTAAGTGACTATCACACCGTGATCGTGACAGTCACATGAAATATCCGGATAACGAGTACTTGTAGAGGTACCGAAGTGAAAAGTATTACTGTGTCCTTGAATGGCGACGAAAGATTATAAAAGAGGCAAACTTGAATTGAGTCTGGAAGGGTTCACTCTCTAACAAACATTTATTAAGTATCTATTACACAACAACAGGACTAAGACACGGTCCTTGCCCATGTAGATTAGGGGTTGGCCCATGTAGATTAGGGGCCAAAGCTGGCTACCAGTTTTTGTAAATAAAGTTTTATGGGAACACAGTCACACTGTTTACATACGTCTTGTCTATGGCTGCTGTCTCACAACAGTGGCAGAGCTGGGAAGTTGCAACAGAGATCACATGGCTCACAAAATGAAAAATATTTCCTATTTGGCTCTTTGCAGAAGAGGTGTGCTTCCTGCTGAGTTAAAATCTCCAGCTTGAGTGGGAGAGACAGCCGTCAAACACCAAAAATTGTATGAGATACGGGCTGAGACAAGCTATGTCAGAAGTTTCAGGAGACAGTAGTTGAAGAGGAAGGAGCCTAAACAGGAAAGGGAGCCCAGGGGTGTGAGTGATTGGCTGATCTGGAGGGCACTGATTATAAAGAAATAGAAGGAAAAAGAGAATATGCTAAGAACTAAGGCAAGAACGCAGTAATGAACAAATATCATCTGGGGGGGAAATACATATAACTTCCAATGGGGACCCCAGGTTCCCATTGAGAAGTGCAAGGTGAAAACTTCATTGAGTGAGGCTAGGGGAACTGTACAGAGAGTCTTGAGTGTAAGGCTGAAACGTTTAAAATTCACCATAAAGGCAAAGAGGAGACTCTTGTTTAGGGCAATGATACAAAAGAAGGGAATCAAATTTTAGATTTCAAGTCTGATGACATGGATTGGGAGGAAATCGGGGAGACCACAGAGGCAGTCTACTGAGGAGGACAGAGAAAATTAGAGATCTGAGAGCAGATTTCACCCAAGACAGGTCTTTCACTGACCACATGGCATGTGAACATTTATAAAGAATAGCTGTACACATTTATGAAGGGATATTTTATATGAAAATCTAGATTTCTATGGTTTCTTAGAATATCCAAGCATCTGGCAACACTGGGCCAGCGTTCTTGTACAGCAGCAATGGATGGGAGCTCAGCTGTGGGGTGTGGAGTGGATGGGGCAGGCCCCATTTAATCATGTAATGTAACTCCTGTGGGCATTGGGAGCTATGGCTTGGTGCTCCATAATGATCTGGACAAAGACCTTGATGGAGTCCTAAGAAAAAAATTTTTTAAATGTTTTTTATTTATTTTTGAAGGAGAGAGAGAGCATGAGCGGGGGAGGAGCAGAGAGAGAGGGAGACACAGAATTCGAAGCAGGCTCCAGTCTCTGAGCTGTCAGCACAGAGCCTGACATGGGAGAACTCATGAACTGCAAGATCATGACCTGAGCTGAAGTCGGACGCTCAACCGACTGAGCCACCCAGGCACCCAAAGTCTTTAACTGGAAGCCAACACATTCACCTTTGGTGGTTTGCCCTGAACCCTTATCTCTGGACCGTTTGTGTTCCTGAAGCTTTCCGAAGATCTAACTCCCTCGTTTTTAGATGCTAGAGATTTTTGAGTCCTTCTGTCCATTCTCTAAAATAGTAGTTTCATCTATTTCTTCTTGCTTAAAGAACCACAACAACTTTGTTCATGCTTTCCAGTAAAGGGTTTTGTTTTTTTTTTTTTCTTTTTCTTTTTTTTTTTTTTTTAATTTTTTTTTTTTTTCCAACGTTTATTTATTTTTGGGACAGAGAGAGACAGAGCATGAACAGGGGAGGGGCAGAGAGAGAGGGAGACACAGAATCGGAAACAGGCTCCAGGCTCTGAGCCAACAGCCCAGAGCCTGATGCGGGGCTCCAACTCACGGACCGCGAGATCGTGACCTGGCTGAAGTCGGACGCTTAACCGCCTGCGCCACCCAGGTGCCCCTGCTTTTTCTAGTTTCACTGAGAAATAATTGACTGTATAAGTAATCACTGTGTAAGTTTAAGGCAAATAGCATGATGGCTTGATTTATGTATTTTGTGAAATGATTACAACAGGTTCAGCTAACATCCATCTTCTCATATAGACACGATACAAAGAAAGGAGAAAAGAAGGGAAGAAATTATCCTTCTGATGACAACTCTCAGGATTTACTCTGTTAACTTTCCCACATATCAGCAGTGTTAGCTATAGTCATCATGTTGTACATTATATCCCTAGTACTTATTTATTTTATAACTGGAAACTTGTACTTTTAGATTCCCTTCCTCCAATTCCCCCAGCTATCTCCCTCCACTTCTGGTAAATACGAGTCTGATCTCTTTTTCAATGAGTTGTTTTTGTTTTCGTTTTAGATTTCACATATAAGTGAGATCATACAGTATTTGTCCCTCTCCATCTGACATATTTCACTTAGCATAATGACCTCGAGGTCCATCCATTTTGTTGCAAGTGCTGGGATTGCCTCATTTTTTATGGCTGAATAATATTGCACTGTATATATAAATACCACAACTTCTTTATACATTCATCCATCAAGGGACACTTAAGTTGTTTCCATGTCTTGGCTTTGTAAATAATGTTGCTATGAACATGGGGATAGATGTCTTTCTGAGTTAGTGTTTTTGTTACCTTTGGGTACAGTCCCAGAGGTAGAATTGCTGAATCATATGGTAGTTCTATTTTTAATTTTTTGAAGACTCTCCATGATGTTTTCCAAACTAGCTGTGCCAATTTATAATCCCACCAACAGCATACATCCATATCAGCATTTGTCATTTCTTGTCTTTTCGATGATGGCCATTCTAACGGGTGTCAGGTGATATCTCATTGTGGTTTCAATTTGCATTTTCCTGATGATTAGTGATGTTGAACATTTTTTCATGTACCTGTTGGCCTTTTGTTTTTAAGTGTATTGATTTTGAGAGAGACAGAGAGAGAAGGGGAAGAGCAGAGAGAGAGAGAGAGAGAGAGAGAGAGAGAGAGAGAGAATCCCAAGCAGGTTCCACACTCAGCGCAGAGCCCTGTATGGAGCCCTACATGGTACTCAATCTCACAATCTTGAGATTGTGACCTGAGTTGAAATCAAGAGTTGGACACTTAACCAACTGAGCCACCCAGGAGCCCCACCTTTTGGCCTTTTATATATCTTCTTTGGAAACGTCTACTTACGTTTTTTGCCCATTTTTAAATTGGGTTATTTGGTTTTTGCTATTGAGTTTTTTTTTAATGTTTTGGATATTAACCCCTTACCAGATATATGGTTTGCAAATATCTTTTCCCATTCTATAGGTTACCTTTTCACTTTTTTTCCCAGTGGTTTCTTTTGCTATACAAAAGTTTATTAGTTTGATATAGTCCTAGTTGTTTATTTTTTGTTTTGTTGCTTGTGATTTAGGCGTGATATCCAAAATATTGTTAGCAAAGCCAACATCAAGGAGCTTTGTTCCTAATTTTTCTTCTAGGAGTTTCATGTTTTCAGGTCTTACACTGAATTTTTTAAACAATTTTGAGTTACCTGTGAGTAATGTAACATAGGGGTCCAGTTTCATTGTTTAACATGTGAATATCCAGTTATCCCAGCACCACTTATTGGAGAGACTGTCTTTTCTTCACTGAATATTCTTGGCCACCTTGTCACATATTAGTTGAGCATATATGCTTGGGTTTGTTTCTGGGTATCACTCTTGCTTCATTAGTCTACTTGTCTGTTTTTATGCCAGTACCATACTGTTTTGAGGACTATAGGTTTACAGTATAGCTTGAAATGAGGAAGTGTGAGACCTCCTACTTTGTTCTTCTTTCTCAGGATTTCTTGGTTATTTGAAGTCTTTTGAGGCTTCATATAAATTTTAGGAGTGTATTTACTACTGTAAAAAATACAATTCCAATCTTGGTGGGGATTGTATCAAATGTATAGATGGCTTTTGGTAGTATTAACATTTTACCAATATTAATTCTTCCAATTCCATGAACATGGGATACCCTTCTATTTATTTGTGTCTTCAATTTCTTTCATCAACATCTTACAGTTTTTAGTGTAGAGATTTTTCATCTCCTTAGTTAAATTTATCCCAAGTATTTTATCATTTTTGATGCTATTATAAATGGGATTTATCTCTTTATTGCTTTTTCAGAAATTTTATTGTTAGTGTATAGAAATGCTACTTATTTTTGCATGTTAATTTTGTATCCTGTAACTTCACTGAATTTATTGATCATAGCTAACAATTTTTAGGTGGAGGGAGTGTATAGTATTTTCTACATATAACATCATGTCATCTGCAAATAGAGAAATTTTTGCTTCTCTCCTTCCAATTTTGATACCTCTTATTTTTCTTTTTTCTTGCCTGACTGCTTTAACTAGGACTTCCAGTACTATGTTGAATAGGAGTGGTGAGAATGGGAACCCTTGTCTTGTCTTGTTCCTAATCTTAGAAGAAGCCTTTGAAACTTTCACCACTGACTATAATGTTAACTGTGGGCTTGTCATACAGCCTTTATCATGTTGAGATATGTTCCTTTTATGCCTAATTTGGTAAGAGTTTTTATCATGCATGGATGTTGAATTTTGTCAAATGGTTTTTCTGCATCTGTTGAGATGATCATATGATTATTTTCTTTCATTTCATTAATGTGATATAGCATGTTGACAGATTTGTGTATGTTGAATCATCCTTGCATCCTAGGGATAAATCTCACTTGATCATGGTGAATGATCCTTATAATGTGCTGCTGAATGCAGTTTGCTAGTTATTTTTATGGAGAATTTTCACATCTATATACACCAGGGATATTGGTCTTAACTTTTTTTTTTTTTCTAATAGTGTCCTCTCTGGTATTAGTATCGGGGTAATAGTGGTCTTGTAAAATGAGTTTGAAAGTATTTCCTTCTCTTCAATTTTTAAAAACAGGTTGGAAGGATTGGTGTTAGTTCATCGTTAAATATTCTGTAAACTTCATCACTGAAGCCATCTCATCCTAAGCTTTTCTTCGTTGGTAGATTTTTGATTACCAATTCAGTCTTCTTACTAATAATTGGTCTATTCAGATTTTTCTATTTTATCCTGATTCAGTCTTGGCAAGTGGTATGTTTATATGAATTTTTCTATTTTTTTCTAGGTTGTCCAATTTGTTGGTGTATAGTTGTTCATAGTACCTGTTATGATCCTTTGAACTTCTGTGATATTCATTTTAATGTCTTCTTTCTTCATTTATAATTGTGTTTATTTGGATATATTTCTCTTTTTTTCCTTAGTCTAACTAGGAGTTTATCAATTTTGTTTATTTCATCAAAGAACCAATTCTTAGGGTTTTTTTTTAATCTTTTCTATTGTTTTCCTGTTCTCTAATTCATTTCTGTTCCAATATTTATTATTTTCTTTCTTTTGGTAACTTTGGGCTCAGATTGTTCTTCTTTTTCCAGTTCCTGAAGTCACAGAGTTACCTTGTTTATTTGGGAATCTTTCTTCCTTCTTAATGCAGGCATTTTTTACTATTAACTTCCTTTTTTAGGGCTACTTTTGCTGTATTTCATAGGTTATGCTGTGTTTTCATTTTTGTTTGTAACTAGGAACTTTATTTCTCTTTTAATTTCTTTTGTAATCCATTTTTTTGTTCAGAAGAGTGTTGTTTAATTTCCATGTATTTCTGAATTTTTCATTTTTTCTCTTGTTATTGATTTCTAATTTTAAGCCACTGTGGTCAGAGAAGATACTTGGTATGATTTCATTATTCTTGATTTTACTAAGTCTTGTTTTGTGGCCTAACATAGGTATGCCATGGAAAACGATCCATGAATTCTTGAGAAGAAAGTGTATTCTACTCTTGTTGGATAGAACATTTTATATCTGTTTGTTAGGTGATTTGGTCTATAATACTTTTCAAATCCACTGTTTTTTTCTTAATTGATTCTCTCTCTGGATGACTTGTCACTTCTTGAGGGTGGGGTATTAAATTCCTCAACTATTATTGTATTACTGTTTATTTCTCCTTTTAGTTCTCCTCATTTTTGCTTTATTTATTCAGATGCTCTGATGCCGAATGCATAAATATTTATAATTGTTATATTTTCTTGATGTGTTGATGCTTTATCATTATATATTGACCTTCTTTGTCTTTTTTTACTATTTTTAGTTCAAAGTCTAGTTCGTTGATGTATGTAGAGCTACTCCTGTGTTGTTTTTTTTTTTTTTCTTTTGGTCACCATTTACTTGAAATATCTTTTTCCATTCTTTCACTCTCAGTCTACATGATGTATCTTTAAAGTTAAAGTGAAGGTTTTGTGGGCAACATATATTGAATCTGATTTTATTATTTATTATGCAGTTCTATGTCTTTTGATTAGAGAATTTCAGCCTTTTATGTTTAAAGCATTTACTAATAGGTAAGTACTTGCTACTGACATTTTGTTAATTGTCTCCTGTTTGTTTTGTAAATCCACTGTTTCTTATTCTCCTGTCTTTTGCATGTGTTTTGATGTCTTTTGGTATTGATATACTTTGACTTCTTTGTCATGTTCTCTTGTATAATTACCAGAAGATTTTTCTTTGTGTTTACCATGAGGCTTACATAAAATATATTACACTTGTAACACCCTATTTTTAGCTGGCAACAAATTAACTTCAATAGAATTAGTATATTTTATACTATTACTTCTTCTCCCCCTCAAATTTTAGGTTATTGCTGTTACAACATACATTTTTTATACTGTGTGACTAATAATAGATTATTATTGTTATGGTTATTTTTGCTATACCTTTTTTTAAAGTTTATTTTGAGAAAGGGAGAGTGAGCACATAAGTGAGGGAGGGACAGAGAAAGAGAGAGAGAGGGACAGAGAGAGAGAGAGAGAGAGAGAGAGAGAGAGAGAGAGAGAGAATCCCAAGCAGGCTCCACACTGACAATGCAGAGCCCACCATGGGGCTCAAATCCAAGAACCATGAGATCGTGACCTGAGCCAAAATCAAGAGTCAGACACTTAAATGACTGAGCCACCCAGGTGCCCAGCTATACCCTTAAAAACAAACAAACAAACAAACAAAAAAACTTTAGAGTTGCTACCACTATTAACATATTACAGAATCTAACTATGACTATATACCATTTTCAGCAAGATTTATGCTACTTTTTTGTCCTTTATGATGCAAAAATTAGCATTTTTACTTTCACTTAAAGAATTCCCTTTAGCATTTCTCATAAAGCAGGTCAAGGGGTAATGAACTTTCTCAGCTTTTGTTTGTTTGGAAAAGTCTTTATCCTCCCTTCCTTTCTCAATGACAACTTCACTAGGTATAGAATTTTTGGTTGATAGTCATTTTCTTCCAATATTTTGAACATGTCATCCCTTTCTCTCCTGGGCTGGAAATTTTCTGTTGTGAAATCCACCAGTAGCCTTATGGGGCTCCCTTGTATGTAACTTCTCTCTTTTCTCTTGCTGCTCTTAAAATTCTTTCTTTGTCTTTCTTTGACTTTTGACAAAGTCCTATTTGGGTTCAACCTATTTGGGGTCTTTTGGGCCTCATGGGTGTGGATATCCATTTTTCTCCCCAGGTTCAAGAAATTCTCAGGCATTATTGCTTTAAATACACTTTCTGTCCCTTTATCTTCTTTCTGGAATTCCCATAATGTAAATATTGTTCCTTTTCATTGTGTCCATTAATCCATAGGCTTTCTTCACTCTTTTTCATTCTTTTCTATTTTTGTTCCTGGATAATTTCTGGATGGATTAAATTGGGTAATTTCTAATGGGTAATTTCTGGGTAATTTCTAATGACCTATCTTCCAGGTCACTGATTCTTTCTTCTGAATGGTTGAGTCTACCTTTGAAACTTTTTGTTGAATGCTTCAGTTCACTTATTACATTCTTCAACTCTATGATTTCTGGTTGTTTTTTTTTTTTTTTATGGTTGCCATTTCATTGTTGAACTTCTCACTTTGCTTAGGCATTGTTTTCCTAATTTCTTTTTTGGGGTTTACCTGTTTTCTGGTAGTTCACCAATCTTCCTTAAGAGGATTAGTTTCGATTCTTTTTCTGAAAGTTCATAGGTCTCCATTCCTTATTTGGAACTTTATTCATTTCCTGTGGTGGTGTCACATTTACCTGATTTTTCATGATCCTTGAATCCTTACATTGGTGTCTGTGCATTTGAATAATGGGGCTCCTCTTCCACACTTTACAGGCTTGCTTTGGCAAAGACACTTCTACACCAGTCAGCTCAGTTTGGGTTTCTGGGGGTGTCTGCTGGTAATACCCTTAGGCATGTAGAGCCTGCTATTATGGTCTGTTTTGGAGGTTTGAGAAAATGGGATGAGGGTATGCTACTAGCTGACCAGGTTGGACGGGATGGCTGGCTTGGTTCCCGACCTAAGCGAAGCCGAAGGATGGACTCTATGGATTCTTGGATTCTCTGGTCAGGCTCAGCAGATAGGTAGGACTGAGAACTATCTTCCCTACTAAATGAGGCAAATAATTAGCTTCCTTGCCTTGGCAAGGCAGCAGGATTTGACACGGGGCCTGTACAGCTCACTATTTGTAGACCTGAATCAGACCAGAGTGTGCACTGAATTCTTTGCTCAGGTGAGGCCACTGGTTTTGCTCTGAAGCTGGGGGAAGTCATAGACTGTGCTCTCCATTCAAGTGCTACTGTATGTAGGACTGTTGCGTGGAGTGTGCAGCTTCTTCTGTGCTTGGGTTAGGTTCGCTGGTTGAACAGGCTGAGGGCTATATTTAGCAGTAAGAGAGGCTATGATGTACATGCCCTGCCCCGGCACAGTGAGAGAAGCAGCTCTAAAACCGGTAAAGCTCTTGGTTTGTTGTTTTAACTCAAGCTGATCTGCACCCCAAGTTTCTTGGCCAAAGAGGGCAGATGATTGGCTTTGCAAACTATTGGCTCTGTCTTCCTTTCTTTCTGTCCAAGCTCTGCTGGGCTGTGGTGTGTTCACCAGCCCTCCTGGTCAGACAGGCCTGAAGACACTCTCCACAGCAGGCGGGGCTGTGTCTCAGCTTCCTTACTTGGGCAGGAGGTGGCGGCGGGGGGGGGGGGGGGGTGCGGGAGCGCTGCTCTAAGCTACTTTCAATTTGTCAAACAGGCTCTCCCATTTCATTAGATTTTGTTTTAACTTTTTTGTTTATGTTTATGTTTATTTATTTTTGAGAGACAGACAGACAGACAGAACATGAGCAGGGGAGGGACAGAGAGAAAGGGAGACACAGAATCTGAAGCAGGCTCCAGGCTCCGAGCTGTCAGCACAGAGCCCGACGTGGGGCTCAAACCCACGAACCATGAGATCATGACTTGAGCTGAAGTCGGAAGTTCAACCAACTGAGCCACCTCATTAGATTTTTTTTTTAAAATCCATCCTGAAACAAAAACTATTCCTCCAAGAAAGTTTTTCAAGAGGGTAGCTTGTGGTACATTCCTCTCAACATTATTTAAGAGCCTTTATACAATATTTTCTCCCTTTGCTTGGCTGTTAAAAATAGGCTACAATGCATTTCAATATATCTCTTGATGATATGTGATTCCAAGGGAAGGAAATGCTATAAAAGGCAGTGATCTGCACTCCTGCTGAACTGGGGTGCTTCCCTGTTACCCACCCCCCACCCCCCCACCATGGGACACTGAACTTACTGTTGATGCACAGTTTCATAATGAGGTAGCAGATCTCATGTTGCATTCTGCTGAGCAAGTGTTATAGACACATGTCTGTGTGTAAAGCCTGGTTGTGATCTGTTCACATGTGTTTTATGTTTGAAGAAAAATGATTTGGCCCTGGAAGAGCAGTTCAGGCCAGAATTTTGTGTCAAAAGCAGGCTGCAACAGGGCTGGGACTCTGCCAGATGACTTAATAACTAATTTTTAGTGTTTTATGAAAATGCATATTATAGCACTTCTAAGCAAATGAGTACCAAAAACTTTGGGCAAGGTCTCATCCTAGTTGGAAAAGGCCAGTCACTGACATAATTCCATGACTTTAATTTTCCCCTGTCTTGTCTGCAAAGTGAAGGGGCTAAAATAAATGATCCTCAGGTGTTCTGTGCCAACTGTAAGAGACGGATGGTGGAGCTGTGTCCGTCCACAGGGAACTTAGTTCTTTATGATGCCTGAGCCACACCGCATGGACCAAGAAGCTGTTGAAAGCTCCAATTCCTCCCTGGAGTGAGGATTTAGATGGGGCAAGACTGAGTGGTTATACAGAAAGCCTGTGTGATGAAAAAAATGTGGGCTTTGGCTTCAGACAGACTGAGGTCTCTATTTGAATTCTTCAGCCTCATGGTTGTTTATTCGGTTTTTCTGCCTCTTGGTCTCCTCTTCTGCTACTTACTGCATTAGCCTGTGTGGACTGCCAAATATAAAACACCACGGGCTGAGTGGCTTAAATAACAGAAACTTACTTTCTCACAGTTCGGGAGGCTAGACGTTCAAGATCAAGGTGCCGATAAGGTTTGGTGTCGGATGAGTCCTTCCTTCCTGGCTTGCCGATGGCCACCTTCTCACTGTGTCCTCATCTGGCCTTTCTTCCATGCATACGTGGAGAGAGAACAATCTCGGGTGTGTCTCCTTCTTCTTATAAAGACACCAGTCTTATGGGATCAGGGCTTCACCTTTATGACCTCATTTAACCTCAGTTACTTCCCTTAAGGTCCTATCTCCGAACACAGTCACTTTGGAGGTTAAGGCTTCAACATGTGACTTTTGGGGGGCACAGGTGAGTCTTTAGCACTTCTCTTAGAGGGCTGTTGTGGAGATGAGACAGAGCAAAATGAGATGCCGTATGCAAAGCACCTGACAGAGCTCCTGGCCCCCTGCACAGCCCCATCCAGAACCACACGCATACCCCAAAGGCTGTACTCCCTTAATAAAGCATTCCAACCTCCTTATATACTTTAGACAAGAAAACAAGTAAGCAGCAATCAATAAATTTCAAGTTTATTATGCAAAATATCTGATTGTGCCTATAGTAAGGTGTCTATTTCTTGAAAATATTCTATTTTTTAGAATTCTATTTTTTAGAATAATTAGAAATTTATTCCACTTCTAGGCTCAGTTTGTTTTCCTAGGCCAAGAAAAAATGATTGCATCCCCCTGGTTACTACAGCTAGTACTCTGTTAGCAGGCACTGACTGACCGCTGTCTGCCCAACTGGAAAAGGTAGCCAGATCATCAGCTCATCTGAGGCCTGCTACTTGATATTAGGAACAATGGCTGTGCTTTTGTTTCCAAGGGGGAAATAATGGAGATAATATAAAACCCGCATATCAGCATCTCTCCTGTTGTCTACAGAGAGACACGGAGAGATAGAGAAAGAGAGAGATCCAGGATGGGCTTGATAGTTGGAAATTATTCGAAAGGCAGTTAAGTACTAAAGAATATCTTCATAGACAGAAGAACATCAAGATAAGACAATGGGGGAGCCAGAAATGTCTTCAAGCTGTGTATGGATAATCAGACATTGATAGTAGCATCTATCATTTTTGCTGAAATGAGATCCTTATGTAACAAAAGTTTTCTGCAGTGTGTTGATACTGGCTCATATATTAAAGTTTTTTGGTTTTTAAATAGTCCAGGAAATCATTTGAATATGACTTTAGGTCTCTGTAGCATAAAATCACATTTTAAAAGTCCTGAAGTATAATAATTGGCCAAAAAAAGAAATGATTAAGAAGAGACATCAAGGGTGTTCGCTGTTTAAGTCTAGAAAAATGGGAAATGGACAGAGAAGATCCAGACACACAGATTCTGAAATAACGCATGTTTAGGCAGGATCCAGGAGATGGCTAACCAAGTATTAGAATAATTATAGCTGTTTACATTGGAGATGCCTTGAGCCCTTCTCGAAGAAACTCACAAACTCTGATCTTCAGTGTTGATTTATTAGTACTAAGCAATGTGTCAGGTACTGGGTAAAATGAGAACATGTTTTGAAAGTAAAACAGCCGTCAACATTGATATATCAATACTCTTTAGGGGCGCCTGGATGGCTCAGTCAGTGAAGTGTCCAACTTGGGCTCTCGTCATATCCCGGTTCACGGGTTCGAGCCCTGCCTTGGGCTCTGTGCTGACAGCTCGGAGTCTGGAGCCTGCTTCAGATTCTGTGACTCCCTTTCTCTGCCCCTCCCCTGCCCATGCTCTATGTCTGTCTCTCAAAAATAAACATTTAAAAAATATATATATATCAATACTCTTTGAATAGTATGCTCTTCCTGAATTTATATTTGCAGAGTTTTATTTTTCTTTTGGGAACAAGGGACCAATGCTTTGCCCAATTGAAGTTTCCTATAGCTGGCTTTGAAAGGGGGTCCTGAGATTTCTGGGTTCACCATCAAGAGAAAGGTAGAGGACGGGCCAGAATGAAAGCAGAAGGGGGTCACAGGTTCAAGTCCTTGGAAGAAGCAGACGGCAAACCTTTCTAACAAAAACAATGGATGGCGACTTGTCTCAAAGGAACCAAGAGTGGATTCAGGAGGTGGGGAATAGAAGCAGTGGAAGATTCTTTCCAGTCACAGAAGGAGAGTATGCCTTGATACATGTGAATCTGAGTCTGTGGCCAGAGTCTGTCTTTGAGATAATACATTCCACAATTATTGAAATTAAGAGGAATAAGCATCATTTCTCAGAAAGTGATTGAATACCAGCTACATTTAATTAGCTGGTTTCTTTTCAGTTTTTATTTAAATTCCAGTTAGTTAACATCCAGTGTAATATTAATTTCAGGTGTACAATATAGTGATTCGACACTTTCATACATCGCCCGGTGCTCATCACCACAAGTCCCCTCCTTAATCCGCATCACCTATTTCCCCCATCACGACTACCCACCTCACCTCTGGTTACCATCGATGTGTTCTCTATAATTCGATTTTATTAACCTGAATTCTTCTCCATCTTTGGATATTAGAGTTTTGCATGACTGACTCATCTTTCACTGCTTTAAAATACTTTCCTCCATGTTTTTACTCTGTGTATACGTGTAATCTTAATCTTCAATTCAATACCTTCTATTTGCAAAGCATTAACTGAGCCTGGAGAGTTATGCAAAAACAAATCAGATACTTTCCCCCGGGGCATGAAGCATTTAGAGTCAAGGGGCAAGGGATAATAGCATAACTAATAAGAGTATAATACTGCCCAAGCTGTCACCTGCCTCCCACTACTTCCTGCACTCTGTGACTCAGTCATACACAAGCTCTTGGAGTCTGGGGACATGCTGGCTCACGTCATGCCTCTGTGTCTCCACGCAGTCTGGTGCCCCTGCCCAGCAATCTTCTCAGCTTCCTTCTTGCCCTAACAAACTCTTATTTAACATTCACCTTCAATCTGACGTCTGGGAAGGCTTCTTGGCCATCCCAGTTTGATGTCAGTGGTCCTAAATATCATGCTGTATTATAGGGCCTTGCATTCCAAAGGTCTGTGTGACTGGCTGTCTTTACCATAAAGCAGAAAGGGCAGAAACTCCTCCTTTATCTGTAGTTCTAGTGTTTGGTATGTAGGGATGAAGGAGGCCTTTCAAGATTTCTGAGCAGAGGGAGGGCTGTCACGATTTGATTATCTCTTATGTGTGAAGTGTGTGTGTGTGTGTGCGTTCGTGCACGTACACACGTTATGTGTCTGTCTCCATGCATGTATTTTTCTCAGATTTGGGGAATATGAGGAAACTGCCAACATTCACCTGGTATATAACACAGCTAGCACATCTTGGACACGAAGAGTTGCACACTTGTCTAGACAAGCAAACAAATATGGGGCACGTGTTTACACTGAGGCCTCAAAAGGCCTCCCAGAAAGGGGCTGGGAGGAATTCCTGGAAATTTGCTTCTACTCATGTCCTTCCTGCAAATCTCCTCCAATTACAGTGAGCAAGATAAAGGCCAGAGACAGAGTGCCCTGAAAATGGCCGAGTTCATTTTCTGATGTTATGATACAAAACAGTGTAATACAATATCAAAATACTGTGCAATGGAATGCTGATATTTCAATGCCATAAATGAAACTGGAATATTCAGCTCCCTATGAAACACATTATATTTTTGCTGCCTCATTTATTATTTTTTTCCAAAGTTATCTCTGCAAATTCTTTACATTCATTTTTTACTTTGCCTATTATTGGATCTATCACTGACATGGAACTAGTTCGTCTGCTTTATTTCTTCTAGCCCCACTCATGAAACTTTTTATTTAAGTTCTTCCTCTTGCCCTGATTGTAAGTTGAGATTTTCTAATTCCGTGTTTTATTTCATTTTGTGATGTATTTCATTTTTTTCTATCGCATTCTTTTAATTTTTAAATCCAATTTCTATGTGGGGGCTTGCATAAAATCTAACACCTATTAATTTATATTGATTTACATTTATTTCTGTCTACTATAAAATGTTCACTTTTCATATTTGTACTCATAGATAATGCATATCATCAAGTTTTAACCTAAATCATTAATACATTTATTCATCTTTAACTACCAAAGTTCCTCATGTTTATAGATTACTACTCAAATATTTTATAGGATTTATTAAAATGCATCACCTGAAATATGTTTTTATTTACAACATCTCTGTGAGTATGCGTGGGTAAGAAAGACCTATTACCAAAATATTTTAGGAAAACTGAGAATAAAAAGGAAAGTAGGGTTTATATTCTTATACACCAATTAATTAAATACCCTTTTGAGAAGATACCAGTGGAAGCTGTCTTAATCAAACAGGGGAAATCTTATATTTCTTGATTTTTTTTCTTTTATCAGTTGCATTTAGACAGTGTAATCGCTATAATGAAAACTTTCCTTATTTCCCATCCTAGGGACAAAATTGCTTAGTAGAAGCAATGTAGGTTTTAAAAAATGCGATTTATAAATGAAACTCTGCATCGAAGTAGTTTTTCTTGAACTTTCAAAGACAGGGACTCTTTTATTCTCATGTCTCAAGAATGAGACGCTTCGTTCAAAGCCCCACTGCAATTCTCAGACTCTGAACTTTGTAGCCATCGTACAAGTGGGGCCTTTAGGTGAAAAGAAATATGGATGTCTCTGCCCAGCTCACTATCTCAGCTCTGACTCCTTCAGGAAGGTGTTTTTATTCTACAGCAGAGACTTTGGTGGAAGGCACAAAGGCTTCGGGGTTAGACAGAGGTACAGTCAAATGACCAGTCTGCCACCCACCAAGGACAGAACTACTGGCACTCTCTAACTCTCTGCGTCTGTGTGAAGAGGGGATGCTGTCACTGCCAATCTCAGGGAGTCATTTCAGGAATCAGATACTTAGCACGATGCTTGACGTAGAAGGTTCCTTTCCTGGTAGGCCACTACTGCAATGTAAATAACGATAGCTTTAATCATGGTCATGTAACTGGACAGAAAAAAAAAAAAATAACAACCCTCAAAAGCCATCCTAAATAGAGAAATCAGACTGTCAGTTAACGGTAACACAAACTTTTTAAATGTAATTAAAACATGTTTCAAAGTAAGTAGATTAAAATCATCCTATGCTGCAGAGACCAGGAATGCTTAGTCTCTAAGCCGTGCGAGGGAGTCTCGCCACATGGAAAGGCCTTGGAGAAATCACCAATATTCTAGCAATGGAGAGTCGGCTGCATCTCAGGAGACAGAGCTAGGTTTCTCCAGGTAACTTACACAGAGCTCTTAAAAGCCCACTAGGGTTTTCCTCTATCCTGTAAAACTCCTGGGATTCAATATAGAACAGGAACATTCTTTTTTCATTATTGCTGTGGGTCGTATCTTCAAAGCTTTGGCCACGCACATTATACGTTGATGATAATGCCATAACGGCCTTATCACCAAGCTTACAGTAAATACGAGTAACCTTCATGGAGATACACTAAGCCCTGGGTGGGGGTTGGGGGCGAACTCATTTCTAGCCACAAATAAGCTGCTGGAGGCTGACGTAGCCATCATCAGGTCCCTTCTCGAATACTCCGTGCATGTGAGGTGGGTCCCTGCACTAGATGTCATAGCTCGCTTCTGCAGTTGTAACTCGGCATCACTCAGTAAAAATCAGATAAGGTAATGTCTCTGAAAGTTCCCAGACGGAATGCTGTTAGACTGTCATCACTGAGATCTTACTGTCTTCTTTTTGGTCTGAAGAGTCGCCGATGTGAAGAGAAGATGGAGGGACAGAGAAGAAAGACAGAAAGGGCAGATTGGAGATAAGAGGGCTCCCAGAGCAGAGATACCCACACTTGGTCCCAGAAGAGCCTGGGTCATTGAAGGAAGATGTCGAAGTGCCACTGAAAAATGTGGCTGTCTCTGTCAATGCGTCCCCTGTATTCAAGCGTACATTTTTACTATAATCCTTATTTTAACATGTGCAAAAATAAACAAATAAGCATTAAAAGAGTCCTAGATAGAGAGCCCAGACTTGTCCAGTTCCGATTCTTAAATTTATTCTCTGAGGGACTTGGCTAATGTCACAGATCTTGGCTGCGCGGAGCCCAGATCAGAATCCAAATCTCCTTATTCTTATTGCTGCCACTAGCATTGATCCTGTTATTACTGGATGCTATTTATAGGCTGCTCATTCTTTGCAGCATGCTATTGACATCTGAATTGACTTGAAAAGTCACTCTTCCAGCGAAGATAGGCCGATGGATAACAAGCGTGTGAAAACGATGCTCAACTTCATTAGTTATTAGGGAAATGCAAATGAAAAACACGATGAGAAATCACCGTACGCCCACTTGTATAGCCATCATACCCCCAAAGGGGGAAAAAGTGTTGGCGTGGATGTGGAGAAAGTGGAATTCTGCGTGTTGCTGGGGGAAGTATAAGATGGTAGGAGCCACCTTGGCAACCGGCTCGGCTGGTCCCCGAGAAGTTAAACATGGAATTCGCATTGGCCCCACAGTTCCACTCCTGGGTATATAGCCCGAATTGAAAACAGGTTCTGAAACAAATGCTTGTATACCCACTAGCATTATTCCCAACAGTGAAAAGGTAGAAACCACCTGCACGTCCATTAACAGCTGAACGGACAAAGCAAATGTGGGATATACATTTAATGGAGTATTATTCAGCCATAGAAAAGAATGAAATACTGCTCCACGCTCTAACATGGCTGAACTTCAGAAATCTTATGCCAGGCAAAAGAAGTCGTACATGAGGGTCGTATAATGTGTTACTGCCTTAATATAAAATAGTCAGAAGAGTTAAAGCCACAGAGACAGAAAACAGAGTAGTGGGTGCCAGGGGTGGGGGCGGGGAAGGGGCAATGGGAGCGACTAGATCGTGGATACAGAGGTTTCTTCCGGGGTGATGAAAATGTTTGGGAACTACAACATTTGGAACTACTGTCCTAGGTTGTAGGACACTGTGAATGTCCTACATGCCACTGAATTATTCACTTTAAAATGGTTCCTTTTATATGATGTGAATTTCCCCTCAGTCGAAAAGCGATTGAAATCTTTGAGCCTTACAATGCACCTGTGATGTGGGCACGATTCCCCCCCATTTTTCACGTGTATTCTTCCCACACATCGTTTTAGGCAGAGGACACGGGGCATTATATTCAGAATGGGACTTGATGAATGATGGGAAACATAAACTTTGAGGAAGGCCTAAGATGAGTGGGCTTTGCCACCACGTCCCGTTTGCCATTCGCATGGCGGTGGGAACCGTAGTCCTAGCCAAGAGCTGGAGACCGTCTTCCCTACCAGTGTGCCGTGAATAAACCAGGAAGAAAACGGTTGGTGACAGGAGTGGGAAAGAAGGCTAGGGTATGTCCTGCTTCTTCCTCCTCTGAGCGCCAGAACCTTCTGTCAGTATTTCGTTTCGGAGGGACGTCAGATGCGTGCGATGAAGGGAGAAACCTAAGGAGGGATGGGGAAGAGAAATTTCTGCACCGTGTGAGGAACTCAGCAACGCATAGCTTTGCTCGCCTACCCTCATTTACGGACACGCACCTCCAAAAAGACACAGCATCAGGGCTCTGTTTTGATTTTTCTGCAATGACTGCCATGTGAACAAGGTGAGTAGAAGATTTATCCGGGCAGTTTACCTAGGGAGCTAGCTCCAACCAGATCAAGAAAGCACTACATACATTCTTTCCCAGACACTCCAGGTCTATGCACAGCACTGTGCCCTCTGGCGCTTCCTGACTCATCAGCTCGGACAAACGTCTCTCCCCCGTCACCAGGCTTCCCGAGCGCTACTCCCTGGGCATTTCCTCTCCAGCCCCAAATTTTGAGCCGGTCCCTGACGGTTACTCAATGAAGTCAAATTTCTTTGTCTGGCTTCCGGCATTGTCTACTACATTTTAGCCTCATTTCCCCAGCCTGAAGCCAAGTTGGATCTATTCCACCTTTTTTTTTTTTTTTTTTTTTTTTTTTAATAACACCGTTAGCTAATAGCTAACATTTGTTGAAGGCTTACTTCATGCCAGGCCCGGTGAGACACATTTTGCATACCTCACCTCACTTCACTTTTACAGTGCTGAGCCAGACAGGTATTGCACGGGTGAGGAATCAGAGGCTAGAGAGAGGAAAAAATTATGTAACTGGTGAAGGTCAGAGTCAGGATTCGAACCCAGGGCCGTGTGGTGTCCGAACCTATGGTTTTGGGTGTTCGTCTTGATTTTGCCTATTCCGTTACTGTTTTCCTAACTTCTGCTCCTCTATTCTATTCCAAATGCTCTTCTCCAACGAATATCCCTGACGTGGCGGCCGGAAGGGTCTTCTCTTCACTGGAACGCGTCTGTCTTGTGTCTCGCTGGCATTTATGTTTCCTTTGTGCTAAGTATCACGCTACTAATTCCGTGGCAGTACTAAGGACGGCAGGGGTCATGTCTAAGACTTGTATCCCTGGCCTTGTCTAGCACAATACCTTGTTCACGACAGCAGTTCAGTCATTATTTGTTCACAAATTCATGTAAATTCATATACATTTTTTTCCGAGGGGGGGGAAAAAAGTTCTGCTATACAGTCGTTCGTTAAAAGTTCTTCATGCCATTGGATTTTGTCTCCTCAGTTTTTTGCTAAAAGTAACTTTTGACGCTTGGGTAGTGTGAAATGAATAAGGTGAACGTTAGTGAAATATTCCTGATTGTAACGTATCATTAAAGTGCTTAAGATACTAAGTGCTAAAACTGATTTTTATCTAAGTGCTTACTTGAACCAACACTGAGACTAAAGGGAAGGGAAATTACTCTTTGTAAATCTGTTACTTTAAACCTCTTAATTCTCATGAGTTTTATGATAGGTCCATATAGAGAAATTAATCTACAGAAGTAGTCAGCAGAACTGCTAAAAAAATGCAAGCCTGGGCTACTGGGCGCTTTTTCCTTTGTGTGACTTCTGCATATTTCAATATTCGGTTCATCACCTTTAAGAGGTTCAAATTCACCAGCTGTAAGAATACTTATCAGATTATAGAGCAGCACTAAAAATAAACCGATGTTATTGAAAAGAAGCGAGTCAGCACATTCTTCGCTGAATTGTTTTCTCATGCGACTCATACTAGTTAACTTTTTCTTTGTGATTGTGCATGTATCATATCAAAAGTTTCTTTGGACATCCGCTTCTTTAGGTACAAAAGCACAAGCTTGCTGAACACGTTCAGCAGAAAAATAAAATAACTCTCTGGTCTGGATTTACAGTAAAGCAAGACATGCATGGGGCCCGTTACTAGGGGTTTAGCCAAAGAGATGGCCGTCATTTTTTAAGATATAAAGGAAGCCATATAATTTTCAATGTCAGTGCAGCCTATTTACCAATAAAATTTCATTTGCATATGGCTCATAATACTAAACTTCAAAAAGCCCTTTGGCTGAGTTTGGACCAGAGGATATTTTTGATCGAGCTCATCTCAAAATCACTTGGAGTCCAAAGTGTCTATGCAAAACCATTAATCTCAGAATGTGTCTAAACACCAGCCTTCAGACACGCTGCAATTTACCGTTCTGTGTGACAGACAAATAGCTAGGGGAGTGCTGTTATCTAACCCCAGTGCTTTCTTTCGTAGTCGTGGAAAGAGAGGTTTTTTTATACTGCCTTGTCATAAAAAGACTACAAAATCCATCAACACAGTATAACTTTACATATAAAAGTAATACCATGAATAGATATTGCCGTCATCATGTGAAAAACAAACAAGACAGTCTTTAAATCAATGTCATTCACAAGGAATCAGTATGGACATGAATTGACTGATTTTATAGCTGAAATAGGAACTATATGTAAATTTGACTGCTCTAGATTGACACGGATGCTTTTGGCTCTATCTGTAACCTGTATACACTAATACCACACTGTGAAGGGGTCTCATACACAAAACTAAGCCTCTTTACATGTGCTTCAGATATTTTTGTGTTAGTGCCCGACTCTGTGAGATGTATTTCACAAAATGTAAGGTAGCCCGAAAGGCTGACATATATTAGGATATGCAGCCAAATGCATGTTGATGGTCTCAGCAAAGTAAATTGAAAAGGTAACCCTGAGGGGCGCCTGGGGGGCTCAGCCAGTAGAGTGTCCGACTTTAGCTCAGGTCATGATCTCGTGTTTTGTGGGTTTGAGCCCCATGTTGGGCCCTGCGCTGACAGCTAAGGGCCTGGAGCCTGCTTCAGATTCTGCGTCTCCCTCTCTCTCCGCCCCTCCCCTGGTCATGCTCTGTCTTTCTCGCTCAAAAATAAATAAACATTAAAAACAGATTAGAAAAGGTAACCCTGAAATGTGTACCTAGAATATGTATAGTTTTACATACTGGCTAAAATATTAAAAGCTCCAACAATACAGATATTTACGTTTTCAAATTTTATTTTATTGTGGTAGGAACACTTAACATGAGATCTACCTTCACACATTTTTAAGTGTATATAATACAGTACCGTTGCCTTTTAGTATAATCAGATATTTCCTTTTTCATTTTTTTTTTACCTTAAAAGCACACATGAATATAAGTAAGAAGCAAATTAGTTGCCCCTGATTTTGCGTGACACTGTGGCAGTTACTAAATAAATACAAATGTGGACACTTTGGGGAACATTTCAGGAAATATTTGGAGGAGGACATAATCACATTAGACTCTCACCATGTACTGTATGCACTAGGACTTACTTGTGCATTTGTGCACATCACAACTGATGTGTGAAATTCACACAAGGTCTACAGTGACATCCCAGAAAGGAAAAAAAAAAAAAAACCAACACAGAAAGAATTTAGGAGATTTTTAAATAACTTTGCAGGGTTTTTTTTTTTAACACTCAATTGAAGTCAGAAGCCATTCTAGAGGAAAGGTGAGTGGCTAGGTGAAGTGATCATCACCTGACTGACCCAGGACAATGTCTTTATAGCACAAGTCTCACCCATCAGCTGAAATAGCTGTTCTCCATCCCTAGGTCATTGTTTTCTATTAGGAGCCCGCTTCCCCATCAGTAGCAACTGGAAAGCTATACAAGAAACTAGAGGTGGCCAACATAAGTCAAAAGATAAAAATCAGCTCCAACACCATCTCAAATTGCTTCCCTGCTCTTTCCTTGAAGAGATCTTGGTCAGCAATTCAGTGCAACCCAAATGTAGGCATTTTGCAGAAAAGGCCAATTAAAAAAATTTTTTTAATGTTTATTTATTTTTGAAGGAGAGAGAGACAGAGTGTGAGCAGGGGAGGAGCAGAGAGAGAGGGAGACACAGAATCCGCGTGGGCTCCAGGCTCTGAGCTGTCAGCACAGAGCCTGATGAGGGGCTCAGAAGTCACAAATGATGAGATCATGACCTGAGCTGAAGTCGGACGCATAAGCAACTGAGCCACCCAGATGCCCCCCAAAATGACAATTTTATTGAATCATGCAAGTCATCACCAATCTCATTTGGTGGGTATCACTTGATAGACAAAATTTGAACTACATCCTGAAATTTCAGAGACAGGTGACATACTGAGATATGTAACACATTTATTGGGTCCTCAAATAGTGAGCTAACGAATATATTTCAATGTTATATATTGCAGGTACCATATATCTGAAGTAATGCATATACCTATCCAGGCAACAGATGCTTCTTAATTTCTAAGTATATGTGGCATCCAATATTTCAAGGTCATTGTTTGGAAATTTTGATTCCATAGCTAGTGAACATCAGAAACATTCATTTCGATTCTATCAGCAATTTTAGCTTTATAATATCTTGAAATTCATCTTCTGTGTGTGTGTGTGTGTGTGTGTGTGTGTGTGTAGCAAGTTGAGTTTTTATAATTTGGAGTTTGCTATAGAAAATGCGTTCAGGTGTTCTAGACAACCCACAGACTACCTGTAAGAAAATGCCATAGTACGTGTGTTGGAAATATTTTCCTCAAAATGAATGGGCGCATTTGTATGTAATCCCTCATACTCTCAGTTGAACTTCCCTACCAGTCAGGTACCAAAACAGGTGTTCCTATTTTATGTAAAATCACCCTAATATTTATTTCAGAAATGTTACTGAAATCAAAAACCAACGTAGCAGAAATAATGAGCGATTCTCTTTGTGCATTTTGGTAAAACTGGTTAGGAATTTTGACATTGATTTCCTTTAGGTGATAGGGTTCATTTCAACTACTGTAACAATTCAAATCTTTCTGATATGGGCAAGGCGAGGCTTAAAGAAATCAATATGATAAGTGTACTAACGCTTATTGTTCTGGAAAATCAAGGGGCTTATGCATCGAAGACACATGGGTTAAATTTATAGCTGTAGCATGAAGATTGCATTTAGTTGCTTATAAAATGGACCAAGTTTTCAGTTTTCATCCTTTGCCACTGTTGCTGGTGATACATGCCCATCCCAGCATGCATGGCCTATCTCTTCCCTTTTTTTTTTGCCTCAATCCTGCCCCAGACACTCAGTGTCTGATTCTGGATACTATTTCTGATCTCTTCGCTTGGCCAGCTCTCGTTGCCCAGAAAAAAAGCACTGAAGAGCTAAGATTTCTTCCTCAAAATTATTGTTTTAGCTCCTTCAATAACAGGGAAAAAAAACTATTTCTAATTTCTGTCATCTGCTTTTATTATACCCCAGGGAATCTTTATCATCTTACTTGTCCAATGATTAAAATGTTGTCCTTCATAAATGGAAAGGAAAACTTTACTAGTCACAAATTAGGAGCTTAAGTCGTTTCTTAGGGAATGGAAAACACACTAAAAATCAGTTTGGAAAAAAAAAATGATGTATTTGTTAGAGGTTTAGCTATAACTGAAGAGTTGAATCACAGATATATAAAGATAGGAGAAGTAGCACATATTTATAATTTTTATTATAGTTCTTACTTCTTTACTTAAAAATAAGGTGCGAACGTACATTGACTAGTGACCATCGACGATTGCAGACAAAGTGATATTCTTTTTCTGTATCTGGGACCAGTTTTATGTCTGGCAAGAATCTAAAAACCAAACCTGAATTTACGAAATATATTTAGTCAGTAGCTAAATTGGATAATAGGACCTAAAATCTTATTGGCTTTTTCACCCTTTTTACACTCAGTTTTGGATTAAAAAAAATTTTTTTAACGTTTATCTATTTTTGAGACAGGGAGAGACACAGCATGAACAGGGGAGGGTCAGAGAGAGGGAGACACAGAATATGAAGCAGGCTCCAGGCTCTGAGCTGTCAGCACAGAGCCCGACACGGGGCTCGAACTCACGGACCGTGAGATCATGACCTGAGCCGAAGTTGGCTGCCTAACCGACTGAGCCACCCAGGCGCCCCTAGTTTTGGATTTTAAAAACTGCTGTGTGTAGGCCACCAGAGACTGTGGAAGGAAGGAAACAGACCCTCTGTCTTGATTTTTGCATGAAATTAATTGGTGGCCATACAACTACCTATAACCCTAGAACTAGCTCTATTTGGAGATAAAAATCAAATGCATCCGAGTCGAATTGTGTTCTTTCTTGCTAAAAAGTAAACAAGAAATACCCACCCTATCATATCATTACCAAGACCCATGGAAGTTGCTTTTGAGAGACGTTACTTTGTCACTAAATTGAGAATTCGCGAAGCGGGAAGGCCTTCAACCTGTTCTAAGACTTTACTATTCATGCAGTCCAATCCTGCGCTTTGTTAATAAGATGGCTCTTTTCAATATTTAACAGAGTCAGCGACATACGTACCTTTAAAAACGGGTTTTCAAAAAACGATTAGTCTGCACTCTCCCTTAAAACTAGAGGGCTTTATCTGGGATACAACGGTGCTAAATTTCTTGGCAGGAATCCTGCAACCAGATTTCCAGCTTGTCCTGGGCTCCTGTGAGGTACAGCCTCCTTCTCATGGTGGCCAAATGTATTCCACACCATTGGATCACCTAAGGAAGCTCATCTGTGTGCAGGAAGGGAGGGAACCACACCAACAAGCAGAGGTCGGATGAGAGATTCGGTGCCGGGTGGAGGGTGGATGGAACCTCTTTTTTTTTTTTTTTTTCCTTCCTGCAGCTCCTTTCAATCTCCACCCCCACCCCCACCCCCACCCCCACCCTCTTAAGAAATTTCTCTACTTTAACCTTCAAATACTTGATTCCTCTAGTGTCCATTCACAGCCTCTGAGGTTCAGGCTTTATTCTCCTTCAGGATCATTTCTCCTCTAAACACGTATCATCCGACGCGCTGTGTAAAGAGAATTCCCAGCAGTAGATTTTACAATGAAAGAGAAAGTGTTGAGCATCTGAGTGTTTTCAGGTGCTGGTGTCAGTGAGTGCAGTGCCTCCTGTTGCCAATGATGGCTATCACTGGGGGCATCCGAAATCTCTCTATTCTGAACAGTCTTCAGAAATCAGCCGTATCTGATTGTTCTTTTAGATCAAATGCAGCAGGAAGAAAAAGTAAGCTGAGCATATTCTTTCACTCTGCACTTTGTTGTTGAAAGGGGAGGAATCCCACTAGGACCCCTAACTCAGTTTTAGATATTACCAAACTTTTGCGAGAATTCCTATTCTTCCTCCCGGCCCTCCCTCTCCCCCCGCCCCTCCCCCCCCCCCCCCCCCCACGCCACCTCTCCCTCACTGTCAGTTCACTGATTGGGTTGAATGAAATGTCTTTGCTCCTCTAAGGTTCCTTCTCTGCTGCTAAGAATTAACAGTGGATAACACCAAAGGCAGGCCACAGATAAAAGGAAGTAAAGGGCATTTGCTGTTTTGAGAGGCTGCGGCACGCAGCTACCCGCATTTAGCTCGGAAGAGGATAATTTCCCTTTCTTAGAAAGAACGCTAGCAAACTTTCTCCTACCATTCTTGGAGCTCGCGTCATGGAGTCTTTGTAAAGGTTGCTTATAATGTGTGAAATGCAAAGTACTTTCGTTTGCTCGCAGAGGTGGGCAGATGAGAAGGACACCAGCCTAAGCCAGCCGGTTTTATCAGGAGCTAACTCTGTCGCTGATAAATGATCTTCTGAAGACAGATGTGGCAAAGTGCCTGCCATTGAAAACAGCAAGGAAAATAACAGTGTAGCTGGCATGCTTCTTAAAATGTATTTCTTGTTGGACACAGGAAGTCATTTTCCATCAAATTGGAACGTGTCATAATGTAACGTGTCAAAGACATTGTTAAAAACAAACAAATTGGAATTGAGCTGCGTACTGTTAGTCTTAGATCTCTCAGTCAGTTTCACACATTAAGACGGTCGAACATGCAGAGCTTATAAATTCTCCTGGTGGAGAGGTTTTTGGAGAATTTCACAAAACTCAGTGGGATCTTGGTGGGGATACTGACATTTACCACTGAGTTCTTTAATGACAGCTAAACAAGAGAACACCACTCCTAATTTACTCAAGTAGAATTCAATATCATAACAAGGCAATTGCAGAATACTGTTCTTTTATGAAACCAATTTTCGCGCTATGCTTTTTAACTCTTTTATTTACCAGTGACTTCGATTTGCCTCCCAAAGGCTGCATTCTTATCCCGTGAATGAGTTTTCTTACCTAATTCTTCTATTCTCCTTCCTTCAACACTCTCTGCTCTCACTGTGTGTGCACGTATATACTTTATAACGCATTTATAATGAATGTATTTTATATTTTAGGTGTAGCACGTGTCCCGATCCAGCATTCCAACCTAAGTCCTGCCCATGCATCCCTAGCTCTATATCTATGTGGTTTCCAGAGTGGGAAACAGCTCATCACTTTTCAATTCCACAAGACATTCCAGTGTCCTTCCATTTCTCTAGTTGCCAAGGACAGTTGAATAAACAGTCAGGCGGTTAGCACCGATGACCACAAGAATGGAAGAAGACGCACATTGCCTGCCAGCCCCATGTGGAACGCTCCCCCAGCGTCCACTGGGTGTTGAGAATCCACTCCGCTGGACCACCAATCGGAATGTTGGTGAATGTGGAAGGGTGGACAGAAAGAGGCAAGGGTCATCATTACTCTGCTGAGGAGGACTTCAAAAGTGAATTTGATATGCATGCTGCCCTCACGGGAGGTAAGATACACGACCTTAGTGTGAGGCAGAAAATGAGACACGTTCCAAGAGAGGAACAGAGAAGGTGTAAAGGAATTCCAGGAAGGAAGTTCTCCTTCCGCCTCTGGGTGCCAGAGTGGGTAGGTTGATGGTGAGTAAAAACGTCATGGAAAGAGACTTGAAGGCTTGCTGCCCTTTGCCCTGGAAGTGTCCTACCTACAAGTCTTTCATGGCTTCCGTTCTCCACTTGGATGATGCCTCCCTAAAGAGTTACCCATGACTTCTTCTTCTACATAAGATTCTCCTGTTATTCTCGTCATAGGCTCCTATTAATGTCCCTCCCCCAATACATTAAACAATGTCAATAAATACTTAACAGTATTTGTGTTAGATAAAATCATTGCTGAAGAACTTACATTCCACAGGTGACCTTGGCTCTCTCGGTCAGCTCTGTATTTCTGGCACTGAGCATATTGCCTGACACTTAGCAGACACATAATAAATATTTGTTGACCAAGAGCGTGAAGGAATCAGATGGACTGGGTTACATAGAAGTGGGTGGAGGTGAGGGTCGGGAGACAGGAGACGCCATTTCTGGCAGAGCAAATGGTAAGAGTTTCTTATACCGAGTCAAGAAAATGGTTCAGCTTGGCTGAAACACATGGAAGATGAAGATGAATAATGAGAAAAGAATTTGAAAAGGTTAATTGGGCTGAGAACACTGGGATGAAGATTTTGCACTTTACGCTTTAGGAAACTGATAGCTTTTGAGCGGGAGCCTGGTATTATTGCCCCTAGATCATCTTAGGTCTTCAACCTACAGACCTTGAAGGAAGAGCATTTCTTGGCTTTAACTAGATATGGTGTCAAAGCTCTGAGCTTTTGGCCAGACCCATGGACCTCAGAGAGAGTCAGCTGGAGCTGTCGGGGGTCTTGGATTTAAACCGAAATGAGTTCCAGTGACCTGCTGAGTCCTGTAGCGTGAAGGCTCCCCTAGGGCCAAGCCCAGCATCTGAGATCAGTTCACGTCAACAGATTAAATGCCTCTAGGGTGTGCTCAGCCCCGTGGTGAAATACAAAATAAATCAAAAGCAGGGTTCCCCTGCCTTAAAGAGCAGGAGAGAGCTGTCTCTGATGGAATTGCTCTAAGCGACCTCCCCACTTACAGGTGCGCAAGGGGACCAGGCAAGACTCAGGTACACGGACCTCTGCTTAAAGAGCACTCTCTGTGAAGTGGCCTGGTTACTCAAGGATCCAGGAACTACTTTGTTCCCCCTGTAGATCTGTCACAGAGGCAGCATGAAAGAGCCCTGGGTGATGAGTCAGCTGCCCAGGGCTCTAGATGTGTCACTAAGAAACCGTATTTCATTGGGCAAGTCGTTTTAATGACCAGGATGCTTTGCCGTTTCAAAACTTGGGCATTTGTGAATTTATCAACTATTTGTTCTGTACCCACTAAATGCCAAGCACAGTGCTGAAGGAGGCCCAACTCCTGGGCTCGTATGAGAAATAAATGACACGACGGATAGGAAATGTGTTCTCCAACCATAAGTCCCCGTACAGTGTGAATTATTTTCAGTTGGTAGGAGAGTCTGCAAAGCTGCCCAGAGTAGCCTGGGAGTATTATGTATCGTTTGGTCACAGAAGACAGCGCCGAGATGCCAGCCTTAAGTCAGTTCTTTGAGACCTAAAATATAACGAAATCTACAAATGCAGAAACTGAACAGATTCCTGGACACTTGATGAAAATCTATTTGTATTATAATATCCTAACGGAACCAGGGTCTGATCACCATGCATACAAATCTTTATTTGGGGAAACAAGGCCATATTCCGTTTTTGGTTTACAGAAGCACACTGTCCCTAGTGCACCCCTGGCCATAAAAGCAGGCCCTTCTGTCCCCATTTCCCATCTGCCGTGACCATGTGGTGACTCAGTAGGCCACAGTACAGAACCCAGCAGGGGAAGGTTGAGCCTGGTGGGGAAGTATGGTGCTTGGGGTTTTATGGTGAGGGTGAATGGGGAGATTCTCAGAGCAGGGGCTCTGGGGTGAGGGTCTGAATGAAAGCACTGAAGGGCAAAGAAGCATGGTTGGCAGCTATGAAAATAAGAAGGAAAGGTGAATCTTCGCTGCCAATAAACAGGAGCAATGGCTGGTGAGCCTTCAACAGCCCAGCTGGGCCTTGAGAAATGATGCCTCGTAATTTAGCTCTAATGCTGGCCGCTATTGTCTGGAAGTCCATTTTCAGCCTGTTGCCTGGGACTTCAGCCTGCCCACGTCTCCAGCCCAGCAGAGTCTGCATTCCGTGTTTATTTCCTCTCTCTCTTCTCCATCTCGTTGACAATGTGCTCTTCCTTCTGATGACACAGTCCGAATTGAGCTGGGTTCTCTTTTCACCGAGGCATCAGGCCTCTCTGTGAAGAGCCCTCGTTGTTTGCAACCAGGGGCTTAAGGGATATGAACTTGAGCCAGGGTTTCTCAACCACAGTAATAATGACTTTTTTTTTTTTTTTTTTTGGTGGGGTGGGAGGTTGCCCTGCACACTGTCGAATGTTTAGCAGCATCCCTGCCTCTACTCACTAGAGGCCAGTAACACCCACTCCCCAAGTGTGACAAGTAAAAAATACCTCCCGATATGGCCAAATGCCCCGTGAGGGGCAAAACAGTCCCCAGGTGAGTGCACTCACCTAAGCAAACAAATGGCAACAACCCTTTAGAGTAACCCTTAGTGCTTGATCTGAGACATGGCATTCTGAAGAGGTAAGTAAATTATTCCAGTACGTGAAGTATTTGAACTTTAAAATTTTGAACCAGTTAATTGTATTACACAGGGCGACTTTACTATAACTCTAAATCATTTGTGCAGACGATACCACATTCATTCCTATGTTTGTCAAGTGAATAAAGCATGCTATTGAAGAACAGGAAATTGCCTCATTTGATTTTAACTCTGGTCCAATGCGCCTTTAAAAGTACTGTACCGAAGGGCATAAAACAGCAGACATGAACTAAAGACACAACAGAATGTGGACGTTCCATGTTCCCCTACCCACCGCTGCAAACCTCAGTGGCCGAAGCTGATCTCTGGAGACAGATGAACATCCCTGTGACAAATGGCTTGAACGACAGAACTTCCTTTAAGAAATTCTGCACTAATCTTCTTCCTCTTAATTCCCGCGGCATGTCATGGGGACTCCTGGTTCACCAATCACTTTGTTTGATGTATTTTGCTTACGGTTTATCTCCTTTAAGAGACTGAGAGCTCTTTGTAGGTCAGAAATATGTCGATTCATTTTCTTGTGTGTGTGTGTCTCTCCGAGGCCCTAGCACAATGCCACACAAAAATAATAGATACACATTTAAGGGTGTGGCCTTGTCTTTAAGGACTCAGTTTCTCTTCTAAGCCATTTTTTTTTTCAAATGCAGGCCAGACAAAACCTACATTTATCAGTGTTGGAGTTTGAACACTTTCAGTGTGAAAGGACCAAGTTCTTCATTGTTCCTTGATTTATATATGATTCTCCCCAAAAGATGTTCATGTATAACCATAGGTCTCACGCACGTATTTTAAGATAAATAAACACCATTTAAACCAAGATGCTGCCATCTATTATTTGCACTCAAATCCTTCTTAGATTTTCCTTTTTCTTCTTTTTTATTTTAAGAAAGTAAGATTTTTTTATTAAAATTTTTTAATGTTTATTTATTTTTGAGAGAGAGAGAGAGAGAGAGAGAGAGAGAGAGAGAATGAATGAGCCAGGGAGGAGCAGAGAGAGAGGAGACACAGAATCTGAAACAGGCTCCGGGCTCCGAGCTGTCAGCACAGAATCCATCGCGGGGCTCAAACTCACAAACCATGAGATCATGACCTGAGCCTAAAGTTGGACACTCCACCGACTGAGCCACCCAGGAACCTCCCCCGCTTTTTTAAAAAGGAATCTCTATGGCCAACATGGGGTTCGAACTCACAACCCTGAGATCAAGAGTCTCATGCTCCACCAACTGAGCCAGCCAGATGCCCCCCTTTTTCCTCTTAAATAGCAATCAGATCTCTCTTTGAGTATCACTGCCTCACCATTTAATACAATTGTGATCTTTAAAAAGTCCATCAGGAACAGGAATATGGCTAAGACAAGTGCATTGTTTGCTAACGCTTTGCAGACTGAACTTCCTGGCTGAATCTAATGGGTGGTGTCTGAATGGGAGTGGAGGCCCTAGGAGGCGATTCCAAGAGACACCAGTCTGCTTGACCACTCTGAGGAGAAAAATAGCCAAAGTGCCTTCTCCGCCCACCTCCCACTGTCCCTTTCCAGGATAGAGGAAAGGAACCGTTCAAACCGGCTGCAAACCATACTAAGGTAGGTCTCAAGGTCAAAATCTGAGACAGAAGAGGGAGTACTGATCCAGGGTTTTCTTTGCACATCTCATTCTTCGGATAAAGGGCTATTCCACTTTGTATGAATCTACCCTAAGAACATGCTCACACCAAAGAACTTTTTCATGAAGTGTGTCAATGGAAAGTTATTGAACAGAGAGAAGGGATGAGAGGCAGACCTATAGGCTGGACATATAAATAGACGCACATAGAAGTCTCAGCACACAAATTGCCAGTCGCCACTGTAGAAACTCTCCTTGAGCAACTCTGAGAAATACCATCTGATGGCTGACCCCCCCATGCTATGTAGGTCAGAAGCTTATGAGAACCCAAATTAAAAAAGAAAAAAAAAAATCACAGCACAATGTGTTAAGTTGGTCCTAAGGAGTTACATAAAGCTCCCCTAATTGACCACATCAGAGGAGAGTTTGAACTTCTTGCATGAAAACAACTTACCATTCCTGGTGATAACACCATTTACAATGAGATTTTACTCTAAGTGTTCGAGAATAATAGAAACGGTATTTTTAAATAAATGTGTTGCAACATGCAGGCAGTGTTTTCAAAAGTATCACCTGCTCCCCTTTTAGAAAGATCAGTTGCTGCTCTGCTGGAGAAGTGAGATGGCTCTTATGAAATTTGTTCAATAAATAGTGTCTGAGAGAGATTTTTTTTTTTGCCACTTGAATGATATAGGTGTAAAAAGAAAAAAGTTTCCTTTATGGAGGTACAAAAAATATCTCTTACCCTGAACACGCTATTCAATTGGAGTCACCTTTGTTAATTCAACTGAGTTTTATTATGTTCACAAAGTTGATTTTTTTTTTTTTGACATCCGACTCTTCCAAGAATTTACTATAGTGATACGATTTATCACTATTAGTCTCATCTGGATGTCACAAATCAACAAGGAGGGTGATATCTATGTGTTTGGATAAAGCGAAGATCACAAAAATCTGTGAACTAAACAAATACTATTTATTCTCAGTGGAATGAATAAGGAGAAAAAAAGGAACAGAAGTAGGTAGGAATCCATGACATCAAGATTTTACTTAGATCCTCACCTATACTTGTAATACTTACTATTTAAAATTACTTCGTTATTGTGTAATAATCCCTTTCTGGACCATCACTCTTTTATCATGATTTACTATTCATCATCATTTAAACTCTGGAATATCTAAATTTATACAATAACAAACTTTACTAAAATCGGATGTGAGAATATATGAAAGATTTATTTTTATAAAGTATAAAACTTCTAACATTCCTAATGATTTACTGGCATATAACATTCAAAATGATTAAATGAATTCTCCTACGATCAACTATTGGTGAATTATCAAGAGTTATTGAAGAAGTTTATTTAGGTAATGACTGGGAGGCAACCAGTCTCATGTAGAATATTCCTTGGGGCCACTGCTGGCTGTGTGGATCCCTGGGCTCCTTTGGTGTGACAGTTTTTATGTGGTCAGGCTCACAGGGCAAGGAACACATTAGTTACACTTCTAAATAACTCCATAAGGGTAAAGAATGTACCTAAGACAAAGGAAAAAGGATGTCCTTTCCAATCAGGCTCAGTCTGGTGATATAGAGGGCAGAAGGATGGGGCCATGATGCACAAATGCAATGTTGAAGTCCAAAATAGTCAAGGTCAAATAATTCTGAGTCGTTACCTCCACACAAGGTTAAGAATATTAGTCTTTGTTATTAGAATCTGCCTCTAAGCTCTTGGAATAGAGACCATCTAGTATCTTTTTTCCCAGGAGAATGGTTCACTTATGCACCCGTTGAACACTTAGGGAACTTTTACTACATCCTTGACATTGTACTCTTCCAGAGCTGTGGATGGAGCCACAAACAGAAAAATCGTTTGTACTGGCGTTCTCCAGAGCTAGACATGGAACCTCAGCTTTGCTGCTGTCCTTTCTCACGCTTCTATTTATCAGGCTTATTTACTTCCGCTAATCTTCCATAAAGAAGAGCTTTCTATTCAAAAACTAACAAGAAAGATGACTTTGAGAGAACGCTGGCAATTGGCTACATTTCCTGGAGGTAAAATTTTCGATATTCATTGCACCTCCCTAAATCTTCTCTTTCCAGTGTGATCTGAGAGGTAGAATGTGGCTTGCTTGAATTGTGGCTGCTCTAGCAAAATTATGAAAATTACAATAAAATAAAATAAAATACTAAAGTACAATAAAATAAAATATTCTTGTATCACCCGTTTCCATGGTTTTCTTCCACTCATCAAGTTTAGAATTTCACTCTTTCTCTGTCAATAAACTATGATAAAATATAAGAACACTGCAATTATCTGCACCCTATCCATTGACGAATGGGTCTTGGGAAAAGGAAGCTCAAAATAGAAACCTGTTTGTTGTAGAACATGGTGCTCTTGTGAAATAATTACCCCAAATAATAACTGAGCACGGTATACACATTAATATAGTAATCTAATTTTGTTTTCATGAGATAATGGTGGAGAGTTTTATTATTCCCATTTTACTGACTAAGAAACTGAGCAAGTGAGAAGCGAATTAATATTACCCAAGTTTTCAAAGTTAGAAAGTGATAGAACAAGAATTTAAATGGAGGTTATTCAGTTTCAAGGCCCATGCTGTCTTCATTATATCCAGCTCCTCCCTCCCCCCCTCCCCCGCCACCCATGCAGTATTGGATTTATTTGTTTTTACTGATTGGAAAACTGAAGGCAAAAAAGTACCTCCTATTAGGGAAACACACACACACACACACACACACACACACACACACAATCATCCATATAATCCCTGAGGAAACATTTTCTCTGATTCTTGAGTTAATAAATAGAAGACTTGTTTCTCTTATGCTTTGCTCCTCCCTTAACTGTTCTCTGCTGATGGCATTTTAAATTTGCCTACTTGTCATATCCTTTTATAGTATGGTCCCTATCAATGTCCAAGAAGAATCACAATGCAGTTTTTAAAGGGACTTGAAATATCTACTGATTTTAACTCTATGAGGGCAATGCTTTACATCTAAGATTCAACTGAAATAATAAATTTCAGCATGGTACCTTTTCACATATTTCAAAGTCAGTTTGACAATGACCTCTCTGCATTAAATAGCTGGTTCTGCCATTTCTTCACTGTCCCTGGGACAGCCCTAACAGATCCATTTTGCTCACTACCTTCTTAATACAGAGTGAATTGCTATTCAATTTGAATTCATGATTTAAAAAAAGCAGTGACCTAAAAAGAATTTTTTTTTCTAAACTTCTTGTCTTTTGTTCCCATTCCCCCATAGGCTATATAGTTTAGCAAGAGCATCTGTTTATGCCACTTAGAATTTTAGTTTGTAATCGAGGCAAAGGGTCACGTTGGCTCTGTGACAGAAGACAGACAAGGACATCATACTTAGAGGCCCCCTCCTATAAATCAGACACAAACATGAATGGTCCAAGCACCCAATCAGTGTAAACATTCCCTTGGGTACAGGCTTCCTAAAACTCTGCAATCAGACTGGCAGCTTCAGAAAACTAAATCATTCTTCTCTATATCTCACTCAGGCCAAAGAGGTGGCCTTGAACCACACGGCTTATGTCCAGGCTCAGAGAGAACCTTGCTTATTCAGGAGGAAGGGACTAGGAAGCACAGTGGAAAAATACCACAGTATCTCAAACTGAAAACCCTAACTTTCCCCTTGCACCAAATGCTGTGTCTGCAAAATACCAAAGTATCTAGAGGAAGAGTAAAATCTGTAGTCAGCCATTCTGATTTTTGTTTCACGAGACAACACACACGGAGCCACTTGGAATCATCAGAGATGCTTACGATGTTGTTCAATGCTGCTAATTTATACCTTTTCTTTCATCTCTTCCAATGCTTTGATTATATGCCAGCTAGTAATACAATTAGCTCCCAGTCCAAGAGGAGGCAGAGAGGGACAATTTGCTTTGGGGATTTTGTGGGTTTTTGCTTTTTCCTTTCTCTTTCGGCCAATGTTGACGCAGCAGGAAAAACAAGCGATGACAATTTTATACAAGTCAAAGGATTTGCAGTTTGGGGTTTAATTTTATGAAGGCCTGGGAAAGGGCGGAGTTTACTGACTAAAAATGATAGCCTTGGCTTATCTGTGGATTTCAGTTATTTACGATACTCCTTTTCTCCACTTCCAAAACAGACCACACAACTTTTTACATGTTTTCCATTCTTCCTCCCGACTCTTAAACAACAGCACGATTCTGTGCCGTCAGTTGTGATTACCCAGTTCTAGGTGTCATTTTTTTGCAAAACATTATTGTGTAATTTTCTGAATTTAGGAAACATTTCTGAGTATTTGTTACGCTGGGTTAAAATATCTGGATAACCTTAGGAAATTGAAAGTGTATTTATAGTCACACTGAAAAATACTAGTATGCCCTAAAAGCATACTCACTGTAACTAGTCTAAATCAGACCAGGAGAACTCGAGAAGTCATCCTAGATAAGAGAGTTTGGAGAGAACTCTTTTAGAGTTGTTTTGTTGTGTTTATTTTTGCATGGATGTGTTTCCTACATTAGAAAATGTGTAGTTGTTTTGGCTGATTTGAAAGAGTGAGTGAGTGTGTGTGTGTGGGGGGGGGGGGGGCGGGGGGAGTTATGTGAATGCTAACATTTGCTTCTTCATCAAGATGTATGCCTATATATGTGTCTTGAAGGCAGCTGCCTTCCTCCACAGCAACAACTGTCTCCTATAAAAAGTTATCACTCACTGGGTATCCCAAAGGAGCACTAAAACATTCAAGTTTATGTATTAGCTATTAAAGACTAAATGCTTGTCCTAGAGAACCTCCCAGTATGGGTAGAGTGCTTTTCATGAATTGACAAGAGAAGGGTTTGAAGAGAGGGTACTTAAAACACAAGAGGAGGTTGACATGTTTTATTACAGTGGCCTTCATAGCGGGAGCTTTTTCTAAGGTGAAATGCGGGAGATCCGAAGGAATTTCATCAACAATGGGTTTCAGAGAACCAGGTACTGCTTTTGCACTGAATATCGAGTTCTGTATTTTAAGAGGAGAAAACACACAGGTGACTACGTTTCAGCTTCGAGTGATTGAAATTAGGTGCATGGCTCCCATTAGTAAGAGGGGATGTGAACCTCATTCCCAGGATGCTTCAACGATAATTTATCCTAAAAATTTAATTTATTTGAAGTGTATTATAAAACTATACGGATAGGTTTTTCACACTGTGCGCCTTCGGCGTGTGATTCACGTTTGGATGGAAAGAAAATTCAGGGGGAGGATTTGAGGGAAACATCAGCAAAGCAACTTAGTGAAATCACGTCTTAACCAGGCTATATATAACGCACATGCACTTCTAGGGTCTTTGTTTTCCATAGACTGCGTGCAAAATCTAACGCTAAAATTCTTAGAGAGGCTCGTTAAAGAACAGTAACGGAAATCTATGAGGGTAAATTATAAGTCTATTTTGTCTGGATTGTTCGTTTTATCTTCACAGGGAAATCTCGCCATTACCCGAATTGAGATCAAGGGAAGAGAGGTATCCGGCGTTCCGGAGACGGTACATAGCGCAGAGCTTTATTTTTGTTTCTACTAATTACTCACTAAGTCTGTAAGGAGGTACGTACTACTAGCCGTGAGAGATATCGCGCTGGACCCCTCCTACCAGTGACTGCTCGGCATTCAGTGCCTCCCGGTTCCATGAGGCACGCAGCGCCCGTCCACTAAACACCCCGCTTTACAGCTTGCTCGCCCGACCATTGGTCACCCCATTCTTCTCTGAATTCTGTACACTGCACGGTATTTTACCTGCTTTTATCTTATTTTTGCCACGTGAAAACAGGTGTTGGTGTGACGGTTGTAACACTACGGGTACAGTTTCTTTGCACGACTTTAATACTGTTCCCTCTTAAAGAGAGGTCGTAGGGGTTCTCAGGTTAATTCGGGTAAGAGATAAAAGAGGTTTTCTGCTTTTCTTGGTTTGTGTGCCTCTTCTGCTTTAGAGATTTGAACACCAGTTCTTATCAAAATCCTGTTTAGGAAAAAACTTTCTTATTGTCTGTCTCTCCTTTAGGATATCTGTGTTCTCAGGATTAAATAAATATAATCGAAAAAAATTCAAGAACTTTTTTGGAGCGCTCTTGTCTCACTTTTCGCTGAGATTCCCTTAGGGGGAAAGTGAAAAGAAAAATCAGTGCCTGGGAGGGCTGCCAAAAGAAAACAACAGTAGTTGTTGCTATGCTACATTAACAATTAAACCACAATTTTATTCTTAAAAATACAGCCTTCTACCTTCTCTTTGCCCTTCCGTAAGCTGAAAAACAAAATCGTCTTCTGCAAGTACTGAACTTGTGTCAACTTTAATGTGGAAACAAAACAAAACGAAGAATAAGAAGTTCTTTGTTTTACATATAAAGTTAATTCAAATCTAGTAACCTGAAGATAAAATTGTATCAGGGACACAGCGCATCTGTTGTCATAGACTCTTAAAAATGAGGCACTTGACCTCTAAACTTCTGCACTGACGGTTTTTCACCTTGGAACAAAATACTGTCTTTGAATGAAGAACATCAAAAAGGTACGTGCTCAAGTAACTCAATTTTTCTGACGTAAAAGACGTTATCGTTTGTACATACTTGTATTTCCTAATTATTTCACAACTTAGAAAGTTCTTTTCTCCATGGCTAAATTTTATATTAAAATTTTATATTAAAAGAAGAAAAAACCCCACTTCAATCAGAAGAAGCCAAAGAAACTCCAAGAACTCCACCCACTTGGCCAAAAGAAGCACTTTGTGAATGATTTACTCTGGGTAGGTATATTTCTGCACACTTATCCGATTTGCTGTTGTAAATTCTTTTATAGCTTCCTGGTGGAAGCCCCTCAGAATATGGCTTTAAATCAATCCATTCACAAGGTTCAAAAGCTTTAAATTACTAGACCATGGTTACCATTGAGAAAACGCACTGAGCTCTATCAAGGACGGTGAGAATGAGAGGGAGAGAGAAAACAGGTACAAGTTTAATTCTCTAAGGTTGCCACGTAAGTGCTGCTGAGAAAGGCACAAGACTTCCTGAGAATAAGAGAGCTCCGAAACACATCACTTACAAAGTGGGGGTAACACACATGCTCTAGTCTCCATTGTGTGCGGTACCCTCCATCTTGGTAGCAAATTCCCTCTGGGGACAACACATAGATTCTATATTTTAGAAAGTCCTCATTCCTTTAAATGTCCAGGAAAAAGATTAAAAAAAAAAAAGGGCTGTAGAAATGCCATTGTTTCCACAATATCCGAAAGAATATGAAAATCAGATCGATTACACTTTTTGGAAACATTTTCCTAGAGATTAACTCATGGAAGTTAAAAGCTTACGTAATGGGCTAGAAAGCCCACTGCAACCTAGCGAGAGTGTGTTTTGTCACGACAAACAAGTTGTATATTTCAAGAAGTTTTTGCGTCTCATTCAGTAGGTCTGGAGGCATTTTAGTGACTGGGACTTACCTTCTCTTCTTCTTTAAAGCGGCGTTTAGTTGTCTTGATTGCACCGAACTTCTAAATCAGTTTGTCTTAGAAGAGCAGGGACTCTAGAACAAAATAAATACAACACATAAACTGGAAGAAAACTTGATCTGCTGTTTTGTATGAATTATTTCAGGTCTGAAGTTCTTTCAATATTAAGACATGCATTATAACAAAGAGGTACTGCTGATTTATAACAATGAAACATCAACAATATTAACAACATAAAGAGAGTTCGTGCCTGCCCTAGTAGTATGTGAAGCTAAAGTTTATGTCATGTATCCATATGGTCCTTTCCCTTTTTTTTTTTTTTTTTTCTTTTTTGGAAGTAAAGTAAGAAATGTATGGCATATTTATCTTGACTAAGAGTGAAATGTTGAGGAATTTATCTGAGACCTGCCACCTTTCTGTCTTGTTTAAAGCCCCTCCCGTCACTGTCTCTGCTGGTAGCTCTGATTATGAGGCAGGAGATATTTTTAGTCACATCATATTCCCAGAGCCTGGGATTAGGTTTACTGTGGTATGAATCTACAAACCCTTGTTTCTGGTTCCGTTGAAGGAAAACACAAATGCATGAGTTTCTTGTTTTTGTATGTTATTTAGTCATTGTAGAGAGCGATCACAGTGAAAATGAATCCACTTTTTGAGTTTCTCATTTAGCATTACAGTCCTTTGGAGTCGTTTCCAAATGTCAAAGAATGAGGTAAATTCTCTCTTTCCCTTTCTTTCCCTTTTTCTCACCCTGAACAGAAACTAAAAACAAAATCCACTAAACAAACCAAAAAACCCAGGGAGGATTTAAGATAGGCAAAGATAAGAGATTACTTTTAGGATTGGAACATTGTTGACTAAGAGGTAACTGATACAATTATCATGGGAAAAAGAGAAGTGGAGAGAAAGAACTAGTTTTTCAGAAATTTGTTTTGTTTTGTTTTGTTTGTAAACATATTAAGGAGCCAGTGAGTATCTGGTTAATGTATTGGCTGAAGAGCTGAGTTTTAGAGGTGGAAGGTCGTGGATGGGTGTATGTACCTCTCCAAGTGGTAGGGAGAAACTGGTCTACACTTGGGGAAATACCTACTAACAGAGTGTTGGGGGTGGGGGGATGAAGAATAGGCCATAAAGGAGCCAGGAGTACTGGGAAAGAAGGAAGGGGATCAGAGTCCAGGAGTCACAGTGGAGGCCATGGAGAGAATGTTCTGAGACATAATGGGTCTGCAGTGGGATTTGAAAGGGTGAGAGCTGTCTGAGGATGATAGGATTCAACTTTGGAATTGCGACTCCTGAGACAAGTATTTTGGTGAGATAGAGGGGACAAAAGCCAGCTAACAGGAGGAGGGAAGCCAGATCGTGGCAGGAATGAAAAAAGGTACGATACACTTGAGGGAAATGGTTGTTTGGTAGTAATTTTGCATTTGGCTGCTTAGGGACGGATCATCCTGGGCATGCTCATAAAACGTAAGTAAAGGCCAATGGCAAGGGAAAGGCTGCAGATGCTAGAGAAAGGTGATGTGTGTGTGGGGGGGGGGGCGGGGGGTTGGGGAGAGTATCTCAGACCAAGGGTGAGTGGGAGGTTTGGCTGTGAAGGAGGAAGGATGCCATTTTACTTGAGGCAGGGAGGAGAAAGTCATTTGTGGCTTGAGAAATTGGGAAATGTGACGAACGACTGGAGAAGCTGCTTGGGCAATATGATTAAAAATCAACTTACACAAAAGTTCAAGTAGGAATCCAGTGAGATTAAGTAGAATAGGGTTATCCTGGACCTAGTTGGAAGATTTTCATGATTTTCCCAAAAAACTGCATGAACCTCCAGCTAAGAGGATCAAAGGTGGGGCTAACCCCAGGTTGGGCATCTACTTGGCAAAAGAAAGAAAACACAAACTGGGAAGTCAAGCAGGTGCACAAAATATGGAAAAGAGTGAAGAAATGGATGAATTTGGAGACTGGGCTAGGTATTTCAGTTAGTTGACTCAGTCCTTTCCTCCTCTCCCCACTTCTCTCCTTCTCTCCATTTTCCTTCCCTTCCCTTCCCTTCCCTTCCCTCCCCTTCCCTCCCCTCCCCCTCCAGTCTCTCCTTCCTTCCTTCCCTCCCTCTTCTTTCTTTCTTTCTTTCTTTCTTTATTTCTTTCTTTCTTTCTTTCTTCTCATTCATTCATTCATTCATTCATTAAAACAGATATTTACTGAGTCCTTTCTTTCTTCTAGGCATTGTGCTAGGCACCAGCTAAGAAAAGCAGCCCTTAGCTCAAGAATTTGCAGAGGGAAGGAGATACGTTCTTAGTACATTTTTCACCAACGTCATGTCAGCAACACTCATCTATCTCACAAACATGTGTCATGTATTATGTGTATAATGCATGTGTTTATGATACATATACAAAATAGCATTATTCATGTTTGTGTTATCTCTCACATTAATTCATCTCATCTTTTCGCACAGTGGGTACCTGATATAGGACACTATATATAGGTCCCCAGTATTTTCATTTCAAAACCTTCCTACTTCCTCCTTCAGACCGACCGCTGTGTATCTAAGAACGCTGTTTGGCAAGAGTGTTGCTGTTACACAGCAAATAACCACGGTAGATGAGCCCGGATGAAGGGACCCTTCTATAAAATACCAAGGGGTGGGGGAGAATGAGGAGACGTCCTGAAATTGGAAATGGTGTTTTGAGCAGAGAAAAGTAATTCAACTCTGGTGTGTGGTCGTCTCTGCCTACGGATCAGTATTCCTTTATTGAAAGGGAGAAGAAAAAAATCATCTTTTAGCCGAGAAAACAGGATTCAGACATCTGATGGGATTAACTATGGCGCCGTTATGCGGTGGAGAGAAAGTGAGTGAGGGAGTGAGTGCTTTGGAGCTGCATAGTACAGAGGCTGCAAAAGGCTCCTGAAAAGCGAGATTTTGAGGGAGCCTTCCAGGTTTTCTAGAAAGTTGGATTTGAATTTCATCTTTCAGAATGTGTATTTTACTGTCCTGCAGGTATTCGAGAAGTTTGCAGCTCTGCATCGGTCTCGAACGCACGTCTAGGCAGATGTTTTCACATGTGATTGTTGACGTGTGAGCCTTGCTATAGCCCAGGCATAACAGGTCCAGGGAGCGCCAGGCTGGGCTCAGGCCTCCAGCTCTGGAACTAACACTTGACGTTCTCACTGCACCTGCAGCTTTATGGCGACTGTTCCTTTGGGTGCCATTTGTCCAACTCACATTTATAGGACGCGTCATACGCAGGTTCTGAAACCAAACTGCCCGTGAATGAACATCAGCTCTGTCACATAATGTCTGTGCCTGAATGACCTTGAGCAAGACAATCTCTCTATGCTTGAATCACATCATCTTTACAATGGGGATAAAAGGACATCTCCCCATGGGTTTGTTATGAGAATAAAAAGGGCTAATATTTGTTAAACACGTAGAGTGCTAATATTTTAAAATCCTTTTAAACTCTATGGGGCACCCCTGTCAGTTAAGCCACTGACTCTTGGTTTCGGCTCAGGTGATGATCTTACAGTTTGTGAGCTGGAGGCTGTATCGGGCTCTGTGCTGGCAGTGTGGACCCTGCTTGGGGTTCTCTTCCTGCATCTCTCTCTCTGTATTTCTCTCCAAAATAAATAAGTAAACTTAAAAAAAAAAGTAAAGTACTTTTAAATTATAATACTTTTAAATACTCTGAATTATAATCACTATTTATATTTATACATTAAAATAAAAGTTTTGTCTTAGCTGAAATTATTGTTTTTAAGACTAGGAGAAGAATCTTGATTGGTAATGGGACATTTTCAATAGATGTTTTTCAAGGAACGTTTGAGACTGATTGGATTCAAAATGAAACTACTCATATTCTTCTAGAAGCAACTGCTTTCTTGGTTAGCATAGAGCATCCTGAAACAAACAACACGGGATGCAACCATTGTGTTGAAAATGCTCATGCGAAACCAGGGAAAAGAGAGAAAGTATAATGATAATTTGTGTCTTTAGGTTTCATCTTCTAGGGTGATTAAAAATTTCTTAAATCTTCCAGACTTTTATGTGGTGGATATATCTTATACTCCCCACCAGGCTGCAATTTTTTTCTGGACACAACACGCAGGGAGCATAACAGTAAGAGGCTGATTCTTTCTGTATGAGCTGATTAACTTAACAGCGTAGGAAAAACAAATATATGCAAACAACATTTAAATATGCCAATGCAAAGAGACAAATAACATCATTCAAAGAAAGGTGCCGCCTTGTCTCGAGGTGACAGCTGGCTCCCGCAGAAAAATTGCGCAACCCTATCCTGCTGATACAAGACAGGTATCTACTATCAAAATACAAGTGTTAGAAAACTTGAGTGATGTAGTCCAGAGAAGGCTCTGAGACTGTCCTTCGAAAACATTTAATAAAGAAATTTGGAGATGGAGATAGTCTGAATTATTTATCATTCAACAGAATGAAAGTAGGTAGAACTCTACCCATCTTAGTTTTGTGTGTTTTCTATCTGATCATCGTAGACGAACGTGAGGAAGATTGTTCATGAAATGCATAACACACAGGGGGAGGAGACGTTTGGGGAGATTGCAGCAGTTTTTAACACAGTATGAAAGAAGCTGGCAAAGAAGACCAGGAGGTCTGTTGACTGTGAAAACCACTGCAGAAAGCAAACTGAGCTTGTTGTAAAAAAAAATATCAGCCAGGGGCGCCTGGGTGGCGCAGTCGGTTAAGCGTCCGACTTCAGCCAGGTCACGATCTCGCGGTCCGTGAGTTCGAGCCCCGCGTCGGGCTCTGGGCTGATGGCTCAGAGCCTGGAGCCTGTTTCCGATTCTGTGTCTCCCTCTCTCTCTGCCCCCTCCCCCGTTCATGCTCTGTCTCTCTCTGTCCCAAAAATAAATAAATGTTGAAAAAAAAATTAAAAAAAAAAATATCAGCCAGAGAAACAAGCGAGTTCAATAAAGTTGTGGCCGAGAAGGATTTAAGACATGTTTTTCCAGTCAGCAAAATTGATAGCGTTTTTTTAGTTTGCCATTTTAATACCAGAGACACCTGAAAAAAAGCAAGGGTGGTGGGTCCTATAAAAAGCCATTCTAAAAATTGGCTCAAGTCGTCTTTGCATGCTGGGCAGATAAAACTAGATGAGTGAAACACTAGCCTCTCATTTATCCGTGTGCTCAGCAAACATCATTGTGTGCATATTGTCAGGCACCATTCCGTTTTAGGTGCGTGAAGATGGGCAAAAGCTCCGACAGCCATTGTCCTCGTGAAGCCAAGATGGCTATCAACAGCCGTCACACAGCTATGGCTGCAGACAGACCACAAGGGCAAGTGTTATGAGACCACTTAGCCGAAAGACCTCTGAGGCTCAGAGGATGCTCTCTGAGGAAGTTGGTAGGATTTACCTACATCCAGTGGAGCGAGAGTGAGAAATGGGGGTGGAGAACCTTCCAGACAGGGGGAATTGCTGGTACAATGGCTCCGTGATGTAAGGAAGGGTGAGTGTGAAGAACTGAGAGAAGGTGAATGTGGCGGACTCGGGTGAGGCAAAAGGAGGCTGGCGAGCCACGAGGGGGCCGGACCAGACAGCACAAGGTAGAGGGTACCCTGAGGATTTCAGTTTTTATCCTGATCCCAACGGGAAGCTTACAAGAGACGGAGGCAGGAGATGTCATATTTGTGTTTTGAGAGCACTAGTCTGGCTACAGCTTGGACCCCCCCCCCCCCCACCGGGAACTACTCCAGCAGCAAGAGCAAGAGAACCATAAAAACCAAGGACACCCTTGCAGATGAAGAATATGAAAAGGATTCAGGTGAACTTGAGGAGATGTGATGTACAACGACCAACAGATAATGGCACATACACGCTGAATACGCAGATTTTCAGAGTTGTCAATTCCACGGTGGTGAGTTCCAGAATTTACCTTCACACAACTGCTCTGAAGTTTCAAAGCCTAAATTTGTTACCTGTCACAAGGACAAATGCTAGCACTAACATGGCAAGCGAGATACAAACAAATGCTGTTGATTTTGCTGATTAGAATAAGATTACTTCTCAGTCGCAACCTCATTGGACTGATTTGTTCCACTTGAGGATATTTTTTGATAAGAAGCTCAGTCTGCTAATTTGGGCTGTTACCATGCTTCCTTCCCGTTCCATGTAAGGTGGTAGCATTGAGATAGAAGCTTTGAACTCAATAGGCAAAACAAAAGAATTTAAATAACACATTGAACTTTGAGCAATTTCTGATAGAAACAGATCTTCAGGTTTCATGATATTTGAGACTCTGAAAAATGTTATCGTAAGGTATCTCACTATGTTACAAGATGTCTTTGAAATATGTTTCTGCCGGAAATGAAGTGAAAATGTAGACAGCACATGGGCCCTGCTGACCAGCTCCAACACGAACATTTCATCCGACGTAAAGAATGCGAGCACTTGGGTATTATGAACGACCCGACTACATCCCAATTTTTGACTACTCATCTTTGAAACTTCCATTAGTTTCTTCTGAGAGTACGACGTTAAACATATTCCATTCCAGTGTATTTTCCTTTCACAACTCTTGCTTTCACACAAACATAAGGATAACATGGAGATTTTTTCTTTTTTTTTTCTTTTTTTTTTTTAACGTTTATTTATTTTTGAGACAGAGAGAGACAGAGCATGAAGGGGGGAGGGTCAGAGAGAGGGAGACACAGAATCTGAAACAGGCTCCAGGCTCTGAGCTGTCAGCACAGAGCCCGACGCGGGGCTCAAACTCACGGACCGCGACATCATGACCTGAGCCGAAGGCGGCCGCTTAACCGACTGAGCCACACAGGAGCCCCAACATGGAGACTTTTTAAATGTTCCCGGTACATCTCATAGTTTTTACTAATAAAAGCGGAAGTTCATTTTATAAATTAGTGACCCTAAACGTTTCTGATAGAAAGCTAAATACAACTGAGTACACCACGTATCATTTGAAGAAGGCAGAGAATAAGTAAATGCCGCATACGTAAACGTAACACGAACAGGTACCTATCCAGATCCACTCTACTTCCAGAACAGCCAGAAAATATTCTCCTCTTTCATATTTAAATTGCTAGAAGTGGGGCGCCTGGGTGGCGCCGTCGGTTAAGCGTCCGACTTCAGCCAGGTCACGATCTCGCGGTCCGTGAGTTCGAGCCCCGCGTCGGGCTCTGGCTCAGAGCCTGGAGCCTGTTTCCGAATCTGTGTCTCCCTCTCTCTCTGCCCCTCGCCCGTTCATGCTCTGTCTCTCTCTGTCCCAAAAATAAATAAACGTTGAAAAAATAAATAAATAAATTGCTAGAAGTGTCTTAGTTTCACTGTCCTCCTCTCCACCCCCACCTCCATTATTAAACTTTTGCTGGCTGGAAATATTTTAGTATAGACATCAAAAATATTCACTTTCTTGTAAGGAAAACAAATACAAAATAAAACATCTAGGTTATTTATTTATTTATTTGGTAAAAACATATTCTAGCTTCTTAAGGTAAAAACATATTCTAGCTTCTTAAAGAAAAAAAACATGTCTCTTAGAATCCTGATTCTGCATTTTCTTTCTGACCCATTGTTAATCTTTAGAGTGTTGCTTTTTTTTCCTTCCCAAAGCTATAGCTTATACTCAATGGGTTTTTTTCTTCATTACTAATAACACATTCAAAGAATGAAATGTATGATAGGGATTTATTATTGTTACGTTCGCTTACAGTGGGATACGATAACTGGACAGAAAGAACAGTAGCAAAGAATTGGTCCCCTCTGTAGAAGGTGCCTATATTTTAGACTCCCAGTTCCATGACCTACACAGGGCCTGGAATGTTTCTGAATTAATTTATTATTAATGCATCATATTCATAAGAGTGTGACCATGAAGGTATTCGAATCACAATGCATTCTGATACAGATAATAACCTCTACTACTCCAAATCATGTAAGTGAGAAAGCATTTCTGTGATCTTCAAAAATCAGCTCCCTCTGTGGCATACTGTCCACAGAATACTCCCCTGTCATGAAATGGTCAAAACAAACACACAAACACATGAACAAGCCTTTTCACCAGATTCCAGGTAGAAGAACGTGCTGAGATACAATTTTCTATGCACAGGGGGCCGATGATCGGTCGCACACACTTAAACTCACTGGTGCCATAAACCAGAAGGGGCCAGTCAGAAATTCCTCCCTGTGATATAATCTATGTTCACAATTTGTCTGATAATCAGGGTAGTTCTAGATCTTTTTTGACAAGAGAGCCCAAATGTGTCTGTGTCCAGGGTGGAAGGATGGGAGGTAAAATCTATCCTAATTCTATTGAGGCAAACTCGAAAGCAAATGGTCTTAAGTCAACATTTACCCTCTGCATGCATTCTAAGATTCATCAAGCTTCAACAAAGATAAAATATTAAAGAATACATAGCAGCCACCCCACATCCCAAGTTTTTAAAAGAACACAGCTGTCTGGGATCTTTAAATGCCTCCATGATGCACGGAGTGGATCACAGTCATTGGTAAATGGAAGCTGGAGGAAAAAAAGTTAAAAAGAGAAACATTTTCTTCCTTTAATAAATGCAAGTGAAGAGGAACTTTCATGGCATGCTTTCACTGCCATTTCAAAGCTTCAAATAGGCTAAGACAAATAAACCACCTCATTTTGACCTAGATTACTGTTTAAACAAAGGTACATATTCTTAATTTACATGAAAAGCAATTAGGTCTGCTGCTGACAGCACTGTGAAAAATGCATCTGCTTAGGGCACGCTTTTATATTTGAAAAAAAAAAAAAGAAAAAGCTGGAAAAGGGTGTTTTTTGTTTTGTTTTGTTGTTTGTTTATTCTTTTGTTTTTGTTTTCTTCTGGCCACTATCGTCTTTGGGCCAGAAATGGTATTAATATTTCTAAACTAGTTTGAGTGAAGAATTATTATTGCTGTTCATACATGTTTAAAGTATGTTGGAAATTATTTTCTGATTCACACTCTGAGCCCAAATTTCGATATTCCGTGCTGTGTTTGATAGTTAAAAAATGGCTAGAAAATGGGAACGTTTTCCTTCTCTGGAATGCTTTGTGAACAAAGTAGACTTAGAAGAAGAAAACACAAAACAAATTGGGAAGAGTGTGGTAGGAATTATGTTCATATTTCTATGTATTAAAATATGAACTTGTTAGTGTAAACAGATTTTTAGAGTATGTGTATTCATCTATGGAGACAAATGTTTAGGAATTCAATATGTGGCCCTTTTTCTCTCTTTTAGAGCTTTTTTTGCTTGTTAGAAAGATGATACATCGTCTTTTCAGTAAGTAAACGCATAAGAGGGAAAGCAAAAGAATGACTACTCAACATTTTGATATCACATTGTCTTTTTTTTTAGTTTATTTTTGAGAGACAGAGAGAGAGAGAGAGAGAGTGGCAAGGGAAGGGGTGCAGAGAAAGGGAGACAGGATCTGACGCAGGTTCTGTGCTGACAGCAGAGAGCCTGATGTGGGGCTCAAACTCGCTAACTGTGAGATCATGACCTGAGCCCAAGACGGACACTTAACCGAGTGCGCCCCCCAGGCGCCCCAATGTTACATTTTCTCACTTAAATTTATTCATTCATCAAATATTCATTGTTCACCTGTTGTCTGCTAGAATATTCCTAGGTGATGGGGACACAGTGGCGCACAAGGCCACGGAATCCAGGAGACCACGAAGCCAGCAGATAAATACAAGGTAATTACAAATTTTGCCAAGTTCTTTCAGGGAGAAGAATGACGTTCAGGGTGTGATAGAACATCTATTCTAATCTTGGGTGCATTTTCAAGTTTTTCTGTGGAAGTCTGAGTGAGGTGCGTCGAGTAAGAAGAAATGCCGAGGGGAAGTAGGGACGAGAAGAGGAAGAGGAAAGGCTTGTGCGAAGGTCACCAAATGCAGGCTGCTCTGCTGTCGGGAACCAACCGGTGAGGAGGCCATGGTGTGAGGAGAAGCTGGACTCCTAGGTTGAGACGCGCTGTGATGCCGTGGAATTATTTTTGTCTGCCATCCCAGAAGTGACGGAATCTACTGGAGGCTTTGCAAGTTGGCAAATAGGATGATTCAATTCAAATGATCAATTGAAACTATTACTTTTTTTCAAGCTAATTTATTTGGTGGGGTTGAGAGACAGAGAGACAGAGACACAGAGAGAGAGAGGTGGCGAGAGAGAGGCAGAGAGAATTCCAAGTAGGCTCTGCACTGTCAGCACAGAGCTTGCGCGGGGCTCAATCCTACAACTGAACCATGAGATCATGACCTGAGCCTATGTAATCAAAAAAAAAAATTTTTTTTTTTAATGTTTATTCATTTTTGAAAGGGAGAGACAGAGAGAGAGTGCATGAGTGAGGGAGGGGCAGAGGGGGATGGAGACACAGAATCTGCCGCGGGATCCAGGCTCTGAGCACAGAGCATGGTGGGCATGAACCCACACCCCTGGAGATCATGACCTGAGCCCAAGTGGGATGCTTAACCAACTGAGCCACCCGAGTGCCCTATTGAGCCTATTTAATTTTTACGTCTTACCTTGGCTTTATCCTCTCTGAACAGAATGGGTACACATGAGCAAGACGTTTCAGTGAAAAACATGGGCACTGCTCTAACTAGTTGATCTGGAGGTCTTGGCAATAAAAGGTAGAGCGAAGAGATTGTACAATGGAGGGGGAGGCGTCCACATGGTGAACTGTGGCCGGTCCTCAACACCTCATCTTCTTCCCTCGTGTTCGACATGAGAAGCCCAGGGGGAGAAGCAGTTTTTGCCAGAGGCCCCAGAACCAAGGAACCAGCCCATGTGCCATGGGCAGGCGGGCAAACATGACTCAGAGGGGTTTTTCCTCTATGTTCAGTGCCATGCGAATCTGGAGGGAGGAGGGCAGATCTCCAAACCGGGGTGGGGGTGGCCGCCAGTAGGGCACCAGGGTGCTGGGCAGCGAAGGAAACACCAGACATCCACCGAAAGGATTACACCGTGAGAGTAGTTTGCCAAGTGCGAAGGGAACGAACCATCACTATTATCGTTAACCCGGTAATCGGCTTGGGCAATGAGACAGGTAAATCCAAACAGGCTGGTTCTATGAGCTTGCTTCCTGCAGCCCTTGCTGAAATACAACTCGACATTGTTTGCTTTTGGCAGTCTTGGGAGGTTGCGGATGTCTGTATCACGATCTGAACATGGCCACTTACCCGGTGGGTGATCCCAGGGACCTTTCTTAGTCTTTTACCATAAAATTAGCCATCAAGTCCTCACAGGATTGCTGTAGAGTTGAATGGGATAATATACACTGTCTGGCACAAGAGGAGGGCTTAGCAAACACTAGCTATTCTTGTATCTCAAGATCTGCGGTAAAATGTGACTTCTGTGTTTTTTGGTTTCTACGTCTATGCAATAGGAAGCAACAGAGCGTTAAATCGATCTTATATATAAAGCGTGTAGAGTCTTAAAGGGAACGCTGCTTTATCAATGTGAAGTATTAGGAACGACGTAACGGAAGATTTCAGCTAAGCTGGATAAATATTATTATTCTCATCACAAAGGTCAGAGTGATGTTGGCGACTCAAGTGACTTGTCAGAGAATGTCCGAGTTTGAGACTGGGAGGCTGGCTTTCCTAGCTCCTACGAGGACCGAGAGATAAAGGCTCCTGAAGCAAAACATCCCCACCCATTCAAATCACTTTAAACATTCCAGATGATTACAGTTCAGCCCATTTCCCCCCATTCAGCTCACATCTCTGACTTTAGCAAATAGTTGAGAAAAAAAAATACTACAAGTTTGTGAGACTGTGGCATTGGCTAACCAGGGTGGATGGCTGCGGAGGCTGAAGGGTTAAGGATTCTCTTTGCATCCATTCACCAGATGACCAGGAGAAAGTTGGCAAGTCGATCACATACCGCATACATTAATTAATATTGAAAAGCGAAAGAGGCATCCCATACTAGAATAGAAATAAATGGTCATTTATCTGGATATACACACCAAACAACTACTCATTCAGAATTAGATGTCCCCTAACTCCCAACGTTCATAACACCGTTTCCAGCTCTTGCGAAGTATACAACGTATTTTCTTGCCTCACCATAAATTTCTTACGGTTTGCATTATCATTTGATATAATATCATAAGCTCCTTAGCTCACTCAGAAGCTTTAAGACCTTTGTTCTGTTTTCTCTTCCTCTAAGGACATCACGAATAAATCATAAAGTGTGCCTTTAGTTTGTAAAAAAGCAAGAGAAAATCATCCATTCAATCTCTCTGAAAATGTCCACGGGCTCATAAGAAGTTCCAGTTGGGTCGCTGATGGAATTTTGTTATGCAGATTAACGCTACGATAATTTATGGGATTCTGCCACTCCCTTCATATGGTCCTCACGCAGAGCATGTAATAACTAGAAGAAAAATGCCTCGAAAAGCCTGCATCGTTATTTAATTCCGTGGGACCGCATTTCTTAGGCTCTTATCTGAAGAAATCTGTGTGTGTGTGTGTGTGTGTGTGTGTGTGTGTGTGTGGATTTTATATGTTGCCACAATTAAACTTGTTAACAATGAGTTTGTAGTGAAGAAACGAGTCTCGGAAATCACATTCTCCTTTCAAAACAGAACAGGCTAAATACTGCATCCCGTCGTAAACACTGCTACCTCTTTCAATACGAATCTTTCCAACACTCATCTTAACTGCTGTCAAGAACTCAGTCCAGGAAAAAGTCCGTTATTATACATACCAGGACGCGAATTTTCACCAAGTGTGCTAGAAGATTAAAAACAGATAAAGCTCTCCACCAATGAAGGTTTGTAATCCACCAGACTTCCTGCTTTGCTCATACCTGTACGTGGGCAGGGGTGGGGCGAGGCAGAGCTTGGGCAGGAGTGCCAGCCAGAGCCGGGAGGCCAGGGCACCGGACGAGGATGGCAGCGGTGGACCCTGGCAAGGGGAAAAGGATCTAGGGAAGCAGGACGGGCCATGAGGGAGATTAGCCGAAGGCAGCTAATTGCAAAACTTGCTCTCTGGCTTATATCTAAAATCCGCAGGCCGCCTAATTTTGCATACCGTCTTGTCTACGTTTGGCGCACGTACGAAATAGGAGGCACACAGCGAGGGCAAATAGGGAGGATTTTGTGATGTTGGTCAACGAATTCCTGACAACATCCAGAAAAAACCATAAATGGCCTAAATTATAAGCGCCGTGTTTTATATTTTCAATTGTTTTGAACTGCAGGTTAATTCACACACTGACATGAAACATTATTTTTTCACATAAAACCAATACATGCTGGGAACAAATCTAAAATAACGATTAATAACAAATTCCAAAAGAATGTTTTAAGTTTATTTATTTATTTTTGAGAGTGGGGGGAAGGGCGAGTGAGAGAGAGAGAGAGAGAGAGAGAATCAGAATCCCTGGCAGACTGCACTGTCAGGGGAGAGCCTGATGCGTGGCTCGAACTCATGAACCATGAGATCATGACCTGAACCGAGATCAAGAGACAGAGGCTTAACCAACTGAGTCACTCAGGGGCCCCTCAAGATAATTTTTGAAAAGAAACAAAGTATCTACTTTTTGCATGCTAATGACCTATGTTCACTGCAAAAAAATATATAATTTTTAGTTGATGCTATTGTTCTTTAAAGATATGATGGGTATCCTTTGGGCTCAATCATATATTTCTTTTTTTTTTAATATTTATTTTTAAGAAAGAGAGAGAGGAAAAGACAGAGCATGAACAGGGGATGAACAGAGGGAGAGGGAGACACAGAATCTGAAGCAGGCTCCAGGCTCTGAGCTGTCAGCACAAAGCCTAATGTGGGACTTGAACTCACAAGCTGTGAGATCCTGACCTGAGCTGAAGCCAGACACTTGAGCAATGGAACCACCCAGGTGACCCCTCAATCCTATATCTCTAATGCTCTGTGAGGCAAGTAGAAGTTGCCTGTGGAGAATGTTAGAGACATAAGCTTGGCCAGTGGATCTTATCACACTCTCTAGTTAGACCTCAATGCTATCATTGCTCTCAGGTCCCCCTGAAGTCAACCAAGAGTCTTCCCATAGACCACACAGACCAGACTCAAAGACCTTTGTGGGGACATCAGCGGGGCTGTTACGAAACCTGCCTTTACCAATACGGTGTTACTAGGTAAAAATCTAAAAACAAAACCATGCCATGCTAACAAGGCGATAAGCACAAATACTGTGGTACTAAGGGGATTTAGAATTAAGTACATTTTTGTAAATAGGACAAAGCGTTTTATTGCCAGGAAAACTCCCCTGGATCAGATAACCTCAAGTATCTTGACTGTAGCACCAGAAACTTGAGAGATTCAAGGTCACAGAGAAAGAAACATCGAAGAATGGATGGAATAATACTACGTTTTATATAGCACATTTCTACAGTCCCTTATTTATCTCCATCATCTGTATAATATCACATGGAAGTATAAGTGTCTCAGAAACAGGGGGAAAAGAAAAACATACCCCACAGTAAATTGAATCATCAGAGAGGGATCTTTAACCACTCAGGTATTTTAAGTGGCTGAAAATATCAGGCTTCCGAAATAATCAATAAAGACTAACTGCTTTATGAAACCATCACTGATACAAGCGGAGGAATATCCAAGGTTTTTAAAGAACAGACTCAAAAGTTTTTAAGATCATGGCAATTTTCTCTAACATATTAGGGGCAAACTATGATGAAAATGGCCCTCTTAAAATGTGGCAATTATCAATTGCCAAAGCAAAACAATGAAATGGCGGCGGTTTTCGAGCACCTGCACAAGAAACGACTGTGTGTGGTGCCCGCTGCCATTTTATGAATCTAGTAGGGAGTCCAAACGGAAGAAAAACAAAGATGTTCAGGATGCTATTTTTAAGTGTGACTTTTCTAGCTCCCCCTGCTATTAACATTCTAACAAGAGGTAAGGGGATTTAAGGACTCTGAGACCACCTGGCTGCCATTATGTAGAGTTGAGTCCGAAGTCATTGCCGACAACTAAATGGCCTTTGCCGGAGGGTGGGGGCAGCGAGAGGTGGTCCCAGTGGAGACCTGTGCCAATACAGCCGGGATTGGCTTGTTTGGCTTGATGAACTTTCCCGTTAATTAAACATTTTGTTAATCTCTCTGCATGTCAGTTGGAGAGGCTGACCCCTCTGAGATGGGGCTCTGGTCCCAGGGCCTGTCCTCTGGAGCTCAGAGACTTCTACAAAGCCTACAGCCCCGGGCGCACCTCATTAGGACAGGCTGCCTGGAGTTTAGTGAGGCTAAATGCTTCCCCGGTGCCCCATCCACACGGCTGCAGACTATTTGTTTTGTTTCTCATCTCAGGATCAGCTTGCCTGTGCCTTCCAACATGACAATTAGCTAATTTAATAAATCTAATTTAGTCTAATGTGCTGCTGTGAGAACCATAGGAGGGGCCCTCTCGTCATCTCCAGGTCCTTTCTCTCTCTGCTCGCCTCCTCCTTTCCTCACAAAATCTCCATTTTCATAACACATTTCCGGAGAGAAAATGGTCCTATCTCACTTCCGAAATGGCAAATAAATTCCAGTTTTTGAGCCAGCCTAGACTGGGCGGCGGTGCCCGCCTCGGTGGCTGTGGTGAGGATGGTGAAGTCTAGTCTAGGCCTTTGGGGAAAGAGTTATTTGATTGATTGGTGATGTCCCCCGTACGTCGAGAATGGAGGCCATATGTTTGCTGACCCAGCTCTATTCAATAGAGCAGGAGGTTAATGGCAGATAGCTGCACAGTGTGTTAGCATATTAGCTCACAATTCTACTAATATCAGGGTAACCAAGTTTTTTCCAAATTATGCATAGAATACTTGACTCACAGAGAAAGGTTAGGTCTTTCGTTAAAATGAAAATGTAATTGTAGGCAAGATTTGACTTATGCTGGTCAAATTCAGGGTGCTCGGTTAATTGTATCCATGTTGTTCATAGATGATGATGCAACAGATTCTCCCTGAGCCTCATAGCTTTTCTTCCCAGAGGTGTTGCTTTCAGCTCTGGACTGGTCCCTAGAAGTCTTGGAGCTGCTGACTTTAGCAGCAGAGAGAGAGAGGCCTGGAGTAACGTGGCCCACAAGAACAAGGGACGGGAGTAAAAAAGAAGGAAAATACGCTAGAACAAGGAAAAGTGTTTGATGAATCCGAAGGAATAACACTGATACTCTTCCGTAACTGGAATCTTCTCTCCGATGGCAGCTGCAATGTGCACACAACAAAGGTAATACAGACTGGTAAGATGAGAGACGAGGACTGCCCAAGAGAACTGGTTTGGAGGAAGGCACTTATTTGACTCCAGCATATCTGCCAAAATCCATGTTATTATTGCAGTCATGCACTGGATCCTTATACGTTACTTCAAAAAGAAACAGAGATTTGCAAATTGTGTATCCGAGAAGGCATTAATATCCGAAATGCGTAAGTAACTCGCACAACTCAACAGCAAAAAGCAATCCAATTTCAAAATGGGCAGAAGATCTGAATAGACAGTTTTCAAAGAAGACATCCAGATGGCCAACAGGTACATGACAAGATGCCCCACATCATTCATCATCAGGGAGATGAAAATCTAAAGCACAATGAGATATCACCTCCCATGTGTTAGGATGACTATTAACAAAGAGGCAAGAAATAACCAGTGCTGATGAGGATGTGGAGAAAAGGGAAACCTCATACAGTGTGGCTGGGAATGTAAATGGGGGTCCCCACTATGGGAAACACTATGGGGGTTCATCAAAATAGAAGTGCCACATGGTCCAGCAATTCAGCTTCTGGGTATTTATCTGAAGAAAATGAAAACCTTAACTCAAAAAGATATCTGCACCCCCACGTTCACTGCAGCATTACGTACAAAAGGCAAGACATGGTGTCCATTAATGGATGAATGGATAGAGGAAATGTGGTGTATTTATATAATGGGATATGCTTTAGCCATAAAAAGAATGAAGTTTGCCATTTGTGACAACAAGGATGGACCTTGAGGGCATATGCTAAGTGAAATAATTCAGACAAATACTGTAAAATCTCATTTATATGCTGAATCTAAAAAGTAGAAAACAAAACAGAAAACCAAGCTCATAGATACAGAGAACAGATTGGTGCCTGTCAGAGGAAAGGGGTGGGGGTGAGTGAAATGGATGAAAGGGGTCTGAAAGTCCAAACTTCGAATTATAAAATGTAAGGTAACAGCACGGTGACTCTAGTCAATGATACTGTAGCGCATATGTGAAAGTCGCTCAGAGTGTATCTTACAAGTTCTCATCACGAGAAACAAAAATTGTGACTATGCGGTGACTGATGTTAACTAGACTTATTGTGGTGATCTCTTTGCAGTATGTACAACTGTTGGGTCATTATGTCATATACCTGCAACCAATACAATGCTATATGTTGATTATACCTCAATTAAAAAAAAAAATTGAAAAACCAAACGAAACCAAAGCTTCATTTGAGTATTAGATGCAATCCGGGATAAGGCAAAGTATGGGGCTCAAGGCTGAGATAAAAGTGTTTGGATGCTGTTTCCCAACTAAACATAACCATTTATCTCTGCATACCCACCATTTATTCAACAGGAAAAGTGGAGACATTTGATGTGATGAACCAGTCCATTGGTGGGAGGGTTTTCTGACAGGTGAGAATACCTAAAATAACCATCAAGGTACAAGGTGAGACTTCTTGGGTGATATACTGACTCTGGAAGAAGAAACTGTGTACTGGCTAAGGGAAAAAAATTGTGAAAATAAAACAGATTTTCAGATCAGTCATAAAAATCATTAGAGTTCTCTCTCCTTACAGCTAGTCCCAAGATGCTCCAAGTATAACAAAGCTCCTCTACATCCAGGATCGTTGTAAGAACAATCCTTAGATGACAGTGAGGGAGCCATGGTGAGCCAGAATGTTTTGTAGGGGGTAAGAAACCACTAAAAGCTTAAAAACTAATCCCAAAAGTGTTATTCAGCACATATTCCTGGGCATGTCCCATGAAATTTGAGTTTATTTCCTGTTGTTTTTTTCTTAGATTTTAGTAAAATTTTTTAGCTTCTGGGATGCCTGGAGGCTTGTGTCTGAAAGCTATGACATGTCCGATATTTCACTATCCTTTACGTCTATTCCTTTGGCACAAGATGCATGGTCTTCTGATAATGTGTTCTTCCTATGCCCCATAATTGTACCGCCCTTTGCTGAAACATGAGCTGATTTCGGAAAGATAAGGAGACATTAATTATCAGCTGGTTAATGAGGATTTGTGTAAAAAAAAGTCCAGGAGAGGGAAAGTGCCAAAGAAGGAGACGGTATTGTGAAAACATGGGATCGAAAAAGGCCAGGATGATCATTCTGACTACCTAATCCTACATAACAAATCACCCCAGAAATGGCATAAAACAACCATGTGTTATGTTTGTAGATTCAAAAATTTGGATGGGACAGAGTAGAGATGGCTTGTCTCTGCTCCATGATCTCTGGGGCCTTAACTGGTAGACCTGAAGGCTGGAAAGTGGAATAATCCGAAGGCTTGTGATTCACATACTTGGCAGTTGATGATGTCTGTTGGCCTTTGGCCTCAGTTCCTCTCTATCTAGGCCTCTCCATGAAGTCTCCTTGGATGGGCTAGGTTTGCATTTCCTCACAAGTCCAGCATCTCCCAATGAGGAGCCAGGTAGGAGCACTGTTCCTTTAAAATGTCCTACTTTGAAAGTCACACAACATCGCTTCCAACTTAGTCTACTATTTGCAATAGCCACACGCCTGTTCAAGTTCAAAGAAAGGTGAATAGACCCCACCTCTTAAGGAAGAATGGCAAGGTTCTAGAATGGCATGGGATTTAGGAAATGTGTGAGGAAAATCACGTAAACCTGGTTATGGAAAGTGAGACAGAGGGTGGTATAAAATATGACCCCCAATATCTGGTGTTTGTAACTATGAGGATAGCGCTGAGGAAGGGGAAAAGTGGAAAAATGTACAGGGCTTGAAGGAGATGATCACGAGCTCAGTTTTGAGCCTCAGAGAGATAAGGATCAGACACGTTCAAGTACAAAGTTGGATACAGGGGCTACGCTTCCAAGAAGGGGTCAGGGCTGGAGTTATGTGTCTGAGACATCCAGGTATAGGTAGTAATTGTGGCTACTGGCACGGATAATATTGTCTTGAGAGAGCATAAACATTTTTTTTAATGTTTACTTTTCTGAGAGAGAGTGGGCAGAGGGGCAGAGAGAGAGAGAGAGAATCCAAGCACTCTCTGCACTGTCAGCATAGAACCCAGTATGGGGCTCAATCTCATGAACCGTGAGACCATAACCTGAGCCGAAATCAAGAGTCAGACGCTCAACTGACTGAGCTACCCAGGTGCCCTGAGGGACTGTAAACATTTAATATAGGACATCAGCTGAACACCTTAAGACAGTTCTATGAAGCGGCTAGAAGATGCAGCAGAGAAATAAGAGGGAAACTGAAGACAGTGTCATCGGAGCCAGGGAGGGGAGTGCTGGAGACAGGTTTTGGTGACTGGGGATAATGCATATAGGAGTTCATAGCGCATGAGGTCCAAACACGATCATTGGATTTAATGACTTCTGGGATGGAAGCTCGACTTCTTAGCATGAGATACAGAAACTTGCTTCATAAATTAAAGCGTTTGTTACTGGTTTTAATTTTCTAATATTTTACACTAAGAATAGAATAGGAATTATTAAAAAGGTATGAATTTCATAAAGCATATAATACTGTGCCATACGAAACACAGTATTATTTATTCCATAATAGGCCCTAGAAATCTAGTAAGGGAATGTTTCGGTGTAGACTTCTAGGCCTTTCCTCAGGAACTTAATATATACTAGTACTAAGCTTTTCTTTGAAAAGTCAGGTTTTAATTACGTGATTTTAACCTACAGCACTTTGTATAACCCATCAGGTGACAGATGTGTATTTTTAAGCCAGAAATTTCTGTTTGTTGGAATATGCATAATTTATATGTGCAAAATATGTGAACATATGAATTATTCTCAAACCATATTCTGGTAATTACTCTCAAGCACATTTCTATCTCCAGTTGGTCACTTTTTAATATATCTACATATATGTGTACATTTATGTATTTTGGTATGCATGAAGAGAGACTAGTAAGCATAAAGTGAATGTTGTCTTTTTCAGAATGAAATCCAAGGCAGTGATTCAAAATTGAAGAGAAGAACGAAGTAATACTTCATTATGCCTTCATAAAGAGCTATATTTTTTCAAGGCTAGAATATTTTTAACATCAGCCAACCATAATATGGTTATAGACCCAAGAGTCCGCATATCTCTTTACTTACAGAAATGAATGTTCTTTTCTGCTGGCATTAAAATAACGAGAATAAGAAAACAAGTGAAGTTTTAAAAGGTCTGATTTATTTTTTCCAGTATTCATGAATGGATTAAGGAAACAAAACCATATGTTATCTTTAAAATGCTTATTGGAACGGCAAACGTTATGTATTGGGGAATATTCTTTAAACTCAAAGACCTAGAAGGTTTTAAAAATAGTTTTAAGAGACTTGCACATAGCAACAAAAGGGAGGGGGATCATAAATCTAATCATGCTGTATAGAAAGTTGGTGTAGTTGGTACATGCAGCGACTGATAAACATTAGTGGATATAATTGCCCTTGTCAACCTCAAGTACACAATGAGTAAATAACAAGAAAACAAAAAGTCGATATGTCAATTGTACATGTAACAGTAATGTGTCTACTGCACCCCCCCCCAAGAAAAAAAGAAGAAGGAAAATCATTAGGGAAAAGCCTACAGTCTTGTTTAAATTTTACTTAATTTGAAATATATTCTCATAATTAACTATGAGATATTTTATCAAAATAATTAATATGTGTGTATGTTTACTTTGTTTTAAGCTGGTGACCCATGGGTATCATATGTTAGGTCTGATTTTATTTCCAAACCCTTATACTGAGTTATCTAATTTCAGGGGATTTGGAAGGAAATACTGGCAGTATTTTGGGAAATAGTGTTGGGAAAAGGCTGTTTTCTACTTTGTAGATGTTGCTTATCTCCCTGAAATACGGGTTGCAGGCATAGATCATAGTGTTTGAAGCTACAAGAAAATGTTGGTAGCCCACCCACTTACAGTAATTTATATACAGTATTCTTTTCCAAGACCCCTGATAAGATGAACATGAAATATAATTGTAATTAGATGCTGAACTACCAGAAGGTAAATGTGGGTACTTAGTCATCGAGAATACCTGCTGATTCCCAGGTAGAGTTGGTACTTAACTTACCTGCATGCTGTGCTTCTACTATTTGTATTTCAAAAATACCCATTATTCAAGTCACTGGTGGCCATCCAATTACCAAAAAATAACCAATGTATCTCACTTGAACAGGTAGAATATGTCAATCGATCCAGCGACAAAGTTTGTATAAAAAAATGAAGTCTACTGACACTGGTGTCAGGTTCAATATAATGGTCTATGTCATAAGAAAGGCAAAGTCAAGAGTCCAGGCCAGCACGAGCTTTTGTAAGAATGCTGGGTATTAAGAGGTGACAGCCGAGCCAAGTAAGGGTTGGTTGCTTTAGGGGAAAGCATGCAAGAGCTTAGATGTGAGGGTAGGTCCTTAGAAAGGACAGGTGGCCCATGACCTACAGGTGTGAAGAGCAAAAAGTCGGAATTCAAGGACCATTACTGCCAGTCAGTGACAACTCTACCTAACGGCAGGAGCCCTCTCTCCCTCTACCCCCGGTGATTATCTGAACCCCTGATCTTCATCAACTCAGACTCACTTCATGCACAGCTTTCTGCACCTCAGGGTTAGTGAAATATCAGTAAATGAGTTAAAGCAAACATGCTTTCTCTCTGTGGAAAACTTGGTCTATTTTAAAAGAGTGTGTTCTGGGCAGAGCCCTAACAGAATGGCATTGAGGTTGCTTGCTGAGACACGTATATACTTTCCTAATGTGAAAGAAACGGTACTAACATTTCTCTTCCGTAAGCCCTAAACCAACGCACACACGGCAACAAGTTCAACTGGCACTTGGGAAAACACGAATGATATTTAAAGTCTTTGCAAAACTTTCCCTTATTGGTATGTGAATCTTATACTATCATAAACTTAACTCAGGTTCCTATGCTGAACTGTCTGTGGAATTTATGAAGTTACAATCATCGAGCCAATTGGCTGTTCTTTCTAGCTCTTTTTTTCTTCATTTCAGAAATACTTGCATATAGAATAAAACCCACCTAAATAGTGTTGGGAAAAGGCGGTTTTCCACTTTGTATATGTTGCTTATCTCCTCGAATTTTTAATGAGCATACATACCTATGCTAACATTCCTTTAAGAAACTCAACGCACTTTAGAGACGTTCTAAATTCTCTATGTGGATACGTTGTTCCTCACGTACTTGCCATGATGATTGTATTTTTTTCAGAAGAAGCAAGTAGGGAAAGAAGTAGTTGACAGCTGTAACTTTCTGGGCCACTCTGTTGGTCTGAAAGAGTCATTTGTAACTTTTAAAAGAAACAACTTTCACACAGAAAGGTCTGATTTCCTATCCTGTTTGGTTCATTCTTGCACAGTAAGTTGGTGGGATACACTACATTCAAATTGAGGCAGGTCCCATGTCCTAGAGGGAGATGCTGACATCCAGGGAAATTCACTCACGTTCAGCATCTATGTATATATAGAGAGAACAAGGAACAGAGACCATTTCTTTTTATGCCAAGACAAATGATAGCTTCAAAAGACCACCCATACTTGCTAACTATGTGATTTTGTTTCTTCAACGTGAAGCCAATGTCATTTTTAAAAAAGTTGTATTTAAAAAGCACCGAGGTCCATTAAGCTAGGGAAAATATTTTATATTTCAACTACCTAATGCTGAACTGGCTGACCACAAACAGGTTCTATAGCAGGATGAAAGCAAGACATTCTAGACAGGGGTTTAAATACAGATACTGTGGTGGGTGGAGATAATGGTGGTAGTTCTGAAGCTTTTGAACAAATAAGATTTTCTGGTTTGTTCTATTGCACAAAATATGAAAAAAAAATAAAAAAGAAAGAAAGGAAACTGTCTTTCTCTGCTTTGGTCAGTCCTTAGACCACTTTGATTAATTCTTCAAAGCATTCCTGACTTTGCTCTTGTTTTCAACTTTCATGTTGGAAATTATTATTTTAGGTTTTCTTATTATATAATCAGTCACCCCTTTTCAACTGATTCTCTCTAATCAAGTCAAGATAATGGTCTTTTGGACTTAATAGAGAGCTCTAACAGAGCCTGACTCATTACTGATTTTCCTTTATGCTTGTCTCCAACCCAGGAAATGACAACTTTTTTCTCTTTCCCAAATCAGCGGTAAGCTCTTGTTTTCTGACATGAGGCAAAAGATAGTTTAGACTTTTAAAATACGTGGATCCTGAGAAACTTAACAGAAGACCATGGGGGAGGGGAAGGGGAAAAAAAAGAGGTTGGAGAGGGAGGGAGCCAAAACATAAGAGACTCTTAAAAACTGAGAACAAACTGAGGGTGGATGGGGGTGGGAGGGACGGAAGGGTGGGTGATGGGCATGGAGGAGGGCACCTGTTGGGATGAGCACTGGGTGTTGTATGGAAACCAATTTGACAATAAATTTCATATTAAAAATTTTTTTTAAAAAGAAAAAAAATAAAATATATGGCTTCTTATGTATTTATTCTAACGTCACATTTGTCCTAGTTTAAGTATTTTAAGCATGAAACACACGCTAATGCCCGGGCCTTGTGGGCGCACAACAAATATCCCATTGAACCAAATATCCCTGATAGCAGTAGCACCTCAAAGCAAGAGCGAAATGCTTGATGATATGAAAGAGATAAGTGGAAACCACCTTATAAATATCAGACATAGTCACATCAAGGAGAGTGCTCCCCTGGAAGGTGATTTTAGCGTATGAGAACAGTTTCCTTTCTAAGGACAGGTTCTCAATTCTTAGGGAGAACTGATTTTCGACCAGAGAAGGGCTGTGGCGATCAAGGAAGTCCCGGTGGTATAATTTTAGCTTTTGCAGAATTTTCCATTGCTTATTTTCAGCACTACTGCTATTTCATCATTTCAATGATTGCTCCCTCAACACTGACTGACGATTTTATTGGATGCAGAAGGGGTTGAGTTGGATTATATTTCACCGAACAGCTACACAGCCTGTGTAAAAACAGTCTTTGGAAATGAAACAATCCCGTCTAACTGACCACAGTGAGAGAGAAACAATACAACCCATTGGGATGAGGTAGACAACCCAAAGCTAATGCAGAGACAGACCAAGTTTTCACCAAATGAAAATCTCTGAAGTTTACAGATGATAAGTCCCATCAAATGGTTTACAGTAACTATGGATTAAGAGTTTTGCAACTTTGAAAGCTACAGAGTTGCTTCGTGGTTTATATTTAACAGAAAGGTTAAACTCATTAAATACTTAATAAGCATAAAGTTCCTAGGAGTTAATGAACTGCTGCTCTTTTCCATAATGAATTTAGATCAAAATTGGAGAACTCAGTTTTAGGTTGAGAATGAATTCCTCATTATGTCCTATGGTGAAGAAAGCATCATTCCATTAGCATTACCATAATACAAAACATCTTTATTAGACTTTGTTGTCATGTAGACATATGGATGAGTTGTATTTTAAAGAGGAATATGGGCTATTTTTACACTGAAGAATACTGGAGGTTTTTTTACTCATTCTACTTGTGATGTTTCATATGACATTGAGTAACTCATACCATATTGTCATTTTCATATGCTAATATAAACTCACATTATTTCTGGAATGTTATGACATTGTGTTCCATGCAAGTACTGTCTTCTCATTGCCTCACAAGTTTTGTATATGTGTCACATTCTCTCTCATCTCTGCAGAGTCACTGCAAGATGAGGTCTTTGTCACTCAGTGGCAAGCAGGCTTGCGGGTGATGTCTAAGAAGTGCCCGGTGAAAGCGAATCAGAGCAGACGATACCTTACGTAGAGTTCAGGACTTTGTCTGTCTGTCATGGTTCCTTTGTACCATCTATACGGTGGTTAAGTTTTTGGGGGGTCAAAAGTTATACACAGGTTTTTGACTGTGTGTCGGGGGGTCGACACTCCTAAGCCCTACATTTTTCAAGGGTCAAGTGTATTTATGGACATCCTAGTGCAACATGCCATATTCTAGATCACCTGTCTAGTCTTTAAGTTCTTTCTCTTTTCATGGTTATCTCACAATTCACAAAGCCTCTTCTTTTAAAATTTTATTTTAATGTTTATTTATTTTTGAGAGAGACAGAGAGAGAGATTGAGTGTGAGTGGGGAGGGGCAGGGAGAGAGGGAGACACAGAATCAGACGCAGGCTCCAGGCTTCCAACTGTCAGCACACAGCCTGATGTGGGGCTCGAACCCACGAACCGTGAGTTCATGACCTGAGCGGGAGTCGGATGCCCAGCTGACTGAGCCACCCAGGTGGTCCCACAAAGTCTCTTTTTATAGTGGAAGGGCATATGCAACGATAACTGAAATCAAGCACATCCTATAACAGGAGATAAGACACGAGACTGTTGGTGCTGGAAAAATCTGGCAATTGTTACAGAGGCTCAAATCCTCAGCTTAGAGGGAGGGACTCAGGAGATCAAAATGAAGTCTGAATAGGAGAACCAGAATAGCGACCGGCATTTAACCATGAGCCAAGAGCTCTGCTAGATGCTTTCCGCATAGCATTTCTAATTCTTTCAGAAGTGCACGAAGGATGGTCTATTACAATCATCTCACCTTTGAAAAACACTGAAGTTCAGAGAGGTTAAGTGTTGTTCCCAAGCTCACAGGCGAAGAATTGATGAGGCTGGGAATCTAACCAGGTCAGTCTGATAAAAAGCTTATGTTCTAAGTGGTATGTTATGCTGCCTGAAGATACCTCTAGAGGGCTCAAGGCTTTTTGACAATGAAGAAAGCAAGCCTTCAGTTATTGGACTAGGGTGTGAGGTTCTAACAAGAGTAGGTTAATGATTGAGTACCTGAGGAGTTCTGAGCTATCCCACTGAGATCACATGGAAGGATTGATCTCATCATCCAAATGTAGGGTTGTGTTGGCAGGTCCGGCTTAAGTCGTCTCCCAGAAACTTGGCAGTTCAGGATTACTGGTTGCGAACCCGGCAGTTGATTATACTTCATCGGTAGGGCAAAGGGTATCCAGTTAGGCTAATTAGGTACTGTTTGGTCTTGATGCTTAGCTAGGGACTAGGGAACACAATGGCCTCTCTTGGATATCCTCAGGGTTGGGGGTCAGGGATGGATTTAGGTGTACAAGAGAACAATGCCTAATTGTTCAACTTTTTGACTTCCGTATTTTTATTCTTTCAATTTATTCAATGTTGGCCCCTGCAGATGATGTTCATCTAAGTACGACTTACAAGAGTGATCTCTCTTACGTTGGCAAAATCTTTATCAGCAGGGCCCAAATCACTCCCAGTTAACATTCCCAGTTAATAAAACCTTCTGCATTCCGTGCATGATTTTACAAAGGGTCATAAATGCGGAAATGACAACGACTCTTATCAGATGTTCATGGGAAAAGAAAACCAATCTTATATTCTACAGCTCTTCAGTGGTTTAAAGAATTTTAGTGACAAACAGCAATATTACCCAAAGGATTGTTGTAGAAACCAGTTGATTATTATTTTGCCTTTCTATTCCTTTAACTGTAAGCATCTGTAAGGATCTTCTTCCCCTGATGAAATCTTATTTAACTATTCAGATAAAAGACACAGAGAGGGGCGTCTGGGTGGCTCAGTCAGCTGAGCGTCTGACTTCGGCTCAGGTCATGATCTCACTGCTTGTGGGTTCGAGCCCCGCATCAGGCTCTGTGCTGACTGCTTGCTCAGAGCCTGGAGCCTGCTTCCGATTCTGTGTCTCCCTCTCTCTCTACCCCTCCCCCGCTTGCCCTCTGTCTGTCTGTCTCTCCCAAGAATAAGGAAACATTTAAAAAATTATTTTTTATTAGGACAGAGAGGAAGTCTACGCAAGTCAATTTAACTTTTTTTTTTAATTTTTTTTTTACCATTTATTTATTTTTGGGACAGAGAGAGACAGAGCATGAACTGGGGAGGGGCAGAGAGAGAGGGAGACACAGAATTGGAAGCAGCCTCCAGGCTCTGAGCCATCAGCCCAGAGCCTGACGCGGGGCTCGAACTCACGGACCGCGAGATCTTGACCTGAGCCGAAGTCGGACGCTCAACCGACTGAGCCACCCAGGCGCCCCTAAATTTAACTGTTTAAGCAAGATTGTAAACCTTATTCTTGCAGCAATAAAAGCGGTGGGGCTTTAATTGTTTTGTGTGTGCACCTGAAATACCTTAGTTCCTTTTTATTAGCTAGTCATGAAAGTAGGTGAGTGTTAATGCCTCCATTTTACAGATGAACCAACTGAGGAGCACAGCGCTCATGACTTCGCTGTGTTACGTGATATCTCTACCACAGCTTGTCTACCCTTTCCAGCAAGACAGGCTGTGGATCACCTCAGTGAGGTGCTTTGTCATGACTTGCCTTCCACGCTTTTTGGCAAACGTGCATTAATCCTATTCCTCTCCTGCTTGGCATTTCGATAGGGCCTTTCGTGAACTGGAACAGATTTTCAACAAAGAGCCCTACGCTCGGCCCCTGTATTCCCCTTCAGAGAATATGGGGCCAAGAATAGCCTGGTGATAATAAACATACACCTTCCTTCAGCCGGCACTTTAGGAACGTTGAGCACACGCACGGATGCGCATCTCACCCACCCCGTTCAGATGCTCCCTGTTTTTTTTTTCTCACTCGAGAGGCATCACACTACACGGGCAGCTTCCGTCTTCCCTACCAAGGACCGAACTGCAAAACAACCCTCGCGATAGAACGGCCGCTGTCGGCCTTGCCCCATCTGGCACCGATAAAGGCCAGCTATTCAGAAGTCAAATGGAGATGTTTGGCAATTTCTGGCGTTTGAGGGGGCTTAAGTGAAAACAATTCGAGACTGATGCTAATTCTGATGTGCACAGTAGGCGAGACTTACCTGTGCCATCACCCCCAGCCTCTTCCAAAAATCTGTATCCAACCTTACACTATATTTTTTCCTCCACTGTCATAATGGCTAAAATCTCATCAAAGAATGATAGCTTTGCATCAGAGTTTACTAGTGACGAAGGACGCTTCCAGGGACACGAGTAATCCATTCGTTGTGTTACCCCATCATGAGCCATTCCTCGGAAGAGCCGGTCCAAGCTGGCATCTTCCCGCCTCTTCCCTGTCGATGCCATCGCCATATACCATTTCTCAGAACCACCCCACAAACCTAGTGGCCATTCTCGATCCCATATCCGGTGCATCATCAAGCACTGTTAATGCCTGCTTATCCTTCTCCAAAACACACCCAAACCCGAACACGTCTAAGTGCCACTGGAATGGCCTTGATGCAAGTCACGGTTGTCTCAGCTTGCATTTCCCGTCTCCTTCTGAACCGTTTTCTCATGGTCTATTCTCCACTCCCCAGACAGAACCAGCAGCGTCCCCCACAACCGCTCCCATGGCGATCGAGCCTCCTCACCCCACCCAGCGTCCGCCGCCTTTCCCCCGTCCATCTCTGCTTCAGCTCTGCCGGTTTCCTTCTTGTTCCTTAAAACTGTTGGGCTATTTCACCATTTGGAGTCTCTGCGCCTGGTGTTTTCAGCTCGTAAGCCCCTCACCCAAGTCTACAGATGGCGGCCTCTCTCCATCATTCAGTCTCAGCTCAAAGCCATCTCTGGGAAGTTTCCCTACCTCTCCCAGGGAAAGTGGGTTCTTTCCCTCCCCTCCTGCTCTCCTACCCCGACAGTCATCTCCGCCTTTATTTTCTGCCTAACTCCGACCACTCACTTGTCTGCTTGTTTCGATGTATATTTTTCTTCCCATTAGGAGAAGGCAAACTTGAAGGCAGGAGTTTTGTGTTTTTACCGCAGCGTCCCTGATTTCTCTAATGGAGCCTGATGTATCTGAAGCGCTCAACAAACATTGGTTGACTATCACAATGCTTCCCTCTTAACACCCACTTATGATCTGCTACTCTGGGTTGTTGAGTTTGCCTGAGGACGAAGCAAGTCCACTTTTGAGTATGGTACTCTTCAGGGAGGGAAGGGAAGGGTGTCACTAGGGACCAAACACAGTCTTAGTCTACAGAGGTATTTGGGACCTCTGAGAAGAGATAGCAGCTTTCTCCTATAAATCCACTTAGTTTGAATTCTGAGCCACATCTGAGTTAAGGATGAAGATCTGGTTTTGAATCCTGAAACAGATGACTGTTTTGTCATCTACAAAGTGGACATATCTATACTGTCTGTCTCATAGCACTGTGGATGGGAATAAAATACTGAACACAGAGGCTAATCTACAGTGAGTTCTCAATTAAAAAAAAAAACCAAAACCCAAAAACAAAACCCCATACCTTCTCTCCTACCCCACTCACCCACCACAGGCAAAAACACAGATGATTGCTTTTAGAATTCAATTATATTCAGGGTTAATTAAGCTTTAGTCCACCATTTAAAATAGTTTCTATGGGGAATTATATACCTAAACAACCAACTCCCACATAAATGCCTTTTGGAGTATAACCTGGTTGCAATTGGAGAATAACTTGCGATGAAAAATATTTGTGCTAACATTTGTCTCCAAGCTGCTTCCATGTACACATTTTCTCTCAGTCCTTTTTCTCCAGCACTCACCCATTGTTACTGAACAATTGACTTAGAGTGTATGTTCACTGTACAAATGGGACAAAGGCGGATGCGTGATCCGTTCTATTTTGCTTAGAAACAAGAAACTAAATATAAACAAGAGTAATTCAATTCCAATGAATAGTAATCACTACGCTTTATAATCCAAGGGAGACAAAAGGAATACAGAAAAACTTGTTACGTTCAAATTGTATCTGAAAGCCTTACGTGATAGGCTGTGAAGAAGCATTACATCCTAATTTATTCTACTTTCTGCTGTTTACTCTGGTTTTCGATAGCTAACCATTCTTGCTTGTGAAAGCTGCTTTAATTGCGGAGACTCACAGTTGAAAGGATGAAGCGTGCAATTGAGTTTTTGCCTTTTTCAATCTCGTTGAGTTCTTAATTATTTCTTTTAGTTACATAAAAATGTTTAATTTGTAGATTTTCATCACTACAGCTATTGGCTGCCTCAAGAAAATAACTCAAGCCTTATAGAGCGCAAATCGAGTTTATCAAATACATACATACATAAATAAATGAATAAATAAATAAATAAATAAATAAATAAAGTAAACTAAAAAGCAAAAACAAACAACAGAAGCTGGTTTTTCAGGAAGCTACCAAATGACTCCGTAATACTATCCAGAGAGCCCATCTTTTTATTGACAAATATTTGAAGAAACATGCTTCTTTGTGTCGAGAATCAAATGCGGGTACACCGTGTGACTTATTTTACATAATTATGCATTTGAACAACATTTTTATTGTACTTCCTTCCTAGTCAAATATATCTGAATTATTTGATGTTTACTCTCTTGATTGTCCCTTCCCCCACCCAACGTATATTCTTTACGTGGGAAAATTTCTGAAACAAGCTAATCTGAGCTAACCTGATTAATTATTTTATTGCTTATTGTGAAACAATGTACTTCTGATCTTAAATAAATCCTGTGACTTTATTATAATCTCATAATTATAGAATTATATAGTTGTATACAGCTTACTTCATGGCAGCAGAAATTGATATGTTTAAAAACTGAAAATCAACCTAAGAGCAGAAAGTGATTGTATGGATATGGTAAATATGCTTCATGATGGAAAGACGTCTGTACAAACTTAAAGCTAAATATCTCCTTCAAACAGAGAAAAGAAAGAACACCCACTCTTAAGATTTCCCCTTCTTCCTCCAAGTTTCATCAGGAGACTCTGCTGAACCTTCTAAATTACTTGTATATAAAAAAAACCATGTCCTCAGAGAGCCAAATGGCAAATTTTTAATTATATGTTTTGTTCTTTGCGTATATGTAATTATTTTCCTTTATAGGAGTTCAGTGTTAGAAAATTTCACAGATTAAGATTACCAATGATAATAATTAATAAAATTACTTTCATAGATCAGCTTTAAATACAGGTCTTTAAATTTTGAGGCATTAGGAATGAATGGGTATCGGGGAAAAAAAAAGACGGTTTCTTATTTTGCGTGACATAGATTCACGGTCATTCTTACGGCTGCTTTGAGGAGTCACAAACGACTGTGTTTCAGAAACCAGTTCATTAGTTTATCTAATTTATTATGTCCGTGCAGAAATGCCTTGCCACAGCAGAAACAGCGAAGCTCTTCTTTCATATTTAACTAGTAATTAATTAGCGAGAATTCAAGTTGCTCACTATTACTATAACAGCAATATGGTTTTTACGTTTGATAAGCTACATCATCCGATACTTCGAAGAACGATGCTATTTAAGTTGGTAAGTCCAGCTTATCACAAAGTATACTGACCCCTTAATAGGAACATAATGAGGGAAGTTAGCATCTGTACCTCCGAAATAAAAACTTAACATCAACATGCCTATTAACAAAATGAGAAAAAACTAATTAAAGCAAATTAGCCTAATGTGCACATGCTGGATAAGACAGATTACTTCTAAAAATCCGAGAAGATAATGGTACCCATATGGGATATGTTTTTGGCATTTTTCATATAAATTGGACAGTTTTAGAGGATAAATATGGTACAAAAGTCCTTACAGGCAATTATGTCTTTACAATGCTGGTGGCTGACATCATAAAAGTATAATTTTAATTGCTATTAATTGCATTAAGTCTACTCTTATTGAATACTTAATGCCATCTCTGACAGTAGTACTAATTTATATACTTTAATGAAGCTTCATGGTAGAAGTTTGGAATTATAGAGCTACTTAAACTATGTCTTAAATAGTACATTTTATCTGTCAAGAAGTTCTAGATATAAAAGCCTTTCACCGGATATTTTTTTCCCTTTAAAATCAGGTTTTGCATTCACCCCACTTTTATTTTTTTTTGATAAAGTGATGTCACCAATATATTTTTTTTTCTTCTGTAAGATAATTTTTGAAAGGTGCTTCTGGTAATGTCTACCTACCTACACCCTCCGTGTGCCGTGGATTGTAATATACCTGATAAAAAGCCCAAATTATTAACTGGAAATATTTAGCTGCCGTAATTCCAGACATCTGATCTTCAGAAGAAGGTAGTCATTTATAACAAGGAAAAGGTAAAGCGACACAGAGTAAATAATAAATATCACAAAGGGCAGAGAAGATTTTGGATAAAGCGACACGATAAATGGCTCTATCTAGGGGCATCTATCAGTGGGCATTTGTAGTGATTCGTCTCCACTAGTTATTGGCGATCTCTGCTGTTAGTGCGATTTGCATTATTAAATTATGAAAAATTCATTCGTCTCAATCAGTGCTAGTTTCAATATTTGTGAATTAGTAATCTGCCTGGTTGCACTAATGGGAGAATGCATCCATTATTGCCTTTTCAATTTGTTTTCATGTTCGTTCACTAAAAACATGCTATCGGAAATGGTAAAGGAACGCTCCCTGGGAAGAATTGAGTGCCAGAGACATCTCTGCCCTCAGATACTGAGACTTTTGGTAAATTCTAGCCTGTTATTTCTGTTCAGGAAGGCATGCTTAATAAAGTGAACAAGCACAAATGTCAGGAAAGATATGCCACGTACTCTTCCATGCCCTATCGATTTTTCCTATAATTAAAGTGATGAACACACTGTTTGGTAATAATGAAGCCACATCTCCTTTTGAGAATTTTTTAAAGGTTTAGCAAAGTTTGTTTCAGCCTGTTGCCTTTTGGTAAAATATCTTTGCTCAGATCTCCCCAGGGACCTCTGAGTAAAAGGCAGGATGGCGATGGGGTGAGGTTGAGGATTTTAGAAGTCTACAAGAGTTTCCCAGGTTCCTCCGGGCCCGTGAATAGAGGGAACAGGAGGTTGCCAGTGCAGTCCATCAGCAAGGCTGGCAGCAGAATTAACTCTTTCAGGGCTGCACTGCCCATTTTCATCCTCAGCCCAGCTCTGAAGGCTATTTTAGATTTCAATCTCTTTATTCCCCCTTTCATGCTGAGAATGTCAACCAATTAGTGCTACTTTACGTAATGCTTTTCAGGAGACTGACACTGGTCCACAAGGAATTAGACTGAGACCACCAACCCATTTCACATGGGCCAATGAGTAGCCATTGGACGGTGACAACTTTTGATCACAACCTGCGTTTGGGTTCAAACCAATTACTTAACGGCGACAGGTTCCATGCCACCCGATTAAGCCTGTGTGTCATTCAGGGACCCAGATTAATTAAAACAACAACTAGGCGGAAACCTTTTACATAACTTATTTCCACTGCTCTGCCCACCAGGATCACTGAAATGGAAAAGGCAAGCGAGTGCAAATCAATATTGAAGCTGAGAGTGGCTTCATCGTTTTTTGCTCCTATCTGCTGGTGGAAGAGAAAAAGGGTCGGTCAAGGTTGAAAGAGAGGAGAGAAGGTCCCCTCTCAATTTTTCATTAAGAAGACATTAAAAGAGGCGGTTTTCTTCTTCTGTGAGAAAATATTTGGCACGATGGTTCATTTAATTCATATGTATTTTTGCCTTAAAACTTGTTTCCTAATTATGGAAGCAACTCGTGCTGAATGCTGCCGTTTTAGAAAATACAGAAAAGCCTCCCCAAACACTTATAATCCCAGCACAGAGATAACAAATTACTGTTAACAATTGGCTGAATGTTCTCGTTTATTTTACTCGTACAGGCTTTGAACGCACGGAGTTGCTCACTTTCTACTGCTCTATTGTCTGCTTGTGTTCCTTAGAAAATATTTTGTCAACCTGCTTCCTATCCATGATGCTATTTGATGGCACGGGTGTTTTGCCTTTTCTCTTTCTCCCTTTCCAACGGTCTACTTGGCTCTTGAAGGCAAGGAGGCAAGGAGTGCCACGGTTCAGTACTGATATTTATTTACTTATTATTATTAGCTTTCAATTTTCAGGGGTTCCTTTAGTTGTAAACTCAGGGAGTAGGCTGTAGGCGGGCTATGTTGGCAACAGAAATCAACTGATAAGCTTCCTTGCATGCTGCTTATGGCTACACAACATTAACCCAAAGGGAAAAGCCGGTTCAGTGGGATTTTGTACATAATTTTCCCTGTGGTTTTAGAATGGCCCCACATAATGCCTGTAGAATCAGGTGCCTGGATGTGAGGACCGTAATTTTTTGAGATTCAAAGTAACAGCTGTGGTTTCTGCACATTCTGGGGCCTGAGATGTGATATTCACCTGCTTTCGATCTGCTTTCACATACAGGATTGCTATTGAAGCAGTTAAGGTCAGGGCCAGGTGCAAAGGGATTAGAATCTCAAAAAAGAAAAAAAAAAGAGTAAGGGAAGAAAAGTAAGGGAAAGTTCTATCACCAAAGGGGGCTCCATTGGGTAGAAAATACCCTCAATCTAGGAAGTTTGATGTGAGTAGTCCCAGGATGCTGGTATATTTTTGGCAGGAAGGGGTGACTCTGGTTCCTCAGCTCAGTACTGATCAACTTATCCCAATGTCCTCAAGACAGGGCACTTTGGAACAGGACCAGACTCCCTCCTGGGCGTCTAATAAATAATGAGACCCACGGCAATACCAGCAGAGCTCTGTGATCTTGGGCAAGTTCCTTCGCACGTTGTATTCAAATTCCTCCCTTCATAAACTGGGGGCAATTATGATAGCACTTGAAAAGGAGATTGTGAGATTTGAGTGCAATTTTTGCCGTTTGCATGAGGCAAAGGCAGTGGGGGCGGGGAGAGCCGTTGCCGAGTGAAAGCCCCAGATCGGTGAACACCCACAGCTTACCGGACGGTTGGCAAAAAGTGAAAGGTAAGGGGTCGTTAGCAGAGGATGATGATTAGGAATGGAAGAATTTCAGATGCTGTATTCTGTTCTGTGGAGAGAACTAGGCTATGATAATAATGGCACAGCAGGAAATATGATACAGGCAACATAAAATAAAGCACAAGGAATTAGAGAACATTCGGAAGTTCAAGAATTAAAAAGATACGATAGTGAAGGAAGGAGTCCGATGAAATGAGATAAGGGGGCGGGGGGCTGCAGAGATACCCGGGGCATGAGGACAAGAAGCAAGGGAGAGATCCTATTTCTTTTGGAAATTGGGCTGGGAATTTTAATTTCTTTTGACTCTCATTTTTTTAAAAAATCGATTTCCTTGTTTAACCCCCGTTTAATTGCCGACCTACCCCTGTTTCCATTTCTCACTTGCCCCTTTGTCTTTCCTCCGGGCCAGCATCCTTCTCTACTTCTGTCCAATGTTCCTCCAGTGTTTGTGTATCGATGCCTTACCCTGTGAGCTCCTCCTTCTGCTCGTATTACATTTGCTTGAACATTGCCATTCACCCAGAGAAAAGAAAGATGTGGGCTTTGTTTTGTTTTTTTGTCTCTTTTTGCTCAGCACTGTTGGGTCAAAGGAAACTAGAAATCTAGAAATGTGTACTTCGGCTCTGACATTTTCCTGATGCTGTTGCCTGACAGAAATTTAGAAAAATAACGGAACCAAAAGGTGATTCTGCCAGAGTTGTGCATTTTAAATGGCAAGCTGAAGGACAGGGCCATATGCATGTTTAGAGAGTGAGTTGCTAGTTATTCGGGTTTCGATTGTAACCTGTGGCCAAGCGGATCAAGTGAATAACGGTCAAGGCTGTGTAAAAGGATTGTCAACCGGAGGAACTGGGAAGCACAATTCCTTTGAATTTGTATCAAACTGAGAAAAAGATTGTTTAGCCTTACAGTCAGGTGTAGTGCAGGATGAAGACGGGGAACGGTCTTTTATCCCTCTCTCAGGGGCTCCGTTGGTTTTTATTCTTATCGGATGCCCTAACACAATTGCAAGTGAAGCTTTGTTCACATTTCCTGATTGCCAGGGGCTTGGGACCGTGCAAAGAGCAGGACATTTGGAGTCAGACGGCCTAGATTCAAATCCCATCTTTGCCACCTACTAACTCCGTGACCTTGGTAAGAGACTAGATGGCGACACGGCCAGAAGAGTAGATTGAGGCCAAGGGCGAAACAGGAAAATGTTAGAAAGGAGCCAGGTGCAGGCTAGAATTGGACAAATTTTGTTTTAAGGTAAGTTGGACTTGAAATTCTGTTGCAGCTTCAAGGAAGATATATTACAGTCAAAGATATGGATTTAGGGGTCATGTAAAAGCTTTGGAGGAAAATGAAATGCACTCATCCCTTCCTCATTGCACCACGACTGCTCTTTGCGTTGTGATGAATTCCTTGATAGGGTTTCTTCAACTTTTCGGCATTAAATACCATGCAATAGACACTTAGGTATGTCTATAGATGAATATCCGTATTTTTATTTAAAGGTTGCATATAATTTCTTATGTTCCCCCTTAAACCGATGGAGATTTTGAAACTCTAGGTCTGATTCTGGAGAAAACATGCTGAGGGAGAACCTGGGCGACAGGAGAAATGAGAGTGGGATGTGAAGGAAGAAGGCACAGTTGGAGGAAGATGGAGAACAGAGAGCCGATAGTGCCGTGGGTTGGAATGAAAGTCTAGGAAATATTAGAGGGCTCATGGAGACTGAGGCCAGGAAAAACACTCCTAGATTTTGAGACGAGGATGTTATTAATGGTTTTCAGACAACAGTTGAGGTTGGGGTTAGGAACAAATGAGCTCATGAACATGTCGGCAGTACCAGAACAGAGCTGGAAACTTGGAAGACACTAAGCACGCTGGAGAAATAGGATAAAGATGAAAGAAAACGGTGGGGGATGCGGCACGGAGTGGGGTCGAGGGCACGCGAGAGAAGTTGGTTTCCGAAAGCCATGGGGACATGTTGGTCCTCAAGACAAAGGGAAGGCGAGGTGAGCTGAAATGAACACGACTGAAACGCAGAATAGGGAAGATGACAGCAATCTATGGGCTTCATCTGTTCAGCGCAACAGGAAGTGGACCTACAGGCTGGCAGGCGTTAGGGGAGTGCAAGAACCATGTGAAAAATGCTTCAGGTACTCAGAAATCGAAACCAACAGTCATTCAGCCAATCAGAGTCCTCACAGGCTAATGTCAGTTTGTGGCCTACCCTATCAGTGCATTTTGACTTTGGCTAGCGAGTCTTGTCAAGTATTCGGGTAGCGCCAGAACCACCGGGTCAATCCTACATCGAGGCATGTGAAACACGCCCGAAAGAAGACAGCAGGTAATGAGAGGCAAAAGAAAAAGAAAGGGACCTTAACTGGGAGGGCACTAGGCAAAGGATCGAATCAGAGGCTGCAACAGCTTTAAGGAAACGACAAACAAACAAGCAAACATTACATCAGACTCCCAGTTGGACAAATGAGACATGATGGAGCGTCATTCACGTTATAAAAGAATTCTTTACATTACAGAAAGAAACCCACCTCTGGTTTCTCTCCGTGGGCCAGTGTTTATTTAAAATACAATTTGCTCGACAAAAATTCCATCGGCAAGCATTCTTCTGGGACACGCCTATTATCCAAAGTGAGGTTTACTCCCATTGTTCTGCTGATGCGCAAATGAAAGCAAAGGTGGGCAGTGCAAAGATTTAGGACCTAGTAGATCATCAGTTTCTTTGCAGGCTCTGCGGATGTGGTTTGCAGTGAGCCGTTTAAACTCCGATCCATCCCTCTCCTTCATAAAACCAGGAGGATAATCTCTGCCTATTTGAGAGATGAGGATTATTTTACCTAGTGATGATTAATGAGCTGATAGCGGTACAGCAGTCTCAGCTTCTTGCAGATAAAAAGTACGTGTCCCGAGATTCCTATATTCGTCCATTGTTTTTCCTCCATGGGAACCTTAGCCGATTTGCTCCAGTAAAGGCTTGGGATGTTTCCGAGGGGCGTGTGATGTTCTGGGGGCACGGAGTTTTAAGATGCGTGTGATTTTTTTTTTTCTTTGATGATGCAATTACAAAAAATTCTTTGTCTATAATGAAATTTTTTCAAAGCAGCAAGGTGCATGCTTTATGTATTGTTAACCCCTCCGAAGGAAATGAGCCACGATTCAGGTGAAGAACCGAGGCACTTAAGTGAATGAGCACTTCTCTTGTCTCTCTTCTGAAAGACTGTATCCAACGTGGTCCCCTCTGCAGCAGTCACAACTGGCCAGTGCAACCATTGCAAAGTGGTCATTTTTTTCCCCCAGCATAATTTTATTTCTCTGTTCTTCTGTTTATAAGGTTTCTCCCTAATCATCTCCCTAGTGAATTATTTTTACTTTCACACAGCAGCATACACATTTAGAGTCAAAATCATTTCTTTCTTTTAAAGGGACACACATTTGACTCCATTTTAGGCAGGAAGCAAGCCATAAAAGCCTATATGATTTTGGCATTCCTTTTAAAACTCATGCCTTAATGCATTAATGTCACACTAATCCCAAATATCGTTACTCCATAATTTACTAGAGATTACTTTGCTTTAGAACATGCTACTCTGCTCCTTTTGGCTTTCGGTTAATAGGCACAAATATATGGTTTACAATCCTTTGCAAAAGGCTTTTTTTTTTTTTCCAAATACACAATGAAACGAAACACGTATACACATTGCTGTGAGCAAATATTGCAGAATGCATGATTCAGAGCAAGCTAGAGCAACTCCCAAGAATTCCAGAGAGGAAAAAGATAGTCAATTTCTTCTTTCTCTGTGCAAATTTCTAAAAACCCGTAAAACAAAAAAAATAACGCCATTTCTGCCTTATTTATTTTATAGGGTTATTATAGGCATACACTTTCTGTTCACTGCTTTGGCTTTCCTGGTTAAAGAAGCATGCATATATATGCTCCTATAATTTTGGTGGGTACACTTATTTACTTGTATTTGTATTAAATACAACATGTGAGCAAGAGAATGAGTCCAAAGGCGAGAATAGTGGCCCACAGCTGTCAGGCGTGCCGTGGTGCCGTGTGACTCTTCTGAGATCAGAAGAAAATGCAAAGAAGTGAGGAGGATTAAAGCAACTCCAGAAAGCATTAGGAGACCCACAGAAAAAAGGGACAGAGAGAAGCAGGAGTGGGTAGAATGAGTGTAGCAACAGGGAGCATTATTCTTCACCAAAAAGGCAGAATAACACTTAAAGTATATGGAAGAATTTATACTTGCAAAGAATAGGATAATCAGAGTGGAAAAAAACAGTATTTCTCTTTTCCAGAAGTAGAGGTCAAGGGGGCATCTTACCACATTTTAAAAATACTTCATTTTTTTGTTGTTTTTTGGGGTTTTTTTTTTGATGGCATAGATATAGTGTACAAAGATTTGGGATTTTGAGAAGAGTTGATTATATTAAAACTGAATTCATCTGGGTTCTGTAGGCCATTTTTTTAAAGTAGATATAAAGAACAAACATTATTTTAGCTTAAACAAAATCAGTCTCAGTGGATATAGACTATTAAATGGAAAGAGAATACTATGTAGGAAATACAGCTGGTAAGTAACAGAAAATGGGTTAAAAAATGCAATCCTCCAACATTATAACCTCTGCTTATGTTTGTAACTGTCCTTAATAAGTCTGTTGGAAGGTAAAATAAATTTTGGCCTAAGTAGGGAGTCAAAATTTAATAAAACAAAACAAAACAAAACAAAACTGTAAGACTTAGCAACCCTGGAGGTTCTAAGCAAATGGACAAAATATTAATAAAAATGATCACGCGTTTCTGTGGCTGAGATAGAAGATGTTGATTACGAATATAACCACTTGAGATGTATAAGCAATTATATACTAAGCCTTGGATTTCAGTCATCCCAGGAAAGGATAGGATTATCTTGGCAGTTAAAAGCTATCTGGAAAGTGTATCCTATAAAATCTTGTTCGTTGGTAAGAATCCCTTTCCTTAGGTCAAAAGTTCTTTCCATGTGAGAGTTCCTGCTCTTCCTCTACCATGCCGGTCCATGGTGCTGGGCACATAACATGCAGAAAGGATTTTTAAAGAAAATGTAATGCCTTCTCAGATGCTTCTGTTGACATCTGAGCATTCCTGAACATGGACACCGATGCACTCTGTCTGAGAATAACCCGGAATTGATTCATATATGAATGTCTTCCTATTCTTCTATTCTTTATTAAACAGCACTGTGGCCACGTGTTCCAGTAATGCTGAGAGGTAAAACACAAACATTTGTACAAATCTCCAGAATGACCTCTTCCAAAGCGGAAATAAAGACTGCTCCCACATCTACTAGTTTCTCAGTATCCCTTCAACCCTATAAAGCCAAACCTTCAGGTAACAAAGGTAAAATTGAAAGAAAGTAGTCTGCTTTGGCAACTCAAGGAATCTAAGTTTATTTCTTGCAACATCTTTTCTTTCAGTACCATGAAAACAGATTACCAAAGGAAAATGTGGCGGTAGGTGCACATTTTTTAAATGAAAGAAATTGTTCCCCAGAACTTTTCAATAAGAGAAAGCATGTGACCTCCTTTCTGTGAGACCCACAGTACAGTAAACAATTGAATCCATATTCAGCCAGATGCTTCCAGTGTGTAAATTACTCCCTGGGTAAATGTTAGGCACTTTTGGAGCCGCATTAACTCTTTCAGGCTTCGAGTATGCAATTTAGTAAATTACTGCTGCCTGTACCTAATGGTGCTCCAGGGACAGAAAAAGATTAATGTAGCTCCAGAAGTGCCTAAGTTACTCTCGGGGAGAGCATCTGACTGAACGGAAGGAGCCTGCGTCTAATCATTCTTTGTAAAAGGAGGTATTCCTTAACATTCTTTAAAATAAAGTTACCTTCAATATTACTCATTCTTTCCCCAAAGCATATGTACTAAGAACTTAAATTTCTTTTTTTTTTTTCCTATTGGAGACATGATTTACTTTCGGAAAGGTTTTCACTGACCCCTTTCCCTGTAAAAAAAATCCTAGTAACCATTAGTTCTTGTTCAACGTGGTCTTTTTGTCATTTTGGCACAGTTGATTTCATTCTGTCTGCTTAATCGCTTCTCTGAAATTCCCTGCTCTGAAATCATCCCTTACTGGTTTTCCTATTACTTCTTTGATAGCCATCGTCTTTCTTTCATATTGTTTTCTCTTCTTTCCCCACTGATCTTTATTATGGACCCCAGCTTGTCTCCCACCTGGTATCTACACCCACAGGGCTTTATCGATCCCTCCCAAGTTCAGGGTCTTATGTGGGTGTGATCCGCTCCTCTAGGCGACCATCCACTTCCTGCTTTATACCGTCTCAAATTCAATTTGAGTCTATGGGTTATCTTCAGTTGGGTGTCTCACCACCGGTTCAGCACATAATGAAAACATGGAAACTCTCTCATGGATCGACTCATCACGTCTCATCTTCTCCAGCCACAGGGCACCTGTCAGAAGCCTAGAGAAGTTGCCACACTGATAATAAAACTAAAACCTTTCCTTGCCTTATAAAGGCAGCTGGTCAAGGACTTGCTACTTTTCCTCACTGTTTTTCTTTTTTTTTCTTTGCCAACCCTTACCATGATCTTTTGTGAATTTCCCAATTCCTTTTTTATTCAATGTCACTTTGGACTATTTTTACTGACTCCCTTTTTATAAAAGCCTCATGATAAATTCTCTTTTTGCCTATTTGTTTTCCCCAAAACCTACCAAATTCCAAGTACCTGAGTAAATGGTTTAATACTTTTCTATTTTGATGAAAAACTTGTTTCTCCGCACAGAATTATACATTAAGAAGCTTCTATAATATTCATGTAATCTGTCTATGATTTTTGTCTTTGATAGCTCCATGTTTTGGTATCAATAGATTTGGATATTCACGTTGACTTGTGTTGTGTCGATGGTGAGAGCACAGAAATCATATCTGTTACATTTTAATAATGGTTATTCACTATATAGGCCCTCAAGTCCCTCTGCTGAGCCTAGTACTACTTGAGGGCCCCCAAAGCAAACAGGAGAATCAAAATCTGCATACGGTATCAGAAATAATAGAATTCCTGAGTTATCACACCTAATAAAGAAATTGGCACTGAATTTTACGCAGAGATTTTGAAGAAGATAGCACAGTACATCAGCTATATTAATAAAAGAATATTTCATGACAAGATTTGGGACTCAGTGAGTGACATTTGGGTAGGCAACACAGCAGAGATCTCAAAAGGTGACAGGAACAATGTAAGGAGGGGAGAGACGATGGTGGAGAAGAGTATGGCACATACTGGGGCTTCAGGGCCATGGGCTTCCTCTGGTACAACGATGGGACTTACTCAGTTTCTGTCAATTTTTACCTTGTTTCTCCATGGTTGTTGAAATACCATCTAATGCTTAGTTCAGGAGGTTTCTCTTGAGCATATTTAATTCATTAGAGTAAAAATAATTTTGAGAGAAAAACAACAGGGCTCACAGTTTTCCAACGATGAGAACCAATGAAATGTTGTCTTCTATAGCAGCAAAGGAATTGCCATACCTAACTCAACGTAAATATTTTCATTTATATTCTAGTCATTGTTCAATAACCAGGGGGCACTTCAGATTTAAAAATCAGAAATGAGACGTATGGAAAAGGAGCTGTGATTTTTAAGATTATGTGACTTAACGTGAGTCAGCTGATCAGGTCCAATTGTACCATTTAATAAGCATTCCAAGTGGGATTATGGTACATGTAACTGTCAGGTTGAGCATACGAGATTGCCACCATTCAACCATTTTTGATTTCCTTCGAATGGGAATTTCATAGGGTTCAAACTAGACATTTTAAATAGTCATGTTTAGATAGGAAATTTATTTTATAGATGTAATTTTGTTCCAACCCTGGCCTAGGTTCTCCTTCCAGACCCCAACTTCCCAGAGGATATAAGACCCTGAAGGAAGAAGTCTCCAATGTGGGAGACATGAGTTATGTGGAAAAAACTTTTACACACATGTAGGTGTGTAAACCCCAGGGGAGACTGCCATCTGTCTGAGAGATAACTGCCAACATACACAGATCCCAAGTGGCCCTAGGGATAAAATACATTGCCTTTGGCATTGAGAAATAGACACCCCTCCTTCTCCATTTTTCAATCAAGACTGAGTCCTTTAAACCAAAGAAGTTGCCACATTTTGAGGTAAAGCTGGTGAGGCAGACCTGGGACTTTTGGGAAGAATACTTTCCAGTTTCTGCTTGTGGCCAAGACAAACTTTCTTCAAAAAGGTTTCAATTAGCCTGGCTTCCTAAGTCCTTCCTGGGTCACAGGTTATAAATGGTGGACCTGCTCTCCCCATAGAACGCCAGCCATAACTCTCAGAGAGCACATCATTTGGCCTGGGTCAGGAGTAAAAAAAGAAGAAGGAAAAAAGTAGAGCAGTGTTGGGGGACACCACCCACCTCAGTTTCAATTCTGGGTCTATCATGTCTAGCTGTGTGATACTGAACAAATCATTTGACTTCTCTGAGCCTCAGCTTGCTCAGAAGACACAATTTGCCATGTATGTCTCAGACTGTAGTGCTGAGAGAGGACACAAAAGAGTGGTTGATACACTTTGCACTGTTCAAGGGCTGTGCCAATGTTAAGCATCATTGTTTGGCCAAAAGCCTGACAAACAACACTGGTCCCCAAGCAGGCAACCTTGGTCGGTCCCTCCCAGCCCGTGGCTAGGCCAAATGTTCTGCCTGTTCCCCATGTGATTCAAGTCTTCTGTTCACGAGAGAGCAGCATGGCTAGAATAAAGGTTTTGCCACCACTCTCAGATTTTCACTTTCTATATACTTTCCTTTTTCCACTCTATGAAGTGTTTTACCTCAGCCATAATTTTTTTTCTACTTTAGAAAGCCAATAAGAATTAATCAATCAATAATTGCATTGATGGGGGGAAAACCAATAAAAGTAGAGCCGTAAGAGGACTTGAACTTAATAACTTTGAAATATAAAGGAGAAGCTTTATCCATGGGAATTTACAGATATTATTTGGCCACCAGACGGCTTCCATATTTCTTCATTACTGCAATACAAACATAAGAAATACCGAGAAAAAAAACCTCTATATAAGTGCTATAAATTTCGAGCTGAATTCCCTAGTCCATACCATGGTAGTCATCTGAGGACTTTTATATATATAAAATCAGGCTTAATTTAGTGTATATTTTTCTTCTTTCACAAAAAAATGTGGAATAGTTTTAAGCGAAACAAAACCCCACAAACATCTGCACTGTTTTTCCTTGTCCGAATAAGGTAACTATCAATTTTTTTTACTTGATAAAGTAATCTGTAGTTTTCAAAGTCTTCCCACTCCCAAATATCAAATTTTGTAACCCCTAACTCATGGCGCCACTTCGCAAAGGTCTTGTTACAGCCTTTTAAACAGAAGAGGAGCCGTGATTCATGCTTCCCTCCTCCACTCCTGTGTCTTATGTCCTACTTTCGTGTCGCAGGTAGTGCAGCGTCCTACCCGAACCTTCCATCTAGGCTTTAGATTCTTTCTTCCCGTTCTGACGGAACAGTCAGTCGGTAAAGTCCCTTTCCCTGTTTAAGAAAACCTGTCATAATTGATCCTTCACATGTCATCTAGGCTTTCCACACCCTGGTCCTTCAGTCACTAGTTGGTGAGACTTTGGGCAAGTCGCTGGTTTCACTAAGGCTCAGTGCCTTTCACATAGAAAACATTCAAGTAATGGGTCCTACAGGCCCCTTCTAGCCCGACAATTTTATGATTCTATGTACACTGCTTTAATCTTCTCTTTCGGCTACTTTAATTTTTTTTTATGTTTACTTATTTATTTGGGGAGGGGGAGAGGGGCAGTGAGAGAGGGAGGAGAGAATCCCAAGCAGGCTCTGTGCTGTCGGCGTAGAGCCTGATGTGGGGCTCAATCCCCCAAACTGTGAGATCACGACCTGAGCTGAAATCAAGAACTGGACACTTCACCAGTTGAGCCATCCAGACACCCCACTCCCATCCCGGCTACTTTAAGATGTCTCATTTCATCCACTAACATTCTCCATGATTATTCTTCCAGCCTTCGTCTTTTGTCACGCATGCTTACAGGTTTCGTGACAGTTACGTTACGCTTTTGCTTTCCTGCAGCTTTACTTGGACGATGTTTGGAATGTTCATCATCGCGTGAAAGTCCTCTCCCCACGGCCACTTCCCTGGACTTGGCTGGTGTTTTTGAGGCTGATTGTTCCAAGCTTTCATCTTCTTCAGCCAGAGGTGTGGAAACATGACTCTATCCTGATTCTCTGATTCCTGTCTGCGGCACGAACTTGACACAGATATTCATGGGGATCCCGCCCCTGATGTTAAGGTGAAGGGGTGGAGAAGAAAGGGGTCAACTCTAGGTGAGAGAGGAAGGAGCAAAACCTGTTATCTCCTTGGCTCCTTGGCCCCGTGGGAAAACTACATCAGGTGCTCTCCTGCAAAAGAGACTCTCCTAAAGCTGGCCTTTCCCGTCTTCCGCCCAGGGACCTTGGGCTCACTCACGGTTCTCTCTTTCATTGGTTTCACATTTACATGACAACTTATCCTCTCAAAACTTCATTTCCTATTTAGTGAAACATCTTTAATGCAGCCTTTCAAATCTGTCTCTCCATTTTTCCAAATGATCAATTCCCCTAATTGGATTAATTAATCTATGTTGATGCTAAGGAAAGAGTCACATTCACTGTGATCCGATAGAAGGAAGATGGGCTGTGAATACAGAAAATCTTAGGTTCAAATCCTATCTCTGCGTCTCAGGGAGCAGTGGAACTTCTGGCAAGTTTACTTAATTAACAGGCAACGATACAGCGTTTGCCATATGCTAGGACTGTTCAAAACACTTTAAAAATAATTCATTTTTTAAGAGTCTTAATTTTTCTATTTATGTAATCCTTATAGCAATCCTGTGTGATAGACATTATTGCTGTTTAACAGTTGAGGAAACTGAGGAACAGAGAGGTAAAATATCCTGCACGAGATTGTAGGGCTAGTGAGGGAGGAGAATGGGAATTTGAAGTCAGACCATCCAGTTTATCGTCTTAAGCACATACCATTCTGCCTCTGAGCCTGAACTGGCTCATTTGAACAAAAGAGGTTGACATTTTCTTGGTGGTGCTGTAGGAATCCGTGATACTGTGTATACAACATGTGGTACAGGGTCTGTTCCTTAACTGGTTCCTAATATATGGCAAATAGTATCTCTGTTGTTTTATTCTCTTATTCCTCACTCTTTCCCAATCGTCTTTGCTAGTTCCTTCTCTTCTCTCCCATTTTAACTTTGAAGAGTCAAGGTCTTAATTAAGGACCAAGTTCCACAGCTTGGTCCTGAATTTGTCTTGATCCCATCCAGGATCATGACTTTAAATATATTCCATCTCTCTGCTAACAACTCCCACATTCATATCTTCAGCCCTGTCTTGTCTCCTGAGTTTTTATCCATGTTGATATAATTGCCTGCTTGCCATTATCCTTGATTTCTAACAAACAGGTCAAACTGACTATGTGCAACCCTGTGTCGCCTACAACCTTCTGCATCTTAGTTGATGGCAACACCATCCTTTCTGTTGTTTAATGCAAAACTCTGGAATTCATCCTCTACCATGGCAGAATTGTGCCCCCCCACCAAAGACGTTGGAGTCCTGATCGCCAGTATCTGTGGATACGACTTTACCTGAGTGTAGGGTTTCTTTTCAGAGGATGAAATTAAAATGAGATTAATCTAATCTGACTGGTATCATTACAAAAAGGGAAATCTGGACAGAGAGAGGCGTGCACTGAGGGGAGACGATGTGAGGACACAGGAACACAGGTAGAATGCCATCTACAAGCCAAGGGATGCCTGAGGCTCCTCGAAGCTAGGAACAGATTCTCCCTCACAGCCCTGAGGACTCAACCCTGCCAAAACCCGAATCTCAGATTTCTAGCCTCCAGAACCAGGAGACACTAGTTTTCTGTTGTTTAGGCCACACATTTTGTGGTACTTTGTCATGGTACTTTGTACATGTCCCTGTGAAACTAATACATCCTCAGTTTCTCTGTCTTGTATTCCACATACAATCCCTCAGCTCACCTCGTTGGTCCTACCTTCCATGTGTATCTACAGTCGGGCTTCTTCTCACGCCCTCCTTTGCTACCACTGGGCCCGAACCCCATCCGCCATCACTGCATCAATGTTAGAGCCTCCCAAGTAGCCTCCCTGCTTTTACCCCGACCCCCTCCCAATCTGTTTTCTTCAGAGAAGCCAGCATTTATATTCCTAAAACAGAAATAAGATTATGTCACTTACTTCAGCACAAAGCGGCCCAGTGTTTGTCACTGGTATTAATCTAGTCCACTCAGGAAAATGCCAAAGCCCTTACAATAGCCCATGGTCTCACGGATGATCTGACCCCGACCCCTTTATTTCTCTGACCTCACCACTGCTCTCTCTCCTGCTGGCTCTGCCTTAGCCGCATTGGCTTGTGTTTGTTACCTGAACATGCCAGGTCTCCAAGAGCTGTGTTCCCGCCCAGCCAGTGACTGAGCAAGGCGGGTGTTCTGGAGCCAGCCATTGCTTCTGCATGTGTGACTCCTCTAATGCACACGGTTGCGTAGGGGCTCCCCACTGGTGGCACCGAAACACCTCAGAGCTGCAGTGGAGCCCGAGGCTCTTGTTACCCAGTCCTCCGTCCTCCCCTCTCGCCTTCCACAGGGACTAGAATAGCACTGTGGTTTGAAGGTTCGCCCTTCTTCCTCCTGCCTAGCCTCAGTTTTACTCTTCACAGGCGTCCCCCCTCTCTGTTCCTGCTGTCTCCTCCTCCCAGAACGCACGTCGTCCAGTTACCTGCCAGGCTAGCTCCCTGTCTCCTTCATGACTTTGCTTAAACATCACTTGCTTAGTGATGCCTACCCTGACCTCTGCTTAGAACAGAGCAAATCACCACCACCATCATCATCATCATCATCATCATCATCATCATGCGGCACCTGAATGACTTAGTCAGTTGAGCGTCCGACTTCGGTTCCGGTCACAATCTCACGGTTCGTGGGTCCGAACCCCACGTTGGGCTCACTGCCGTCAGTTCAGAACCTGCTTTGGATCTTCGGTCCCCCTCTCTTTCTGCCCCTCCTCTGCTCATGCTCTCTCTCTCAAAAGTAAAGTCAGCATTAGAAAACATACAATAAAATAAAATAAAACTGCACTTTGACTCCATCTTCCCTGCTCGGATTCTTGTGCTCAGGTTTACTTTCTCCTCTTTCCCCACTTGTCACTTTTCAACTTGTTATAGTTTACTTATTTATCATGTTCATTGTTTGTTTTTTGTACCCTCCAGTAGAACGTGGGGAATCTTCATCTTTGTTCACTGATGTATCCCACTACCTAGACAGATGCCAGCAAATTAAAGACATGTTAAAACTGATATCTTCCAGTTATTTGCACATATGTTTAAAACTCTACTGTAAGAAGAAGGAGCTAAAAACCAATTACTATTCTAACTGTGATGTCAGGTTTTCAATTTTGATGTTGCACCATGACTATTGATATTACTGCACATAACAGCCCCGACTGCCTTTCTTCTCATCTATTTTTAGCTCCTCATTCTAGTTTTGTCCATAAGATGTTACTCCTTCTGGGCTACTGGTGGGCTGGATTCATAGCTTAAGGTCAGCTTAACACTTCCCCTCCAGTCAGGGATTTTTTAGTGGCAAAACCAAGTTCCCCTTTTTATAGACAGCAGATGAATCCATTAATGTGTATACTATCGTGTACTGGATATACTCTTAATCCACAGACTCAGTTGAGCATAGAATACTGCATTTCCTTATTTTCTGTACATCCACTTAATTCCGAATTCAACACATGCTATCCCTGGGATCAGGAGATTCGATCTTAGTCAAGACTGTGTTAAGCCCTTGAATCTTATGACATATTAAGGTGCTAGAGAGATCCCTGCAATCATTGGTCACCGGTCTCAGATATTCCCTGGACTAGATGGTCTTCTTGAGTCTCTGGTCTCTGGGATATAGAGCTTGAGAATTTTTAGGGAGACTCGAGTTGATTGCTCTGAGTTCAGCCTCACGAAGTGTCATCAGGCTACCCTCTCTAAAATCCTTCTGGGGAACGCCAACTAATATTCCAATGTTAACGTTTCAAAAAATTATTCTGCCTCCAGAGGTTGAGTAATGTGTTTGCATTTTTCATCACAGAGAGATGCTATTTTCCTTCGCTGCTAAGTCTCCGGAAAGTAGTCTCCCATGCTTTACCTCTCCACCTCCTCTGTAGCATGAAGAAAGAGAGAGGAAAAAAAATGCTAGTTTGCTAAGTGATCTTTCTAAATGGAACCAGAAGTCACTTACCAATATGGCAGCAAAGAAGTTGCTGCTTTTCCATGATCAAATTAACCCAGTTATGTTAGACTTACATGCTTCCCGGAAGCTATGCATTCCCAGGTGCATTCTGCATCCTTAAGGGAGAAGAGGATGGGGGTCCTCTTCCTGAATGTTCCTGTTTAGTTAGCACACACCAGCTCTCTTGCCCTGGCCAAGCATTACCAACCTCGAGCTTATCTGGCTTCTTGCTAAAGGGAGAAATAAGGTCTGTTTTGATGGAAGAATATCGCTAAAATGCGAAAAGCCAAACTTCACTTAAAAACAAATGCAGCTTCGCTAAAGCTGCTGTAAGAAGAGCGTTGGAGGAAGCGTCGCGGATGGGTTGGGGAAACAGAGACAGAGAGAGGACGACAAAGCGCAGATGGGAGATGATAAAGGACCAGAGCAGAATGGACTGCGAAAGAAAGAAAGGAGACTTGCGTGGGTAACAATGAGGGCGTGGCGCTAGACAGCGGGGAGAAGAGTGCTTCCAGATATATTCGTGGGGATCACAAGTACCCGGAGCTTCTTAGAGACTCTCTCCCTGAAGATAAGCACCAGGTGTTCCCTGCAGCTGCCTTTGTTGTTGTTATCATTGTTGGTCGGTGACGAAGAGTTTGTGATTTAAGCCAAGGAAATGATAAACCGAGTCTATTGGTAAAAGTGAAAAGGGTTGGGTTGCTACAAGTAACGGGCAGCATCACCGGTCCGCCCATAAGGCTCTATGGTGCATTTCTTGCCGCACTTGAACGTGTCGGCCTGAGGGCTTGGCCTGGATGCAGGGGTGTGGCAGGAAAATGTGCCGGGCAGGCCACAATGGCCACGGAGCTCCTGACAGGTGAGAACTGCTGGCTAAATCCTCCCACCTCCTTGCCCCTTGGGTGGGACAACGCAGCACGCACGGTCTCCTGGAGGGAGAGGTCCAGTGCCAGTCACCCCCGGGTCCCCATGGTGGTCATGTTAACCTCGTCTTTAATGTGCCTTCTGTTTCTCTTTTTCCCTGGCTCACTTTTCCACCTCCCTCCAAGGGCTTCCTGGGATCGCTTCCCAATTAAGCCACTCAAGTCTCGCCTCGGGGATAATTTCTAAGGGAGCCCAAGCCAAAAGATGCCACACAATTTCAAGTACCTACACAGAGTACTTATGCCAACTGGATTCCATCGGCACAGAGGGTCACACATCGCTGGCCCTGCTCGCAGCCAGGCCGCATGCCTTCTGCCTTCCACGACATGAGCCTCCAAATGTCTGAAACCAGTTCCCCCCCAAACCATCTTATTTTCCCATCCGATGGTCCACTTGTTCCAGTAGTTACTGTTTTTGTTTTTCGGTAGAGGGGTAAAAGGGAGTGCCTAGCCCCTAAATAACTTTTCTTTCTGGTTTGAAAACGGGGGAAGGCTGCCAGGCAGGGTACTGCAGGGGGCTTTCTTCCTAGTGCAGACCTCCAGGACAACCCCTGTGACTTTCGCGGCCCCATTTTATAAGTGGGATCCAGCGAGCAAGTCACGTCTTCCTTCTTGGCTTAAGGATTTCTGCTCTGGGTCTTGCCCTGGGAAATGGACAGAGGGCCAAGGCAAAATGAGAGGGTTGGCTGGGAAGAGTAAATAACACGAGTGGTGGACATGGGGAAGGAGCACTTATTAATTATTTTAAGAACAACTCTATTCGCCGTTGACGTAAACCGCTGCTGCCTCCGTCAGATATTTATGACCATAAGCGCATGCAAATAGCCATGAATTTTTCCAGCTGGGCTGCCTCATGATTTTGGAGGAGGAAGGATACTAGTCTGTGGGGTGTTTTGTTGTTGTTGTTGTTGTTTTTCACTCTCTCCTCTTCCTTCCTCCGCTGTTGGTTATTTCTTCACTAAATATTTTTTTGAGTGCCTAGTACATTTCAGGCACCCCACTAGGTGCCAGGGATAAAGTGGCAAACAGAACCCACCTAATGCCTATCCTCACGGGGCTTGACTTCTTCTTTCCAATTCCATTCCTTGTCTAAAACTATGACCTGTCGTGTTGGATAATAAGTACTCATTCTCTGACAATCTTTTTCTTGTTTCCCTCCCGAATATCGTTGAAAAATTACCAATCATGAACCTGTAGCATAAACAAATCTTTACCACCCTCCCCAGGCACACACAAATTTAGGCATTTACTGTAGGACGTATCTTTGCAGCTCACACACACACACAAATAGTGTTTGTTTTTATTTACTAAAAAATCTTCAAATACATGCCATAGATCAAACCCAGAATTATTCTTTTGGTCCAAGAGGCGTGCTGGCAAAGCATGGTCTGAGCTTCCAGCAGCAGACAAGGTCCAGGAACTCTGAGACAAAATGCGTGTGAGAACGACATGAAGGAGAATCCACAGGGCTCTGTAACTCTGATTAAGGGGGCCCCTGGAATAACTTTAAAATGTAGACTTTAAAAGATATATCATACGATCACATAAAGGAGGTGGTTATAAATCACCGATGGTGGAAAAATTCTCAAGGAGAGTTCTGAAAACTGCTTGATGTTAAGCAGATGCATTATCTTTTGGATTGAACCATAGGAAGTGAAAGTTTCAAGATGATAGACAAAAGAGTATTTTATTTTTCTTTTATCTTGATGGTTGGGATAAAGTTTCTACCAAAAAGTCTAAGGTCAGCAATGATAAAAAAAAAAAAAACACATAATTTTAGGTAGTTTAAAAAGCTTAATTACACTGCTGCGTAGCTTTCCAGTAAATACACCATGGAAGTTGACAGTGAGTTCTCATTAATTATAATTTGGTTTTACATATATTAGAAATCTCACATATAGCCATTATTTACATATTTTAACGCCCATTCTTATTTAAATGACTACTGGTAATTTCATTTTATGAATCAATAAAATCGGAATTTATGCCTACTTAGCTTTTATAATAAGCAAGCATTTGAGATGAAGGTGTTATCTGAAAGCTATCAATTATGGCTCAGAGATTTGCTTTCAAAATTATTCTAAGTGGAACAAATGAGGAGCTGTCTTTGAAAGTGATTTCATTATTAAAATTAGGCACAAAGAAACTCAATACTATTTATTTCTCTAAACCTTGTTTCCTTGAGTCTTGCTAATAACTAAAGAACACAGCTTAATTTATCTTTAATTTAAATCAGGTAACAAATTAACAAATTAAATACCGAGTTTTCTAATTGTTTTCTGTCAGATGGCATCCAAACTTGCAAAATATTTACCCACCTGGGTGAGATTTCTACATGGTGAGAAACAGACCTTCCAGTTGAATGTAATTATGGAAATAATAGCACCTTATTTGGTTTGGCGCTTACCAATTTCTTACGTATTTTAACCCTATGGATCTCGACATGTTCATCGTGAAACGCCGGTAGATTTAATTTAGAAAACAATGTTACTTTATGTTTGAGGCATCCTGAACTCATTCATGTTCGTTTGCACTGAACGTGCTTTGTGTGGGAGACAAAACAGATACCGCAATAAATGCTCATGGCATGTGTTGCACACGAACATGTCATACGTCATGCCTTGTATGGTGGCAGAAAGCTGCGAAAGACTGATAAAACATATACTTTCATATTTATGGTCGGTATATATCGATATTCTAGTTTTAAGGAGGAAGGCCCAAAAACTCAGAAATATTAAATAACTAGACTCGTGTCACAAGATAGAAGGGGTTCACCTACAACTTTCCAATTAGTTAACTATAAAATCTTTGAAAAAAATCAAAACATTTGCATGAATAGATAAAACATGAAAGCCTTTAATCTTTTTAAATAATCAAGTTTCCAACTGATTATCAGTAAGCATCAATTAAAAAAAATTTTTTTAAATGTCTATTTATTATTGAGAGACTGAGAGACACAGAGAGTGAGCAGGGGAGGGGTAGAGAGAGGGGGAGATGTAGAATCTGAGGCAGGCTCCAGGCTCTGAGCTGTCAGCACAGAGCCCGATGCGGGGCTCGAACTCACAAACTGCGAGATCATGACCTGAGACGAAGTCGGTCACTCAACCGACTGAGCCACCCAGGCGCCCCAATCAGCAACAATTTTAATAAACATTTGTAACATGTTTAGCAGTGGAACAATGTGCTTCATTGGATTTTCTGGATCCTATAACTTTCCTTTCCCTGTTTTGAAGCTACAAAATTTATAAGCTAGTATCAAATTTTAAAATGATATATGTGCAAAAACTGTGTGTGTGTGTGTGTGTGTGTGTGTGTGTGTGTGTGTGTGTATGCATGAGTTTGTGGTGCGTGCATGTGTAGGTAATGATTCCTTTTTTTTTTAAATTGCAGTAAGAACACTTAACAGGAGATCTCCTCCCTTAACAGAATTTTAGTGCACAATACAGTATTGTTTACCTATAAGCACAGTGTTGTACAGCAGATCTCTAGAACTTATCATCTTATATATCTAAAATTTCATGGCTGTTAGATTGACAAAAATAGTCTGAAGGAGCCACTATGATTACCTGTGGTGGTGTATTGGCCATTTATTATTATCGACCATTCTTCCTTCCATGAAAAAAATTCTGTATTCTCTGTGGTTTTCTTTTTGGTTAATTGCAATATTAACATTCTAGATGCTTTTCATCAATGAGCTTTTTGTTTTATGAGCCAAGACAAAAATGCTTGCTGCAAACCAAAGAAAGGGAAGGAACAGGCTCTATCTTTGCTTCTTGCCATTGGCACAGGAGCCATCACAGATTAGGGGATTCCTAACCCAGAGGTCTCCACCATTCCTCAAGAACGGATGACCCCCACCTGGAAATAGCCAGCGACCGTGAGTCCCAAATATTAGTTCTGCATGTAGATGTTCTGCCTTAAGGCCCACTCAGGTATGGCTGGACGGGATCTAATGGGGAAGACAAAGCCTGGACCTTGCCAGCCAAGAAGGGGGGTAGAGGTTCTGAACAACTACTTTCACCTCCAGAAGCTGAAAGGACCCCTTAGTCCAGGAAATGTCTCCAGAGGGTATGGCATTAAGAGATCTCAGATCTGGCAAACAGATGTTTCAGCTGAGTGAAGGAGTTTAATGTTCTCCATCTATCCTTATGGATTAACAGACAGAGGAAGCAAAGTGATCCTCTGATACCCAGAATACTAGGATCTGAAGGAAATCTGACAGCATGTAGCAAGGCTCAGATCAATGGACTAGAATTAGGAGCAGGACACAAGTCCTTGGAAGGGACTATGGAGGATCAGGTATAGTCCCTGCCTATGGAGAGGATGAGTTTGGGCTTTATAGCAAGGCAAAAGCCCAGTGATGTCAAGTGAAGCACTTGGACTAGGGCAGGCTGGCAAACTGGCCAAATTTTGGAGGCCTCAGTCAGGATTTGAGCCTCCAGATTTAACTGAGTGTCCCCAGACTTGTCAGAGGCCCTGAGTAGGACAGCTCTTACCTCACCTTATTTACCGAGCAACAGTTAAAAATCTCGTGGGTTTGGGGCACCTGGGTGGCTCAGTCGGTTGAGTGTTTGACTCTTGATTTCAGCTCAGGTCATGATCTTGTGGTTCGTGAGATCAAGCCCCATGTGGGGCTCTGCGCTGGCAGCGTGGAACCTGCTTGGGATCTTCTCCCCCTCTCTCTCTGCCCCTCTTCTGCTCGCTCGTGCTCTCTCTCTCTCTCTCTCTCTCAAAATAAATAAACATTAAAAAAAGTCTCTTAGGTTTGAGTTTGTGCCTCATCACAGGGGAATGCTGTAGAGATTTTAACCTGGCTCTCTTATTCCTCCTAGAAGAAACCGTCAGCATGCAGAAGGTCCAAGTCACCAATAAGAAGTGGTCATAGGTAGGCAAATGCCCTCTGTCCCACGGAAAGGGAACGAGGAAAAGTCAGACCTTGCTTAACAACGAGATTTGGTTCAAGGTCAAAGAGACTTAACAGATTTTAAGTTGGTTCTAGAAATTGAACATTCTCTAAAAAATAACAGTAGGAACTAACATTTACTGGGTCATTTCTTGAGTATCTTCTACATTCTAGGCCCTGCTCTGGGTATGTTGCACACATAACTTATAGCCTCTGCAATAATCCTGAAAAGTAAATACTACTGGGGCACCTGGGTGGCTCAGTCGGTTAAGTGTCCGACTTCGGCCCAGGTCATGATCTCGCAGTTCATGAGTTCAAGTCCCGCATCAGGCTCTGTGCTGATGGCTCAGAGCCTGGAGGCTGTTTCAGATTCTGTGTCTCCCTCTCTCTCTGACTCTCCCCCGTTCATGCTCTGTCTCTCTCTGTCCCAAAAATAAATAAACGTTAAAAACAATTAAAAAAAAATACTACTATCACAATTGTACAGATGAGGAAACCGCGTGAGGTCACATGACAGCCAGGTGGCAGGCTGGACTAATATTAAAGCCCCATCCTCTCTGTGTCCAGAGCCTGTCCATCTGTTATGCTGTTTCTATGATCTCCAATGAGACTGCAAAATTGAAGAAAAGCATGCGATTCACAAATATCCAAATTAACTCTGTAATTGTAGATACTGGACAAGACAGGAATGGAAGAAAGCCTTTCATACATAGTCCCTGCTACTTAAATAGCTATATTAAATATATATATATATTATTAAATATATGTATTATATTTAATAATATACATTATATATGTGTATATATATATTTATACACACACACATATAGTTAAGAGGTTGGTGTGGCAATGGAATGAGACAGAGAGAGGGAGAGAGAGAGAAAGAGGGAGAGAGAGATTGATTCAGTCTTCACAAGGAGTCCCACAAGGTCCAAAGAAACAATATTGTTTTCCTCAAAAGCTCTAATAGGTGGCACAGGTGGGTCAAAAAAGAGCCTTCATCCGGCAAGTAAAGATAATGTTTTGCTACTTTTGTGTTTAGTGCCCCAGTAGAGCCGGAAGTCAATTTACCAGCTCTTGTGGAAAGGGCCTCACCCATTTAAGAGATGGACTTTTTATTCTCTCAGAGATTAGGTTGGTGTTAGTCCACAATGCCTTCAAATTATATCTGAAACAAGCTTTTATTTCATTCTCTAAGCCTTTACTAATTCTTTGCCAGAACCTTACATTTGCCCTTGGGTCTTCTGGGAGATCAGCTTATTTCAGCTCACATTTTATCCTTCTGGATCAGCTTGATTTGGAGAAGACAGAAAACACCAAGGAAAATCTCGAATGCATTTTTCAGCCTTCTGCCTGCTTGACTTTTATATAAACTGAGAAGTAGGCTCAACGTTAGCAGTGGCCTTCTGAGGTAATCTAATAGAGAAAATCTGAGGAGAGCGCAGAGAATGACTTCCTGGTAGTAAGTAAGGTAAGGAAAAATACTCCGCCATATTGGCCTTCACCAAATGGCTAGAGGACAGGCTCATGACTGAGCATGATTTGTTTTCATCGCCACCTTCCAAAATTGAAGGACACAGAGATCATTTTGATGTATGTTGAAGAGATCTCCATACTAACACACTCTCCTCAACACCTGCCCTCAACCCTTCTGAGGTTGTGTGCCACGACACCTCGCCGGCTCTGTGACTTCGTTTGATGGTAAAAATAACTGCAGCCTTTGTTATTTTTGGAAAGAGTGACACAGCTGCTGGTTTCCAGTCAAATTGATATGCAGGCATTTTAATGAATTGATAAATAACGACAGGGTCCAAAAGTCACTATTTTGTAACTCCTAACGGAATAACGGATCCAGGCAATGATCATCCAAGGATACTAGGACCTCTGGGTGAAAGGACAAGGGTGGCTATGATGGATGGATGAGGCAGAGAACACCCGAGTCCACGGATCAGCCCCAGCATCCCTCTAAGTGAGCCCACCTGTATAGAATGTCTTGCCTTTGAAAAAAAGTGCTCAGTTGGTTAAGCATCTGACTTCGGATCAGGTCATGATTTCACAGCTCATGAGTTCGAGTCCTGTATCAGGCTGTGTGCTGACAGCTTGGAGCCTGGAGCCTGCTTTGGGTTCTGTGTCTCCTTCTCTCTCTCTCTCTCTCTCTCTTTTTCAAGTCTTGAATTTCATCAACAAATAAACGGTATTAAAAAGGAAGGAAATTATTATAGAATACAAAAGACAGGATGAAAACAAAATGCACGGCATGAGGCTTGTTTGGATTCTGATTTAAACAAGCCGTAGAGATATGTTTTGAAACAATCAGAGAAATTTCCATACGGACAGAACGTTACTGGCATTAGGCTGTTGTCTTGTGTAAGGTGTGATAATGGCGTGGTGCTTTTCCAAAAACAAGCAAGGTAATAATTAAATGTCCTTATTGATACTTTAAAGTATTTGTGAATGAAATGATTTGCTTTAACGTGTTCTTCGGCAATAAAAACATAATAAATAAATAATGTGGATGTAATCAATGAAACGGGGCTGGCAAAATATACTCTCTACTTTCGTATATACTTGAGAATGTCCATAATAGAAGCTAAAATGTTCAGGACTTTTACCGTCTCATTCAAAATACTCTCCTAAAAGCAGTCCGGTGGGCTCTTATCCATAACGAGAAGCAGGGAGAGGAGGGAACCAGTGGTCAGAATGTGACTGACCGATTTATTTATTTATTTATTTATGCATTCATTTATTCATTTATTTAGAGAGAAAGCATAAGCAGGGGAGGGGTAGAGAGAGAGGGAGAGAGAGAGAATCCCAAGCAGGCTCCATACTGTCAGTGCAGAGCGCAATGTGGGACTTGAACTCAGGAACTGTGAGATCATGATCTGAGCCAAAACCAAGAGTCAGAAGCTTAACCAACTGAGCCACCCAGGCACCCCCACCTTTTTTGTTTAAAGTAAGAAGTTAGCATTTCCCTTTTTCCTCCAACTGTAAGCACAGATTATGGCCTGTTTACCTCTGTAAATCAATTCATTTTCACAGTTTTGTAATAAAATCTTCACAACGGCAAACCTGCATCAGGAAATATGCAAAACATTTAACAGAAAAATGTAAGATTTTTAAGTTTGAGGATTTTATTTTTGAACTTTCAGGTTCTGACTGTAACTCCCCTAAGAGCCGCTATTCATACGTTTCATTGGCTTAGAGCCTTCACATGGTTAAGAAAAAGCCTCAAGGTCATGGATACAGATACTGTATTGAACTTTTTTCATGACGGGGGGGTTCTTGCTTTCCCAAGAGAGAATCCTGAAAGCCAGCAAATCCATGCAAATCTTATTCTACAATTGCTTTCCCTTTCTGTTTTAATTTTCATGTTTGTTTTTTGCAATGCTTGCCCCTGTATCTATGTTTACTCTCTCACCTGTGGCAAATGCATGTTTTATAGCTGAGTTCCTGCTGGTACTTGCCCTATGTTGACAATATTCAACAGCACACGAATAACATCACATAGATGTGCAGAAGAAAATAACTCTATCAACGTATTCATAATTTGATATCCGAATGGCTACCGTTTTCTAGCAACATTAAGAAGCTTAAAAGCGTGCTGAAGGACAATGACAGGAGAAGCAGAACCGAGTTGAGATTGCTGGGCTGGGAGAAGGCAGTGCCAGTGTACAGGAACAGGAATGACAAAAGAAAACACAGCAAGACTTGGCTTCAAACAGAATGTGTGTGAAAAGCTCATTCAAGCTCGAGCCATCTGACACAGACAAACAAAAGTAGCTGCCACGAGATGGATAGAGTTGCTTACTGGAGACTGAAGTTCTGAGAGCTTTGGAAATTATCCCGCATCTTCCTGACACCCTACATCCATATCTTGGTTTGTTGGTTGGACCAGCCATTTCCTGAGACGCTGTGCCTGGGTGCTATTGGAGCAAATGCTTCTGTGGCCACCCCCTCAGGCAAGAGATACTTCTATTTTCTGAAACCATCTGGTCAGAGGCCCTGATCAGTCTATTCTGCAACCCCCCCCCCCCCAACCAAGGTATTTATCTTGCCCTTTAATCTTTGCAGGCTTTTTAGGAGAGACCTCATAAAATCAAAAGGTCATTGCTTTAATCTGAATCAATTCAATAGAAAATTTCAAAAGAGGTCAGCTTTTCTCTGGCTTTCTTGGATTTAGTGTCTTTTCCTTAAATTGAGTATAAAACACCCCATAAAACATAACAGAAGAGAGAGTTGGGCACTTAGCCTTGACCCACATCTTTTAGGGGTCATCTTCCTGGCGTTAACTATCGAAAATTAATTACTCATAACATGTAGAACTCTTTATAAATTCCGTGTGAATACCTAAAGTGATCATTTTTCTTTGCACCTGCTTAGACAACAAGCATCCGTTAAGTTTTAATTACCTCTTCTCATGAGCCTTTCATCTTTGTGTGCCATCCACTGCCAGAGGCCTTTGAAGATGGAGATTCGGATTTCATATGTGCACTTCACTGAAGGACTTACTTTAGGCCATACAAGTTCAGGGCTTGTAGACTGAAGCTATGAGGCCAACACATTCCCCCAAATTCCACTTCTCTCTGAATTGAAACTGCTATATTTTCTTAGGGAATCGGGGACAAATTTGGCCTGCAGTATCTATATCCCTTCTAGAATGGAAACCTTATGATGAGATCAAAGTTTAAACGCGGCTTACTTTGTTCTTCTGGGCAAATTGGGCTTTGAAATTTAACAGAAAGAAATATTGCTGTGAGCAGGGACTGGCTCTAAAGAATTATATAACAGACTAAAAGGGAGAGAAAGAAGGCGGGTGGGTACGGAATCTAGAAAACAGAAATACGCAATCAGAATCTTCTCTCTATTCAAGTAGTCATTGATTTATTTTATTTTATTTATTGTATTTTTTTTAACGTTTGTTTATTTTTGAGACAGAGAGAGACACAGCATGAACGGGGGAGGGGCAGAGAGAGAGGGAGACACAGAACCGGAAGCAGGCTCCAGGCTCTGAGCCATCAGCCCAGTGCCCGATGCGGGGCTCCAACTCACAGACTGCGAGATCGTGACCTGCGCTGAAGTCGGCGCTTAACCGACTGAGCCACCCAGGCGCCCCAGTCATTGATTTATTTTAATATGTTACTTGTCTTACTGAAATATAGCATCGTTTGGAATTTTATTTGTTTATAGCTACTGAAGGATTGGGCTCCCCATCTGCCTGAGACGGCTCTTCACAAGTGGTATGACCAAATCTAATTATTCCTCTTGCTACAGCGGTAATATGTTGTATCTTCAGAAGAAATCGATTCTAAAATGTATTCAAAGAAACCAGCTCACCCTCCACGTCAAAGCATTCAATAAAATAAACTTTGCTGTCTGGAAAAGTCTTGAGATACATTAAAAATCGAGGGTTGGGATAAAAGGGCAGAACTGTTCTCCTTTGAGTGGCCGTGACAACTCAATATCAAAGAAAATCGCTAGTCACTCAGTAGACAGATGTACATGCACTTAAAAAAAAACCTTCACGTACCATTTATTTAGTTTTATTTCATTTCCTTTAGTCCATGTGTCGATAAGGAAATTGGTATTTGAGTGCTGGCATTTGAATTTTGAGATGCTAAAAACCTGGCAAGAACAAAGTACCTCTTATTTTAAGCCCCACTCAAGTGTCTCATATACAGTTAGCTGTGACTGTAAGCTTTCCTTTGGAGGACCAGAGCAAGCCACTAATTTGTGTGTGGGTGCGCGCACGCGCGTGCGCGCGCATGTGTCAAGGCGATCATCGTGCCAAATAACTTAGGCCGGTTTGTTTCATCACACGTGAGATAATGGACTCGTAGGCTGTACAGCTGGATACTGTTTGGCGTCGACACAACCTGTTTAATCAAAACCAGATTCCTGTCCTTAATCCATTCAGCTGGGAGGCAAACTTTCCTGCGTGATCTCTGCTACAAGCAACAGAGAAAATACCCAAACTGCTACCTGCCACAGACTGACCCCTTGATTGTAGGAAACAGGTTAAGACAGATGCTAAGTCACACTACCAAAAGCAGAGGCATCAGATCTGCTTACCCATCTCACAAGTACTTTCCTCAACTATTTGCCGTTAATAAGATTCTGGAATTTGGATTTTGGCTGACATTTTCAAACTTCATTTATATGATAAAAACGATTTGGATGCATTAAGATTAGGGTGGAAGAGGCAATTAGAATAAGTTAAAATACAGTATGAGTATTTTATTTTAGGTGCCTTGCCTACGTCTGATTTATGTTAGTTACTTCGTTATATGTACATACTACCTCAGTGTAGTGGAACCCATCTCTAAACGGTCTTTTTCAAAGCGATAACACAGTTACTGTAATAATCATAATTTAACCATGTCAAGTAGACTAGTGTCTCTTTCCTCCTTTAGTCCTTCGATCTTTTTTCTCTCTCACTTCTTCCCACTCCCCACCCCTCCAGCCTGTCCCCAGTTTTGGTTTAATATTTTCACTTACACTGAATAAGGATTTTGGCTCAAAATTTAAACTTTATCTTTCCAAGAGCAATGCTAACAGGTCACCACTACAAAAGAAAAATGAAATTTACCAGCAGGTGGCTAAGAGTAGAGTAAGCAAGATTTTTATTCTTTCGAAAGCAATTTTCTGGAAGTTGTATGAACCAACCTTTTGAAATATCCCAAATAATAGATTTTATAGAAAATCCTATAGAGACAATATACTTTTACTGTTCAAATATCTAGAAGAAACTCTTAAAGATGTATTTGAAAATCATGTTTGGCAACTTGAAAAATAAGTTTTATTTTTTCAGCACCCAAATTTCTGAGTGCAATGATCCAAAGTCATTTTAAATGATAGAGTAATAAAATGCACTGTGTAAATCAACTGAAAATAGTTACAGATTCCCACCGAAGTCTGACTTGTATACGTGGTGCTTTTACCTTTTTTCTTTTATTTTGTTCAGTGCCAGCAGAGAAGTGAGGATACAAGTTGATAGCAGGCATCAGGCAGTTTTAAGCAATGTGCACAGTGGTTCCAATTATTTTAAGGTAGTATGTGCCCATGGATAATTGCTTACACATTTACTTACTCCTAATTTGGGCCTCACTATTCCTAAGTAGCTTCATCATACCCTCTCTGAGCAGGCCCTTTGCACCCCTGGGCTAAATCAGACGTCCAAAGTCATCTGTTCACTGGTGCAGTGTTACCATTAGCAATCTGCAAGGGCTGTCACAGAGCTCTGTGATCAGCAGGTGGCATTCTGCATGACCAGGGTTGCTGGAGAGATAACGCAAAAATAATCTTCCGGGAGAACTAAAAGAAAATATGTAATGAAATCAGTACTCTAAAAAAAAAAAAAATACATGTTCAAGTCAGCTTAAAAGCCCATTTATTATACTTCTGTTCCAAAAAAGTATATATAATCATTTTATGAGCAGTTGATGACCTGAAAGCAAGCCTGTCTATTACAGTTATAGCATACACAGAATTATAGATGTTGGGACATTTCTCCATTGTTCTACCCGGAGAGTATCAACCCTCTTTATTTAAAGGCCAGTATATCCCCAGGCAAATTGAGTTTCCCTGCTCAGTTGATTCGGAGCTGATTTCAAGCAAATGCTGCCAACTGTGTCAAAATGCATCCTGATTTTGTGATATACATAGTTTTCTAAAGGACGAAGTGAGATCGCCAGTCTCAATCCATTTGCGACTTGACTTAGATTTAAAGTTGCCCTCAAGAAATAGCTAGCTGGTATGTAAGTGTCCTGAAATATTTTACATTGAGATAACTTTCTCCTTATCCTTCAGTTTTCTGATCATGAGTCACTAAAATTATCTTAAAAATTGAAAACATTCTGTGATTGAGAGAATCCATTTTATTAGTATAAGGCAAAACAGCCTACTTATAATCAACAACACTATTGAGAAAGCTGTTCTTTCTGACATTTTGAATAGCTCTCCCTACATTAACGCTGTAATAGAGTATGAAGCACAAGAATATACACAAATTGCATTATAATTCCTATTTTTCTTTAAAAAAGATGTCAAAGATAAATCTAAATGTGGCTTAAGTATACACTTTGTGTCGAATATTTAGGAAATGATGCCTAACACAGAAAAAATAAAGCCATTAATTTTCCATTTGCATTACTTGCCCTTGAACTTTATTTGACATTTCTCATTTGCTTTTGCAATATAAAGTCCAAGATTCCAGTTTGAAGAATGCAAGTGCTAGGTTTGGTGGGGTTTTTTTTTTGTTTTTGGGGGTTTTTTTTTGCATTTTTAGGGGATAGGCATTCATTTTCCTTAGTTTCCATTCTATATGGACATTTTAAGTACCAATTTAAGTTGTATGTGGCTCACATCTATTACCTATCCAAATTCCATATAAGTCTACTTCTGAAGGCTTCTGAAAACTTCTATTTGGACTATTTCACATGAGAATATATCACCAACAATGTAAAGTTTGTCATCTGAATTAATTTTTTTTTCTTTCAACTTTTTACTGGAATATAATTCCTCCCATCCCTACATAGAAAGAGAGAAAGACGGGGCACCTGGGTGGTTCAGTCGGTTAAGTGTCCAACTTAGGCTCAGGTCATGATCTCCCGGTTCATGGGTTTGAGCCCCACACCAGGCTCTGTGCTGTCAGCTCAGAGCCGGGAGCCTGCTTTAGATTCTGTATGCCCCCCACCCCCCGCTCCTTCCCAACGCATGCTCTGTTTTTCTCTCTCTCAAAAATAAACATTAAAAAAAATTTTTTTAAAAGAAAGAAAGAAAGAGAGAGAAAAAAAATAAAAGGCAAGTGTGGGATGCTCACATGCAGGTAATGTACTTACAAACCTGGATACCCTTTGTTGCTCTAATGGAATCTTGGATTTATTAAATTCACTAATGATTTCAATTTAAGCATATCATCTTATTCCCTTCTCTCTCCCTCCCAGCTCCCTCTCTTATTCTCTCCTCCCTTTCCTTCTTTCTCGAAACATCCTGAACAGTTCCTGTTGTAACAGGGACTGTCTCCGACGCTGGAGCCATGGGGTTCTCAAAACAGAGGCTGCCCACACTTTCAGGGATCTAGTCTTTCAGTGCGAGAGACGGACAGTCCATAGATACTCATAGAGTCCTACCATGACAAAGTGGGGAAGGAGTCAAAACAAAATCACTTTCTCCAGGAGTGAGAAATCAGGACATCCAGTTGAGATGAAGAGTTGAGGAAAGGCTCCTTTGAGGAAGGATGTCTGACTGTCATGCATTATTACCAAATCATAATAACATTTTGAGGATATGATATGTGCAGGATTATATGCTCTGTTCTGAAGTTAAAACTCATAATAGTCAAAAAGCAGAATAAAACAAACAAACAAACAAACAAACATGCCAAGCTCTGATTCTTACCCTCAAGGATCTTTATGATTATACTTGGGTAGTACAATCTTGTTAAGGAATTAGTGCATTGTTTCTATACGCAGAGTTTTTCTAAACACCTTCATATAAATATTCTCCTACTTAATTGTACGTTAAACCTGTGCACTGAGGAGGTAACGAGTAGTCTTTGGTCTAATAAATATTGATTTTCTACTCTGTGTCATAACATGTATTCTGCTAGATTGTGGGACTAAGATATTTGAAGGACAGTCTGTCGCTGGCTTCTATACTGTGTCATCTAGTAGGTACCCAAGGTGGGGAGGGATATCCTGTGAACCAAATTGCCTCTTAAGAATAAGCTCTCAGTGGTTTGCAACACTTGGGAAGGCCACGCGTTCCTGGCCTAAAGTCAGGAGAGACGTCCTGTGAGGCAGTTACCAGAGTATTCATTCTACAGGAGCAGAAACTGAAGGCCACGAATGTGAGAGCACTTGCCCACCTTCGAACATCTCAATAATTTTACAAAATTATTTAAAAATTATATCTGAGGCAGAAGGAAACCAGTATTACTTCCTCTGATCAATACCGTGTGACTGACATAGTTAATCTAAGCTTAATTTAGGATGGCATTTATGTTCGATTTAGGTAGGTTTACAAACTCTAAGGCAACTAGAAAGGGGAATTCTTACTGTGTGATGATAGAATCCTAAAGACAAAAATAAACATGAACAGAAAGACCTGTAAACATAACATCTGGCTTTGAACATTTTTGCACCCCAACTTCTCCGCAGGAGGACTTAATGATCCCCGCAAGCTACCTATATTAGGGAAGATGGAATCAGGGCAGGAAGGAGTTTGTGCCCATGTTCAGGAGCGAAGGAAGATAACTTTCACTTCAAAGTTTAAATGATTTTAACTCAAATCTTGAGGTATAACTTATCTTCTCTAACAAAACAAAAGAAAGCCAGAAATGTGCCAAGGACCTTAGCTCAATGGAGCTTTCTTGTGAGTTTATTTTATTTTTTATTTTTTTTTAATGTTTATTTATTTTTGAGACAGAGAGAGACAGAGCATGAACGGGGGAGGGTCAGAGAGAGGGAGACACAGAATCTGAAACAGGCTCCGGGCTCTGAGCTGTCAGCACAGAGCCCGACGCAGGGCTAGAACTCATGGACCGTGAGATCATGACCTGAGCCGAAGTCCGCTGCTTAACTGACTGAGCCACCCAGGTGCCCCTCTTGTGAGTTTAAACATAGAGAATTAATTTCTTCTAAAGGACTTCATAATATGATAGGAAAAATGATCTGAGATCATTAGGAGGAAATGGCATTTCAATCCTAGAAGAAAAACACCTTATCAGAGATCCAGAAATTCAGCACAATCTTGAGTTAGAATCCCAGTTGGGGTTGGCATTAAAACAGCAATGATTAGTGCACTGAGCCACGAGGCTGACTTCGTCGATCATTCCCCATCAGAACCCACATTTTTAAGTAACAGTATACCACTGGACCCAAATTCCATGGTTTCTCAGAGACCAATTTTTACTGTCAGATGTTAATAAACTAGTGTCAGCATAGTTGGATGATTTAGATGTGCCTGGATTGTTAGGATGTTCAGGGTGGTTCATCACCATTGTAAATGACAGTAGTTCACGGCCATGTAAATGCTTCCCGTCTGCTGATATACTGGCACATTTAAATTATGTTGCATTACTATTCTGTCTCTTTAAACAAGAAGGAAATTAAGCTTCAAGTTTAATTAAACATTATTTTAAAAATTGGGTTTTGGTATATAAAATTCACCCTGTGATTCTTCCAAGTTCTTTCCTTGAGAAAATAGATTGCACGTTTCATTGGGATTTGACCTTAATTAATCCTGTACTTTGTGATCCACCCCCTTGCTGAAATAGTCTTATCAAAAGGAATGCAAGCTATGGGCTAAGATAACAATCGGTCATTAACTTCTGTGTGTAATGCTGGCTGTGGTCCACGGGCAAGGAATTCAAAACCTATTGTACACAGTAATGTCCAGGGCTTAGTGCTCTATGGCCGAGAGACAAAATAAACTATGCAGAACAGCATCTTTATACAGTCGACGTGGACTTACACTAGAGCAAACGGTCTGAAACACTCATAATGCCGCATGAGCGTCGGCGACCAGCCCTGCCATGTCGGATCACAGTGGAGGCAGGTCATTCCATCAATGCTAACCGAAGTAAATAGCAAACATGTTACTTTCCAAACACCATTATTTTAGTAAGAATGCTTTACGCTATCACTTAACATGTAAAAGAGACTGACTAGTTCTTTCTGCTGTTTTAAGCTATCACCCTAGAGCAGTAGGGCTTCTTAGGTAATTTGACTACTTTCTAAATAAGAGAAGGATTTGAATTAATACATAGTGTGTGGCCTGTTGACCGGGAATATATGTAGTCCAGGTAAATATCACACATGTGCAGGGCTATGCATAAAGCAAATGCCTGTAGCATCTGAAATCTATTATACAGTGTAGTTTTGCTTTTATTTATTTATTTTTTCCCTCGGCCAAGAGATTCAGTACCACAACAAGTGTTTAACTTTGGGAATCTGGGGAATGCCACGTGATGATTTCGTTGCATTTGTGCAATCAACCAAAGAAACATCCCATAAGACTCTAGCATGGTGATGATGATCCTACATGTTTTTGGACCCTTTTCAGATTCCAGATGACTTTGCTGATTTTTTAATACTTTCCATTGATCTGCTCTTTATTGGATACCTACTGTGTGCTGAGCTCTCTTCTAGAGACTTGGAATATAGATGAACCAAACAGAAAACAAAACAAAACATTTGCCCTCATGGAAATTACATTACAGACATATACATACACCATGAGAGACAGGCATACAACCTTTGTCAATCATGGGTGTCCAGTGGAAACTGAGGAAACTTACAAGAGAGTACAATAATATAAATTGTTGCTCTTATCTCTGAGTCATCAGGAGATACTGATGCTTGACATATAACCCCACCTTGTTGTTAGATCCTCTCATTCTGGTTTCCATGGAAATTGTGTTAGCCTACACCATTGCAGTTGTCTCCTGATTAGGTGCCTCCTAATTCTTTCTTGACTTAAACTCACTCTAACAATCAAGTTAACTGAAGAGTTAAATATTCAGTGGTGACTGTGCACAACATGGCTCTGAATTGATCTTCTTTTTTTGTGTGTGTTCGTTTATTTATTTTGAGAGATAGTGTGTGTGTGTGTGTGTGTGTGTGTGTGCGCGCACGCGTGGGGGGGGGAGGGGCAGAGAGAGAGGGAGAGAGAGAATCCCAAGCAGGTTCCATACTGTCCGTGCAGAGTCCAGTGCGGGGCTTGATCCCATGAACCATGAGATCTTGACCTGAGCCGAAATCAAGAGTCAGAAACTCAAATGACCTGGCCACCCAGGTGCCCTTTAATCTTATTAAAGCACCCTTTCTATCATGGTAACCCTTAGGTAAGTGGTCCCTCACTGCCTAGGAATTCAAACGCATCTGCTAGCTCCAGTATTCATTCCCCTTCCTAACTGTATCCATGTGGTCTTTTCAAACCCTCATCCTTGCACCATGTTGTTGATTACAGCAAGAGTGTCCTTTATATCATTATCTCCTTTCCCCACGCTTCCGCCCGCCTCTATTAATTCTAGCACAGGAGTTCTTGCATGCTGATTAGAGGATCTCAGGTCTTTGCACTTGCTATCCTTCTGCTGGGGACACTCTGCCAGATATTTTCTCATTCTCTCTTTTCAAGTGTGGGCCCAGATGTCACTTGTTCAGAGAGGCCTGGGTCTCAGGCTTCCATCAATTTAATTAGCTACCATCTCTGTGATATGGAAGGACAAAGAAGGAGGTGAGAAGGGAAATCAGAAATGTTTGCCAAGAAACTAAATTCTTCCTTCTCCCCCTCAGTGGGATAATCAGCGGACACTTCCTTGTCTGGAAATGTGAGTAATAAGAATCCCTTCAAATCTTGTATTTATTAATGACCTAGGACAAGAAAACTGTGACTTTTGAGTTTGGCCCACTGAAAATCTGTGAGGCAAATTTCTCAGGTGATGGTTAAGGAGATTTAAAAAGTCTCATCGAGTTTTTATCTGTAATGTTTAAATTTTTTTTTTTTCAACGTTTTTTATTTTTTATTTTTGGAACAGAGAGAGACAGAGCATGAACGGGGGAGGGGCAGAGAGAGAGGGAGACACAGAATCGGAAACAGGCTCCAGGCTCCGAGCCATCAGCCCAGAGCCCGACGCGGGGCTCGAACTCCCGGACCGCGAGATCGTGACCTGGCTGAAGTCGGACGCTTAACCGACTGCACCACCCAGGTGCCCCATTATCTGTAATGTTTAAACTAAAAATACCAACCTAAGAAATAGAGCTATACACGCATGGTCAACTGATTTTTGACAAAGGTATGAAAGTAATCAAGGGGAAAGAATACTTTTTCAATAGGGTGCTAGAAAGCCTGTGTACCTTTACGGGAAAAATATATTTATTGACCATAAATGATAAACAAAAATGAACTTAAAATAGAGTATAGAAATAAATATAAAAATTCAAATCAGGGGCGCCTGGGTGGCGCAGTCGGTTAAGCGTCCGACTTCAGCCAGGTCACGATCTCGCGGCCCGTGAGTTCGAGCCCCGCATCAGGCTCTGGGCTGATGGCTCAGAGCCTGGAGCCTGTTTCCGATTCTGTGTCTCCCTCTCTCTCTGCCCCTCCCCCGTTCATACTCTGTCTCTCTCTGTCCCAAAAATAAATAAACGTTGAAAAAAAAAAAAAAAAAAAAAAAAAATTCAAATCATAAGACTTCTGGAAGGAAACATAGAAAGTGTTCACAACTGTTTCATAGGTAAATATTTCTTAGGACATACAAAGAAAAAAACCATAAAAGAAAAGAAACTGGACTTTGTCAAAGTTAACATTCATCAGAATTAATCATTAGGAAAATGAAATGTTAAGCCATTAACCAAGGAGGAGCATTCAGCAGAATATACAACAAATGTTTTTAACTGACTAATAAAAGGCAAACAATTTTAAAAAGGGGAAAAGATGTAAAGGGACACTTGCCAATAAAGGCATACAAAGAGCCAAAAAAAAAAAAAACACATGAAAAAAACCCTCAATATCATTAGGCATCAGAGGAAAGCAAGTCAAAGCCATAATGAAATATTGCAGAATCATTAGAATGGCAGAAATTAATAAGAAATACCAAATACCCAAGACAAAAACTATAGGATCTCACTTAGATGTGGAATATAAAACAAACAATAAGCTCATAGATACAGAAGAGATTTGTGGCTGCCAGCAGGGGGGTTAGGGGGTGGGCAAGATGGGGTGGAGTCAAAAGTACAAACTTCGGCTTACAACATAAGTAATTCATGGAGATGTAATGTACATCATGGCAACTATCGTTAATAACACTGCATTGCATATTTGAATACAAGGTTTCATCACAAGAAACAAATATTCTGTAAGTACGATGGACATTATCTACACCGACTGTGGCGACCATTTTGCAATATATCCAAATGCTGAAAAATTATGTTGCATACTTGAAACTAACATAATATTGTATACCTATTATACCTTAAAAAAAAAAAAAAGAACTTACAAAAAGAAAAGCTAACCAGACCAAGTGTTGGTGAGTTTGTGAAACAGCTGGGTTTCTCACAGAATTCTGGTAGGAAAGCAAAATGGTACAACTACTTCAGAAAACAGTTTTCTACTTTCTTATAAAATTGACATATACTGGGGCACCTGGGTGGCTCGGTCGGGTAAGTGTCTGACTCGCAGTTTTGGCTCAGGTCATGATCTCATGGTTTCATGAGTTCGAGCCTTCACCGGGCTCTGTGTTGGCAGTGTGGAGCCTAATCGGGATATTCTCTCTCTCTCTCTCTCTCTCTCTCTCTCTCCCCCTCTCTATCCCTTCCCTGCTCACACTGCCTTTGTCTCTCTCCAAATAAAGAAAGTTAAAAAAATTTTTTCAGTTGACATATACTTACTATATGACTCAATTATTCTACTTCTAGGGATTTACCAAAGGTAAATGAAAACATATGTCCTTGCACAGACTTCTACACAAATGATCATAGCAACTCTGTTCACAACAGTTTCAACTGGAAACAACTATCCATCAACAAGTAAAAGGGTGAACAAATTATGTCATATGTATTCAGTGGACTAACACTCAGCAATAAAAAGGAATGAGATATTGACATGCAACTCCATGCATACAAAAGTATATATACAGTATAAGTCCATTCTAATGATATTCTAAAAAAGGCCCATCCATTTTGACAGAAGGCAAATCAAAGGCTGCAAAGAGAGAAGAGTAGAATTTACTAGGAAGGATTAAAAAAAAGAAAGCAAAACTGGGGGGAGGATGAAAATATGCTATACTTTGATGGTGGTAGTGGTTACACGATGTACAAATGTGTCAAATTTCATTGGAATGTACACTTAAATGAGTACATTTTATTGTATGTAAATTATACCTCAATACAGTTGAATAAAACATTTTCAAATACAACCTGAGTCTATATTGCCATTCATGCTTTACAAAACTCCTTCACGTACATTATATTCTACCTTAAGCACGTAGAGCTAAGTATAAATAGGTACTGTGTTGTTGGCATTTTCTTGCACCCATCGACCTGGAAGGACAGTCTGGTGACAAGATGATGGTGGTGGGGAAGGTGTGTGTGTGTGTGTTTGTGTGTCCATGTGCATGAATGCTCACGTGTGTATATAAACAAGTGTGGGTATAAAATATCATCCCTCCGTGTTCAGGTGCTCAATTATGGTTCCCTGACTTTCAAAGGTGATGATGATGATGATGAACTATCCATTATCCACACATAATGATAAGAGCATCCACCTCATGGGGGTTATACTGAGGATTAAATGTGGGGGCAGGAGGCTCAGTCAGTTAAGCATCCAACCTTTGGTTTCGGCTCAGGTCATGATCTCATGGTGTGTGAGTTCAAGCCCTGCATCAGGCTCTGCGCTGATGGTGCAAAGACTGCTTAGGATTCTCTCTCTCTCCCTTTCTCTCTCTGCACCCTTCCCCCTGCTCTCTATCTCTCTTTTTCTCAATAAATCAATAAGCTTAAAAAAATTAGATAGCATATATAACATGCTTAGGGCAGTGCCTAGCAAATAGTCAATACAAAATGAGTAGCAACTACCTTCATTAATGCAACGTCACTCATTATACTTCAGAACCTTCATATGTAACATTAAGATAAAAATAAAATCTGCCTTTCAATGTCGTTGTGTGAGTCCAATGGGTTCAAAGAAGTTATTCGCGTGAAATCACTAGCATCAGTAGCTCCCATTAGGCCATGGTGAGTAGGACCGTGGAATGTATGTAACCGTGACCCAGGACAGAAAAGCCTTTTCAGGTGGTGGGGAGAGTCTATAATGCTGAGGAGGTCCCTTCTCCAGCTCAGAGGTCTATGAGTAAGAGCTCTCCTCTGGACATTCCTGCCTGGCTGTTCACTTGGTGCAAGCTCAAATCAGTCCCGAACTTGATCTTTCTCTAGGAAAACCTAGGAATTTATATCTTGATCTCCAACATCCTTCACACTGATTGGTGGCTGAGTTGGAGGTAACACCAAGTGGGAACAGCTTAAGTCAAGTCTCAATCTCTTCTTTTTAGTCCTAGGTAAGGTGGCCCAGCTCAAGGCCTAATGTCTTCTTTGTTGGCTTCCTGATCTCTGTGTCCATCATCTTATACCATTTGTCTCCTCATTCCCTGTCTGTGGAGAGCCTACTCTCAGGAAAATGAGAACATAATTTAATTGCTGTTGCTCTGAATTTTCTTTGCTTAATGTGTTGTACAGTAATTCAATTCCCAGCGTCAGATAGGTAGAAGGCTTCCTCAGTCTTTTCATTCACTTAGAGGAGAAAGAAGAAACTGAATTGCCAAGTCTACCTCAAAAGGAGCATGGTGAGGCGACCATTTCCAGATAAGGCTCTTATTCATTATACAAACAAAGAAAGCACAACCTCTATGATTTAGAAGAAGAACAAGAAGAAGAAGAAAAGGACCCCAATTTAGAAACACAAAGCAATTCTGTTCTAAATGAAAGGCAACACAAATAGCCTTATAACGACGTAAAAGTATTTCCAAGATCACATCCCTAATTACTTTTATGAGTTTAAAAGCTTGCTTCACTCATGCTAGGCATTGTGACAAGGATGGAAGAAATCACAGTTCTTTATGAAGTCTAATTCTGTGACTAAAATCCCATACAGTACAATACGGTAATATTGTAGACTTTCACATCAATATTTTTCAAAACAAACAAACAAAAAACAAATCCTACTACACAAGAAGCAAGCAATTAAAAAACCCGGCCACACATAAAGAAAATTTCCCAGGCCTTGAACTCCTTTACTCTAGGTTTAGAGTTTTCTATTAGACTTTTTTTTTTCCAAACTATTAAAATCATAATAGGGATCTTCTCTTTTTTTTTCTAATTTTTTTAATCTTTATTTATTTTTGAGAGAGAGACTGAGTATGAGCAGGGGAGGATCAGAGAGAGAGGGAGACACAGAATCCAAAGCAGGCTCCAGGCTCTGAGCTGTCAGCACAGAGCCCGACGCGGGGCTCAAACTCACCGTGAGATCATGACCTGAGCTGAAGTTGGACGCTCAACCGACTGAGCCACCCAGGCACCACAGATCTTCTCTTCTTTTAGATACTTTCTCTCCATGATTTTCTCCTTTGCTTAATTTCCATTATATATTATTGTCATTAACTTAACAAAAGTACATAAACGTTTGAGGATAAAAAAATGTACTTTTAATGACCACAATGAACAAATTGCACCTAAGTGCGGACAGTTAATAGACAGCTTGTTTAAGCTTAAATGTGGCAGTTTCTGTGCTTAGCAAAGCAAAGGGGCACTGGGAACTGTGCAGAAATCAGAAATGCTTTAGGCTGCCACAGTGCTGGAGCACAGATTTCAAATATGGACTTTGTCACTCCTCCTTTATTTTGACTATAGAATGAACCGCGAGTCTTAATGCCAGCTGACAACTACACGGTACTCACCCACTAAGTGTCAACCTCTGTCAACATGTCACATACAAAAACTGGTAGGTTGCATAATTCAGGTCTGTAGGCTCTTGTTGCTAGAGCTCCTGTTTTGAGCCCTTGTAATTACGCTATATAAGATAAGGCTCTTACTCAGAACTCTGTGGAGTTCTTTTCTCTCCACAACTCTGATTTTGAGACAGGTTCAGGGTTAACAACAACAAAAAAGAGGCTATCATGTGTCTACAAGGTTTTGTTCAATGAACTTGGAAGAACAAAACTGGTGGCCTTCAAGTAAGATATTTCACAATAAAAGGCACTGAGGGCAAAAGATATTCTTAAACATCCAATGTTTAAGGAACCAATAAGGAAATCTGGAAACAGTGTTATCCAAATGAGAATATCCAAAGCTGACCTATGGCTCTATCTTCTTCTACACTCTCTTGATGTAATGTGGCGAAATTTTTAGATGTTTAAGAACATGGGTGCACACTCTCTATTAGTAATGGAGAATGAATACCGTGTATTCTCAACTGGCACAACAAGGTTTAACTTCATTCCTTCAAGAAATTTTTGTTGAGTGCCTACTATGTCTTGCACAATGTCCAGGGTTCTGGGTCAATAGCAGACGCCCAAAGTGCCCTCGTGGGGTTTGCGTTCTCCTAGGGGCAGACAGTTGTAGACAGATGCATTAATAAGCATGTTCTTAATATGGCGATACATCCCATTCCACACAGTAAGACACAGAAAGGCAGAGGGAGTACAGGAACTAAGGGGGAAGGCTGCTCTTTCACGTAGGATGGTCAGGGGAACAGCACAGAGGAAGGCCTCGAGGCCAGAGATGACCGGCATGCCCACAGAATCCGAAGGAGGCAGTGTGGCTTGAGAGAAGTGACTGGGGATCACTGAAGTGTGTGAGTTCAGGGAGGTTATGGGTGGGGGTCTACCTTGAGGACCACCGCGAAGCGTTCACTCTGAATGAGATAGCCAGCCGTTGAAGGGAATAAGTAAAGAATGACAGGCTTTGAGTTTCATCGTAAAAGGGATATTGTGGCCTTTATGCGGCAGTGTAGAGTAATCCCGATGATGGCTGCTACAATAATCAGGGTGAGACCCATGTTGAGTTGGACCCAGGTGGGAGAGGTGCAGCTGAGGAGAAGTGGTCTGATTTCAGGTTTCTTTTAAGGAAAATAGTAGAACTTGCTGATGGGTTAGATATGGGCAATGTGACAGAAAGAGAAGACAAGGATGACCCCGGGTTTTTGGTTTTATTCATAAGCCGAATCTTCAACAGCAATTGTGTCTTTGGATCCCCCGTCTTCCCCCTTAGAGGCAAGCATGCATAAAAGCTCGATCCAGCCCAAACCCCTTGCAGTTGTTGTATTAGGAAGATGATGGACAGAGTACATCTACTGCCTAGAAATAAATCCAGTTTGTACTTAATTCATTTGAGAAATTGTTCACGAACAGTTACCCTTATATACATTCTGCATGTAATGCTGACAAGTTCAATTTCTGCTTGAGTTAATGGCCACATAAATGTCTTTTACACGAGTTAAGGTTGCTTGGAGGCAGGAAGGATTTCTAATCCCCCCCCCCCCCCTCCCCACCATGTTTTGCATTGCTAGATAGGATTTCTCAAACTTGCTGTTTAAGGTCTAGCCTGCCCTTCGTACTGGCGGGTAAACCTAATTAACATTAATGAGAGTTCTGTGCACATATTGACAGGATAATAGACCTTTTAGGATGGTTCCTCCCCTCTCTTGCTACCACTCCCCCACTGCATACTAGCTGATTATTTCATTAGGCAGCAATATGAACCCATGCAGGAGAACAGACACTTGGTGGAAATTAAATGGAAAAATCTGCATTCATCCACACTTTCACTTGCATTAGGGTGAGGAGAGTGGGGGGCTGGGGTGGGGGGGGAGGTACAACACAGCCACCAGAGAATCTGGTTCTCTTGAGAGGAAGCTTTTATAAAGATAATTTTCCTAAGTCTACTCAGAGTTAGCTGCTTATGTACGGTTGTTTAGAAAAATTGACAGTGACTATTACCTCCAATTCTAATTTTCATTGTGAGCAAATTGGTCGAGAATTGGGGGTAAGATCAGTAAGGCCTGGGTGACTTCTTAGGTTATGCACTTTTAATTAACAGATGGGTGCGATGCATTCTAAATCTATAAAACAACTATGGGAATTATATAGGCATTACAACTACAGTCTTCAAAAAAATTTTTTTTTGAATGTTTTCATTTATTTTTGAGAGAGAGACAGAGCATGAGTGGGGCAGAGACAGAGGGAGACACAGAATCCAAAACAGGCTCCAGGTTCTGAGCTGTCAGCACAGAGCCTGACGCGGGGCTCAAATTCACGAATCATGAGGTCATGACCTAAGCCGAAGTCAGACGCTTAACTGACTGAGCCACCCAGTTGCCCCAAGATTTGCTTTTTTAAGATAACCATTTACTAGCTCCCTATATCAGCTGACAAATGTGTGTAAGCATTTCTTTATTCTTATGGCTATGGCTACAAGAAACTGACTTCAGTTTATGCTCACTTATCCTATTAAAATGTTCTGCATGTGATTACTCGAAGCATGGTAGTCTCTTTTTTTTTTTTACTCTTGTGAATCAAATTTGGCAAATGAAGAACTTCGTATTCTTCTCACCAGTATGGTACATTTTGGAGCATTGGTCGAAGCTGGACTAAATTATCATAGGGTTGAAGGTGGGTCAGAGGTACCAGATGCATTTTTCAAACCTTATTTACCCAATAAAACTGTGCCTCCCTGAGCAGTTAGGCATTCGGAGAATGAGTGCTCACTTTCCTTTAAGAAGGCTGGCTCAGAAAAAGAAGTTGGAAGTGTGAATTTTTTTTTCTTTCCAAAACTTGAGAGTTTGTGAATCTTGGGGAAAAAGTGTGATATACTAGAAATATTGAAAGCTGGCAGGTTTGTCTGAATCCAAACTTTTCGTCTTTTGGGTGGCATCGGTTAAATCCATCAGTTAAGAGAGCTTGACCCATTTAGCCATGCAACAGCTAAACCCTTAATCCTAACAGATTCATTTTACAGTTCAGATTTCGCCACTGATACCGCACTAATTCAGATTCAAAGGTCAACATGTTAGAGTGAAAAGGGTTTTTTTTCTCCCCCTCCCAAGAACTTTAGAAGCAAAGACTTCCCATCAAAACAGGTGCAAATATCTCTGAAATTTCATTATTTTCTACTCCATTTATTGACTTCATGTTGCCGCAACTTTATATATACCATTTTCCAAACACACAATGAGGTGTTTAACATGTAAAGTAGAAAATGGTAATACTGCTCAGCATTTTCATTGCTTCAATCAACAATCTTTAAAAATATGAATGAGTTGGGGCACCTGGATGGCCCAGTCGGTTAAGCGGCCGACTTCGGCTCAGGTCACGATCTCATGTCTCGTGGGTTCGAGCCCCTCATCGGGCTGTGTTGACAGCTAAGAGCCCGAAGCCTGCTTCGGAATCTGTGTCTCCCTCTCTCTGTGCCTCCCCCACTCACACTGTCTGTCTGTCTCTCTCTCTCAAAAATAAATAACATGAAAAAAGTAAAAGTAAATAAAAATATGAATGAATTAATAAAAAAGTGAAAATAAAAGAAATAGATTGTAGAATCACTGGTGCTCACATAGGACTTTGAACCAAAAACACTCATGGAAAATATTTAGTTTGTGGTTGAAAAAACTTGACTATTAAAACAATAAACATTTGTTCTTTTCTAATGGAATGAAAATTAAAAAAAAAATTTTTTTAACATTTATTCATTTTTGAGAGACAGAGCATGAGCAGGGGAGGGGCAGAGAGAGAGGGAGACACAGAATCCGAAGCGGGCTCCAGGCTCTGAGCTGTCAGCACAGAGCCCAACGTGGGGCTGGAACCCATGAACCATGAGATCATGACCTGAGTCAAAGGAGGTAGGACGCTCAACCAACTGAGCCACTCAGGCACCCCTGGAATGAACATTTTCAATAGAAGACATGTATTCTTTTTTTTTTTTTTTTAAGGAAGAGCAGACCTTGTCTCGAGTGCATAATACTTCCCTATGTCTTCACAAACACTGTCTCATGTGACTCCCACAACATATTCATATTTCTTGCCTCTGTGTCTGATTCACAGTAGAAACCTAGTCAACAACTCTTAGGAAAATATATAATCATCTTGCAGGTGATGAATTTTCCGAAGTCACAAGGTTGGGGGTGTTGCGCACAGGATTTGAACTCGATATTTCTGATGGCAACCAGAGTGCTCACTACACTTCATATACAATAAAAGCATTATGAGTTAGTGCCAACTATTTTATTCTATGCAAATTAACACATGGATACGGTCAGACGTAAGAACTTTGGGATGGATTATATACGAGGTTCCTTTTGACTTGATCCTTTTTTATATTCACCGTTTCCTCTGACTTCTCAGAACAAATCATAAGTGTATGTATAACACATTATTCATTTATTTCAAAGATTTTTTTTATCAGTTTTAGCAGTTTCTTATCAGTTTTATCACTTATCTCCACACTCGACATGGGGTTCGAACTCACAGTCCCGGGATTGAGAGTTGAACGCTCTACTGACTAGCCAGCCAGGTGCCCCAAACCATTATTCATTTAGAATAGAGCTCCACTCTTTCCTTTTTCTTCTAGTGTTTGTGCATTTAAAAACTTTTTACCTCCCAGCTATGTATAAGCCACTGAAACAAGCACCTAAGGGGGATAGAAATATAAAAATCAAGCGGACACAGAACGTGGCCTTCCTTTCAACCCAGAGGCAGAGTTAAGAACATACACTAATAATAACTATAATCTATAGCTGAATGTGACACGTAACGAGGAAGTTTCGGACAAATCACTGCGGTAATTCAGAGGTGTGTGAAACCAGCTCCAGGTGGACAGGGAAGGTGTTGATGAAAAAAGGTGCCGTTCAAGCCAGGCTGTGAAAGACGAGTAGATTTTGATAAATGCACATGTGGGGAATGCATTCTTCTATCATAGGGCCAAAAGGTAAAAAGAAAGAGAAAAAAGAAAAGACAAAAAAAAAAAAGATTGAAAAGATCTGATTTTTGGTGACGGTGTACATTTATATGGGCATTTTTATGCACAGTTGATGTGAGTGTAAAATGATACAGTCTTTTAGAGAAATTTAGCTGATAAAAGCTAAAATACATACAGCCTTTGCCTAAGCAATTTATTTCCTGGAATATATTCTAGAAGTATATCCAAATGTGTACATGAGGTGTTTATCATTTATAAAGGTAAAATATAAAGGCAACCTAATTTTCCCTGTATAGGTGACAGTGAAGTAAATTGAATTATTACAAAGAATGCATATGTGCCACATGGACTTATCCTTAAGGTAAACAAGAAAAAGCCTGATCTATAGCATAGGGGCTCATCTGTATATACAAAATGAAAAGCTATCACACATACACAACAACAATAACAAGATAGGTGTATATCACCTAGACCGCGTGGGTATGTGTACAAGCGTATGCACGTGTGCAAATGTAGAGGTAGGTGTAAGAAAAAATTCTTGATGTTTACCAGCTAAACTGATGCCACTGCTTACCTCTGGGAACAAGGCAAGAACTTCTGTTTTGTCCGTTTTGGAATTTTGTTCCCTGATATTTTGTATGTACTTTGTAGGTAATTAAAAAAAATATACGTAAGATGTCAGTGCTCAGTCGATGTGAGAACGGAACTTTAGCTCCTTTGTGTCACAGAGCTGCTCGATTCCACTCTGCCTCCCTCTCTGTTCCTACTACCCCATTCGTAAGCAGTTTTGGCTAAGTTACCTGATTACGGAAGCCGTACAGGAGAAGTCTTGGTCGGGGGATCTGAACTAAAATTTGGCACAGCAGGACCAGACTACGGACAGATAATTCAGCTACAATGGTAGTGTAGGGCCTTGCCCTTTAAATATTCTGCTGGTAATTTACCACGTGAATGAGGAAAGAAGAGCCTCCCCAACCATAATACCATTCCTAGGACCCCAAAAGCTCTAAGCTGCCATATTGCTCTTCAGAAAATAAGGGAAATCTTCTCCCATTCTCCATGCTGTTCTGAATTATTTTAGTTCTCTCTTCCCCATGAGTCTCAGGCAGTTTTGCCCATTTTTTCTAGGAATATTGACTGCCTATTGAGGTGAGCTCAATCAGCCCATTCTTCACTCCTCATTTTAAGTTTAGTTGCCTCCTATACCTTACACAACCTCCCAAAGTGCTAAGTTGCTTATCTTTCACTATTCAAACAAGGCATTCAATTTCCCTTTCTCAAAATTATCGCCTTCCCAAACTGGAAGTGAAATGGTAATTTCCCTCGGATTTAATCACATTAGGGTTGTTATCAGTAGGGGAAGAAATGCAAAAGCTCTCTTACCAACAATATATTATGTCAAATCAATGACAGTGTTTTCCCTGAGATGCAAACATGTTTCCGTCATCCGACAAATAAATGGGCTGTTTCAACACAGGGTTCCGTGAGGAATTTTGCAGTCAGGGTTTTTGTTTTGGATGGAAGAGAAAGGAGAGAAGCCAACACTTGAATCTAGGTGTTGGAGAGAGATGGCAGGAATGACAGGATAGTATCTGTCTTGCACTGGGACCCAGATTCTATCCGCGATCCTTTAGGAAGGTGGGCTTTTGGTAGGTAGCCAAGTGGCTGTTACTGTGAGGGTCACTGTGAACCACGGAACACAAAAGACAGTGCATCAGTGAGTGGGGGAGTCAGGCACTGTCTGTCCCCCCTTCGGAGAGGAAGGTGATGGACCGAGACTGTCACTGACCATCAGCCTAGCCAGTCGGTCATAAGACACAATTGAAGAGCAACTTCATATCCTCCCATGCCTTGAAACAAGTGGGGCGTGGGCAGCGGACAGAACTAAACAAAGTTCTGTGGACCAGGTTTATACAGTGAGCGTAAGAGAAACACAGCTAGGCACCCTCAGACATTTGAGGAGCATTTTATAGCACGCTGAGGTTCTGTGTGATGAAATAATGGTTATGGTTTTTGTTATTCCATAGCCTCAGACTGTCAGTTCTGAGAAACTTGTTATATTAAATAACTGAACAGTTATTTAATAACTTGGAGAATATTATTTAATAACTTGGAGAAACTTGTTATATTAAATAACTGAACAGTTGGGGTGACGGCTTTTATGGAGTGTCAGGTGATCAGGCTATGATAAAGTTGAGCCATAGGTGAGTATCAATTTTAAAGCTTTTACATATTTGTTCATTTGTTCCTACCGTGTGCAAAACACTAGTTTTCGACATTTAACTCCAGATCCCGGGCAAAGAGTTATTGCAAGAAGTCCCCAGAATCCATTTATCTACCAAAGAAATAGATTAAATAAATAGATTTAATTAATAATGGCTTGTATACACCACGATTTTTCAAATACAGATTGAATTTACACTGAAGTGAAAATTCATCTACCACAATTACCGAATTCATAGTAAATTTTTGTCCTAAGGGTTTTCATAACTAATTAATGCTAGAAGAATAATCTTTGGAGCCAGAGGCAATTTCTGACAAAATTTGGACTCTCCAAATGAACCCAATCTCTTGCTCTAATCTTTGCTCACAATGTGATTGGCTAAGGGCTGGAAATAAATGACAGGTAGGGACAATCTAGGACAGATCATTTTTTTTTCTTTCCTAGCTTTATTGAGATATAATTGACAAATAAAACTGTAATATATTTAAAATGTACATGATAATTTTATATATATATATTTAAATGATTCACATAATCAAGTTAATTAACATATCCATCATCTCACATAGTTATTTTTTTAAGCTTATGTATTTATTTTTGATAGAGAGAGAGAGAGCACAAGTGAGGGAGAGGAAGAGAGAGAAGAGGAAGAGGGGGAGGGGGAGAGAGAGAGAGGCAAGACACAGAATTCAAAGCAGGCTCCAGGCTTCGATCATGACCTGAACTGAAGTCAGATACTTAACCGACCGAGTCACCCAAGTGTCCCTCACATAGTTATTGTTTTATGAGAATATTTAAGATCTTCTCTCAGCAAATTTCTAGTATACAATACAGTATTATTAACTATAGTAACCATACTATAGAGACTCAAAACTTATAACTGAAAATTTGTATGGGACAAGTCCTTTAAAGTGGTTTCTAAGGCAAGGCAAACGCAATATTGCCCACCTCTAGGTATAACCGATAAGCTCCTCATTAGTCTTTAAATATTTTATGCTTAAATACACAGTGTTGAACATTTTACTCAAGACCCAGGGACTATAATATTTTCAGTATGTAAAAAAGCCTGCACACCAAAACCCTTACTTTGATCTACAAATTATATTTGTTGACTTCAAGCAAAAACTTACTCAAAAGATGTTTTACTTCAAAAATAGTGGAAGAACAATCCTTAAAGCTGCAACCTGTGTGATTCTTTGAACATACCAAGACTGTCTTTATAATTTCTAGAAAATAAGCACCAATATCAACATTCTTAACCTATTTCCAAAGGTATGGATTTAATGATTTTTTATTGTAATTAAATTTTGAAGTGCCTGGAACTAATTAAAATTAAGCAACTATAATCCTAAATACCTTCATAACGTGTGTTTTATTTTGCATCAGAATGAGTACAAAAATTGACTTTCAGTCTTAAAAATAGTTTTTTTTTCATTCTTACTTCATGAAATAAAACAGTCTAAATATATTTTAAGATAGCTCCGTGTATTTTTATTTTTTATTTTTTTAAATGCCTATTTATTTTTGAGAGAGAGAGACAGAGCATGAGTGGGGGAGAGGGGGGGAGAGAAGGAGACAAAAGAATCTGAAGCAAGCTCCAGGCTCTGAGCTGTCAGCGCAGAGTCTGATGCGGGGCTCAAACTCACCAACCGCGAGATCATGGCCTGAGCCAAAGTTGGACACTTAACCGACAGAGCCACCCAGGCACCCCGAGCTCCGTGTATTTTTAAAGAATTTAATGACCAAATATTTTTCCAAGTCTTTCATACCCTTGGGGTAGCAATTTTCCTTTGAGCTCTTTATATAATTGCAATAAGTCGCAATATGAGTTATGAGTAGAGAACAATAAGAAAATTCACTATATGCTGTCTGATATTTGGCTGATACACTTCCATGTAACTACCAGTGGTTAAAATATTGAAAGTCTTGGGTGTTGGTTGGTAATACCTTCCATCAGGATCCCAGACTTCCCTGCAATCCAGACATTATGGAGTGCTTGATGTGCTAATGCCTCATGCACTCAGGAGAACTGAAGTTTATGTGTCATATAGACTGTTAAATATGCATTATATTGAACAACTTCTAACTCCAAACAGTGGACAATTTTGGATGAAAGTTAACCAAAACCCTAAAAAATAAATCACATATAGCTCAAAAGAAAGAACAAGGAATTTTTAGATTACTGAAAAAAGAAAAAGAAAAAGAGAACCCTAATTTTGGATACCACACACCAAAGTTCTCTGGGGACCACTATGCACACGTTGGCATATTGGCATTTAGAGACTGAGCTTGACGGTCCATTGAAGGTCATGGCTTCTATACGACCAGTGTCTTCAGACTCAACAGGGAAGGGAACCAAAATCACTACCTAACCTAAAGCAGGCTACTGGAAAGACTGTCCCTTTGTGAAAGACAGTCTAGAAAAACATTTCCCATTCTCCCAGAGGAGGCGACTGAGTCTGTGGTCTTTCTGGTTTTCTGGTGGGAAAGTCTCCCGTGAGAAATTTTAATTCTAATCCTCCTCAAAGTGCAGGTGTGGGGGTCAGATGGGAAATATTTACTGAGGGTATGAAAACTCCACCTGAAGTCCAATTCAAGTCCGGGCCTGTGAAGCCACCATAACCAAGTGATACAGAGGCTAAACTGAATCTACAGAATCATTTCCATGATCCAGGGACAAGGGACGACTGTACTCTTGATAACCTCACAGCAATGACAACAATAAAACTATAAATGGTTACAGGGAATCATTCACAATGAAGGGGAGTGGTCAGAGGTAAGGAAAAGGAAAATTCGCATCTCAGGCAATTGAGAATAACAGAATACTGAGGAAGGAACCAGAAAATAATTTTGGTTAGAATAACCGAAGTGATAAAGCAAATAATAGAAAGGATGGGTGGGTCTTAAACACCAAGTAACACCTTCATAAGTGGAAACTATAGTCACTGAAATAAAAAGTCAATGAATGTAATAGCAGACCAGGCAACAGGTAGAGACAACTGTAATTTAAAAGATATGTTTAAGGAAATCATCCAGAACGCAGCGCAGAGAAATAAAGGAGTGATAAAATATAAAATAAAGCTTAATAGATATAGACATTTCTAAGAAGAGTTCTGGAAAGAGAGAATAGAGAATGAGGGAGAGGTGATATTTGAGTGATAACGGTTATGGATATTCCAGAATTTAAAGATACGATTTCCCACATTATAGAAATTAATACTGATATAGGGATGTGCATAATGCTTGGTCTTACACATGCCCGATGGGAGTGTACATTTTTTCACACTTCTCAGAGAGGCTATTTGCAACGTCTAGACTTCTGTGTCTGCCTCCCACTGCCAATTATGCTCTTTCAAATTCTGGGCGATGGCAACTCCATCCTTCCAGTTATTTGGGCCAACGACCATGGTGTGATACCTGATTTCTCTCTTTCTCACGCCCCGTATATATCCAATCCATGTGGAGATTTGGATGGGTCTATCTTCAGAACGTATCGAGAGTCAGACTACTTCCTAACACTGGTGCTGCTACCTTTCCTGTTCTGAGACCTCATCAGCTCTTGCCTGGATTACTACAATACCCTCCACTTAGATATCTCTAATTCTGCCTTATTCTTCACACAAGCAGCCCAAGTGAATTTTTAAAAATACAGGTTATGCCATGTCATTCCTGGGCTTACAACTCCCTAGTGGCTCTCCATACCACTCAGACTAAAAGCAAAGCCCTAAAATGACCTATAAGGTCAATATAATACAATATAATAAACTATAAGGCAGTTATCGCCCTGACCTCCTTTTGGATATACTTTCACTCTGCTAATGCCATATATACTGGCTTTGGAGGCTGGCTACCACAGGGCCTTTGTACTCTTTCCTCTGATAGCTACATGGTTCACTCCTTCACTTCCTTTAAGGCTTTGCACAAACGTCACTTTTTCAATGAGGCCACCATATATAAAATTGCAGCCTTACTCCTGTGTCCTGCCATGATATTCCCAATTCCCTATACCATGTTTTATTTTTATAGCCACTTACCATATTCTAATATACATTCCTCATGATCATTATTTATTATCTGTTTTCTATCAGTATGTGCACTCTATTGGACATGAATTTTTTTTTTGTTCAGTACAACAGTATTCAATACATAGTAAATACTCAATAGATAACTGATTGAATCAATAATTCTGAAGAAACTAAATATATGCACGCCAAAGAACCCAGCTTAGAGGACATCTGTATTTTCCCATATGTTTGAAACATTTCACTAGTAAAGTGATTTAAATTTCATAAGTTAAAAAAATATTAATGTTCAGATCTTGGGGAAAAGGGGAACTGGATATTTTATATTCCTACAAGGAACCCGCCAAACCTCACATTATAAAAACCAAACAACTTGTGCATTCAGGGACATTGTATTTTAACTGGGTATACTTCAAAATGACTATTAACATTATTTTTTTTTTATTGATGGCTTCCTTTCAAAACAGTGCAAAAAACTTTCTAAGAAATCTAAGCTAGAACATACAGAACATCTATGTGAGATGTGCAACTCTGCTCAAATCCCTGCAGTTTTCAATGCATCTCTACTTGGTCAATTGCTTGCCACTGTATTTTGAAAGTGTTTATTACTGAGATCAGGGGAAAAGGAAGGAATCTTTGGAAGATAACTAGAAGCACTGAGATGAAATACTGGTTGGTAAAGAACATTAACTTTCATAGATTAATGAAGTAATTCAAGACCCTAAAAGATGCACCAAGGAGGAAGCTGCTGGTACCTCTCTGCCTTGGGTTCCCCAGTGAAGCTGAGTATTCCATTCACCCTGATCCAGCCATGCTCTGGACTCCCTCCCTCTTCTCTTACATATCTCGCCCAAGAATAGACAACATCCCTGTTCTCTTCGCTCAACTGAGAAGGTTGGAGCTCTTAAGAACTTGGGAAAGAAAATGGAGAAATAGGCAGAAGTACGTGAGAAGTAGAAAATAACTGTGCTTCTCCTACGTTTCTGATCTAACCATTTTGGCTCTCTCCTAGGCGGATAGGCACTCCTGACTGTAAGAAAACTCTGAACAATGAAGCTGGTCACAGCTCTTTCTCTGAGGTGCTTATATACATCTTCCTGGCCCGGTCCCCATGGAGGACATTACTTCATAACCTCCAGGATCTTTTCCTAGGAATACTGCCACCCTTTTGGTGAACACACAGGCTTACATGGTTGCTCTAGAGCACACTCAAGTGGCTGATACCAGAAATGAGCTGTCTGGACACTCCTCTGGGGACATATGACTTCCCTCTTGCAGGATTAGGGTTATAGCTATCTTGGTATAATAAAGCACCATAAAGTACATAAAAGAGTAGTAACAATAGAAGGGTCTTTCTTTATTTGCAGAAACATAAGATTTCTTTTTTACACGTTAAGTGTGGAAATGCACACGACTGTTATTACAATTATTATTATCTTCATTTAACACCATGCCTTCTCTTTTTCTTATGCCGTGTATTAACCCCTAGAAAATAGAGTTGTCTGTATAGCAAACTCTAAAAATGCAGGCTGAGGCAAAAGAAGAAAAAAAAATCTCTGTCCTTTAGTGCTAACATACAATTTCCAGCAAAAAAACTAGGACAATGCACCATTTATGTTTTATATTGCAGTAGGACTTCAAGCCTTTTCCAACAGCTCTTTCACAAAATTGATAGATTATTCTTCCTATTAAAAGAGTCTTTTATTCTGGGTGCCAGACCTGGTTCTTAGGTTGAAATATTGCTTTCGCTTCTTTGCTACCACAGTGGCATTTCACTGCTGAGTAAAATTACGAATTGTGTACCCGATTCTCCAGGGCACAGAGAAGTCTCGAAGGGCTTGAAATGGGCATGACGGGGGATATGTTTGTTTGTTATTCCTAAAGAGACCTGAGAAGAATCCATGAACCCATGAAAATTTCTATCTGCTTGTATGTTGCATAGAGAAAGACACATTATGCTGTGAAATGTGGGTTCTAGGCTAGCATTGGCCAAGTGGCCCTGTCACTTTAGTAACAGATGAGGGCAAGAACATATAATAATAGTTACCATTTATTGAGTGCTTATAAATGTTTGATGTATACTGGGTCTAACCGACCCCCCCAACTATTCTGCAAAGTAGGAATGATTACCCGTTTTAAAATGAGGACATTGAAGCAGGGTGCAGACATGAATAAATCTTTCCAGCTAATAGGAGATGTGGTTAGAGTTAGAATCCTGAGTTAGAATCGCAAAGGGTGAGACTGTGTTGTATGTGGCCTAGCTCCTTTCCATGGTGGTTTTGCCACATAGGAAGGGACTGCGGGAGCCCCACGTGGAATATCGAGGAGATAATCCAAAGGTATCCCCGCAAGCTCAGCTGAGAACCACATCTTAAGCGAGGTCACAGTCTTTTCATGGGGGATGGAGGCAGCTTGAAGGGACTCTTTAAATCTCCGCTTGCAGAGCAAGATGACAAGGACAACTGAGAAGCCAGGTTCAAGAATGAAGGTGACTTTGACATCAGAGTTTATAATGCTTCCCTTCCAAGCTTGTTTTAAGGTCTTAAGAGCTGAGTTTATAATAAGGAATCCAAGAAAACTCTCTTCCCTTGTAGTAGGGCCAAGATACAAACTCCAGAACCAGAGGCCCAGAGAGAGGAGTTGGCAAAAAGGCCCTCCCTCGATCACAGCTGCGCTTAAGCCCTTTAGGGTTCTTCTAACCATCCCTCAGTCCAATCCACACATCCTGCTCAATGTTCTCCCCCTGCGTGTGTGAGCATCCTCCACTTTTAACTCGACTGTTCCCACCCCCATCTCGGTAACCATTGTCCCGATGTCCTGCTTCCATTCTTCCTGTCTCGTCCTGCAGAAAGCAAAGTGACTCTTTAAAATATAAGTTGGGTCACTCCACTCTCTGGCTGAAAGACCGCTGATGGTTTCCCAGTGCACTCAGAATAGAAGACGACTCTTCTTCTTGACTTATGAAGTCCTCCGTGGTGTGCGAAGTCCACCTTCCTAACCTCATCTCTGGTAATCTCAGCTTTTCAGCCACACTGGTCTTCTTTCTGTTCTTGGAATAGTCCAAGTTTTTCCCACCATCAGAGCTTTGCACAGGGTGGCCCCTCTGCTTAGAAAGAAGGATCTCATATCTGTCTTATCCCACTGATCTCAGGTTAAATGGCACCTGTTCAGAAATGTATATTTAGGCCACAGCAACCTGCTTGCTTCTTCTTTCCTTAGTGTACTCATTGCAAATTATTTTATTATTTATGAGCTCTGTGGGGCAGAGACTTTTTTTTTTCTTTTGTTTCTTCTCAGCTTTGTTTTTGGAGCCTAGTATGGGTAATTATCTTGGCCTGCTTCCCTCCCCTTCTGTTGGGCTCCCCCGTGCTTTCTTTGGGATTTGGCTCAAAAATCACTTCCTCGGAGAGCACTTCCCTAACCCCAGACCAAGTCAGATCCCCGCTATTCGTTTCCATAATCCCCTGGACAGTGGCTGCTATAATGCTCATCACATATCACTGTCATCATTGCTGTGCTTGTCCCCTTGCTGTCCTCCAAGATTATTATCAGTAGTGACACATGTTTACCCCCAGATCACGGGTACCAATGTCATGTTTGACACATGGTAAAAAACCAGGGAATGATTATTAGAAAGAAATGGTCCATGAGAGAGAATGTGGAGGCAGCAAAAGAGATAAGGCTCTCACAATGTTTTTAAAGTCAGTGACGAACTTACTCATCTACTAATTAATTCAAACATTCCCTGCTGATGGCCACTTTCGTACCCTGATTCTTAGTCATGCAAGATACTTAGCACCGAGCAACATTTAGTCATGCAACAGATATACAAGCATTGAGTACCTATTATGCACCAGGCTTGAGTTATGCTGGAGAATGTGATACAGTAGGGAGAAGAGACACATTTCTGAATATTTATGCTAAGAAGCAAATAGGATACGTGGCCTATGAATGGCATAAAACACATGTATTTAGGACCCAGAGCCGATATGAAAAGGGGCTGTCATGGAAATGGCATGTGTTGCAGTCTTGAAGGATCAGAAAACATCTGTAAAGCCAGATGTAGGTAGAGTGTATTCCAAGAAAACGTAAAGGTACCAGCGTCAAGGAGGGAAAACCAGAGGGGGCAGTGAGGGTTGGCTGGGATGTGGGGCGTGGGCGGGCCACGGGAGGGAAGTGTGGAAGGGAAGGTGATGGGGCCAGATGTTGGCGTGCCCTGCATGCTAAGCGTGTGGGATCGTTCTCGGCAGAGAGAGGAACCTTTGAGCAGGTTTGAGGTTGAGGGCGGTCTGTCTGTGAGTGCGTTGGGAGGCAAACACAATGGTGGAACTGGGCAGGGGAGACAAGACTTCTTATGAGAGGCTTACTGTCGAGGCATGAGGTAACAAGGGCACGCTCCAGAAAGCAGCAACCGGAATGGAAAAGAAAGGGACAATGAGAGAGATTCTGCAAAGCAAGAATTGGCAGACGGTGGTAGCTCCTAGCTCTTGGTAGAGAGCTCAGAGCTAGAGGGAGAGACAAAATGAATACAGTATTACCACCTAACGTGTATGTGAAAGCACCGTTGTGCTTGCTTGCCTATATTATTCTAACTCACACTAAATTCATGGCATGGGCACTATTATTATACTTTTACCACTTCCCTACTTGCCTACTGATAGGGAAATTGTAGCACATAAAGGTTTAGTTACTTGCCCAAGGTCGCAGAGCTTTCTAATTAAACATTTGCCCAGGAGAAAATCTGGTATAAGATCTTGCTCTGGTTTTTTCCCCCCACTTATCTACCATGTAGAGAACCCATAATCACAATTCTATCACTTCTTTTTTATTTCTTTTATTTTTATTTTTAATTAAAAAAAATTTTTTTTTCAACGTTTATTTATTTTTTTTGGGACAGAGAGAGACAGAGCATGAACGGGGGAGGGGCAGAGAGAGAGGGAGACACAGAATCGGAAACAGGCTCCAGGCTCCGAGCCATCAGCCCAGAGCCTGACGCGGGGCTCGAACTCACGGACCGCGAGATCGTGACCTGGCTGAAGTCGGACGCTTAACCGACTGCGCCACCCAGGCGCCCCACTTCTTTTTTTATTTCTAAAACGACATTAATAAATCCACAAATTTCTGGGACTATTATCACCTTTTAAAAACACTGATAAATTCTTGTCGTTCCACAGAGGCACAGATGTTATTATAAATTGCCTTTTGATTTATACTTCATTTTGCATATCTTGAAAAATCCCAATAAAATAAATGGGAAATGAAATGTCAAGAAAATGACTGAGTCTCTTCATTCACTGAGTAACACTCATGTGCATTTGAGAAGTTTTCCCCAAAGATAAGGGAAGTCCTTTCACAGATTTTCTTGGAGAGGAAGCAGAACCCAACAAAGCCTTTTCTGTTTCATCAAAATATAGGATTCAAGCAAGTTAAATTGGTTTCATCCAGCATCACATCAACCTGAAACGAATGGGTTTCTAACATTTTATAAGTCAACCCATTATATCTGATGTTTATTCTTCTTCAAGGTAAAATAAATATAAATTAAAATGGAAAACTTAGTTCCTTCTGATCCTTGAACATCAAGATCTTAGTGATTTTTGAAAGCAAAACTCCCACTAGCCTGAGATCATTGGAGACCACCTTACTTTTTTATCTTTAGTGATCAAAAACAAACAACAAAACAAGGAAGAATTTACCTTACATAACCGCTTTCTGACAAATTATTTTAAAACTTGAAGTGATGCTAAAAATCATTTTTCTAACCTTGGTCCATCTTTTATTTACTGTGTCTTATAGTAGACAAATCATTTATTTCCTCATTCAACTGCCATCCATAACAATAATTTAAAACCAGCTAATAAACATTATGGTTTGTTAGAACTGCTACCGATTAAATCTTAAGTGTCTAATACATACAAATATAAACAGAATGTAATTAGAGCTATTTAAAGAACCCATTTTTAACTTAGATTAACCATACTTTCCATTTGCTGAGGATAAACACTCATAAATGAAACCCATTGCTGAGCAAGAAGCAATTACTTGAGTTTAAAATATTAATATGCACTGCCTTTTAAAAAGCCATGGAAAATCATTTATGTACTGAACTGTACAGACTCAAGGCATACCCAAAAGGAAGAATGGGGTAGCATTCTGTGTCCTAATTGAGAAGCAATCTACTGAGGTATGGCATGTCCTTACCCTTTATAAGGCCCATTAAACTCTTTGCTTTGATTAGTGCAAATTTCCAACGTCATATTCCTATATGTGTTTAAGTATGATTTAAAGTCACGCATATACATACGAGGAAAGAAAGAGGGATTTTACTGTTGAAAAATCAACTTAATCAACCTGTTTCTAGGAGTAAGTGAGACACATTTATAATCTAAACTAATAACTGACTTGAGCATATTGAAGACAGACAGTCTGGAAGAGAAGCAAATGCAGACAGCCCACAAATCTTAATTGTACATTTCTTGCCTAAAAATACACAGAAAAAAATATATTGAGCCCGATTGAATGCAACTAGCTAATCAATTCCACAGTATATTCTGTGACATCAGGAGGCTGACACACAAAGCTTGGTCTGGGCTAGAATTCTATTTAGTGTGGTTAAATGCATGCATTTTTAGTTGCTGCTATGAGTTAACCATCGGTCACATCCAGTTACAATGAGCACCATTATCACAGAACGCTTCCAAGATGGTCCCCAAAGGCCTCAGAATAGGGCTTTGTTGATGCCACCACAGTGACACCGTTAATGGAGAAGCCTAGACAGACCTATTAACCCATGGGTGCTCGAAACGGTCACAATTGTTGGAATCTTTGGTTGGGTCTCTGACTATAAAATGGTGCTGGGTAGGGATGTGGGCATTTTCAATATAGGCAGACAAAAAACCCCAGGAGACACTTGCCCCATTAATGGTTCATATCTGCTGATGGCTGTGTTTGTAGCTGAAGTACTATGCTAAGAGGGGACCCATTTTATTCATTACAACCAAATTTCAATGCAGGTGGATAGAGAGGATGATTGGCAGTTTTAGCGATATGGCTTGAAATGTAAATGTCATTTATGACTTTAGCACTTTACTTTTTGATTCAATGTACAAAATTATAGCCAATTATTTTTATTCTGAATTATGGAAAGCCCCATGTTCATTAAAAATATAGACGTGCAACAATGTCAACGGCTGGGATGATAATAATAAGAAGCAAAATCTTAGCAGGGAGATTTTAAGGTTGGCCTTAGGCAAAATTGCCAAGAAGTGACATTTGTTTTTGATGCCAGTCTCAATTCCTCCCGATGATCTTCCATTCTGTCCTGGTACATAGAGGCGTCACAGGGCCCTTTGGGCACCTAAGTGTGCTGCACGTCGTTTTATCACTGCGCCTAGGCTGCTGTCCTCAACAGAACGCCCTGCTACTGTTCTCCTCTTCTTTGTTTCCGGACTTCGTGTTTTCTCGGCCTCTTACTTCTTCTGCCTGATACTACCTCATCTAAGAAATGAATTCCTATGAATTCAGTCATAAGAACCAATGATGAATGTTCCACCCATGCTACATAGCATATTTGCACTTACAGAAACTTTCTGGGTAAGTGCCTAACCCAAAGCCCTGTTTCTAATATTAGAGACGTCAGCTCGGTTCAGAGGACATATTGAAGTTTGAAGACCTTTCAAAACACACTGGACAGGTGGCTGCATATTTTATGGAACATTTAGACCCAGCCATGTGTCTTTCATTAGTCGTCTTTAAGTAAAATGGCCAAGTCATGTGACTTTGGCTTTATAGCGATTTCATGCCAAAACAAGGCTTTTAAGAAACTTGCAACAAAAATTCAGAATCGTGATTTTTCTGGACAACCACATGATCTTTCCCAATTTCCAGGAACAAAGTAGATGCAAGTGACTCACTGTTTTCACTATTTTTCCTACAGAGTAGAGTTACTTAAAAACGGTAGAAGGAGTAGACAAGCTCCTTTCGGCATATCGTGATAGGTGTGTTTCCTCACCCCCTCTCCGGTGCCATCCGCCCCAACACAAAAGGAAATGGTAAATGTGCTGTTTTGCCAAATAGAATGTGGACCAGAATGATGCTAAGATGAATTTGAAACAGATACTTATCGATGTTAGTACCTCGAAGAGTGACTAGGTCATACTCTATAACTTTAGAAAATTTTATAACTCACCAACTTAAATCGCCTAAATTAGTTGACTTTATCGTTCGGTAAATGCGTGATGGCCAATAGATTTAATACATTGTTAATTATCCTATTCTCCTTAAAATAGTATTTTCATTTTTATACCCAAGAATATTTAGAGGCTAATTAGAAATCCAGTAATGTGAATTGTAAATTATGTGTAATTACAATAAAACTACTGAAGAATAACACACATTACTTATAAATTGTAACACTGTGATAAATTAAAGCAATTACAGGTAAACCAATAATGTTCTTTAATTAAGTAGTTATGAATGAGAATTGGTGCTTTGCATTTACAATAACCTATAAGGTTGGGGATTGCCTTTATAGCTTATGCAGAAATCGATTGCACTCTGCTGTGATACTCTGCTAAGAATAACTTCCAAGTTCATTACTGTCATTATGCCATTATCACGTAAAAACACCCAGGATTGTTAAATGTAAAGTATGCTGACAGCCAATCAACCGTGTTTCTTAATATAATTATAATTATGTCACTATCTCTTCTTATGCCCTTATGAATCGGAAAAAAAAAGTTCCTATTTCCACAACTCTTCCATATTGGTTGCAAAGCAATGGAAGATGCTTTGTTGTAAGTTTATTGAAAAATACTATTGTGTTTGACGTTAATAAGGCCATTCGTCCTCATAATTACCTTACTGCAGCCTGCCGTTTATAAGACTACAGCAATAGTTTTTATACTGCCACGTCTGTTTATTATGTTATAGATTGCTTTCATGTTGAGGTAACTCCTTGACATTACAAGTTGCAACCAATGTCACGGGACGAGTAGAGACCAACAGATCATCTTTCTGTCTTTAACTCAAGTCATGTGTATTTGTGTGGGGGTGTGTGAGCGGGTCTCCGGAGGAGAGAGAGCTAACATAAGTTGGTGAAAGGTGGGGAGCTGGAAAGTCCAGATGATAAGAACTTGCTGACCTGAATTTAGAGGATCTTGAAGCTTACTTTAAAGATAAGTATTTGGGGCGCCTGGGTGGTTCAGTCGGTTAAGCGGCCGACTTCGGCTCAGGTCACGATCTCGCGGTCCGTGAGTGTGAGCCCCGCGTCGGGCTCTGTGCTGACCGCTCAGAGCCTGGAGCCTGTTTCAGATTCTGTGTCTCCCTCTCTCTCTGACCCTTCCCCGTTCATGCTCTGTCTCTCTCTGTCTCAAAAATAAATAAACGTTAAAAAAATTTAAATAAATAAAATAAAGACAAATATTTAAAGGATGAGTACTGGGTTGCCTCGGTGGCTCAGTTGGTTGACCAATGGACTCTTGATTTTGGCTCAGGTCATGATCTCGTGGTTTGTGGGGTTGAGCCCCATGTGGGGCTCTGTGCTGACAGTACATAGCCTACTTGGGATTCTCTGTCCTTCAGTCTCTGCTCCTCCCATACTCCTGCTCTCTGTCTCTCTCTCAGAATAAATAAATAAACAAACTATGATAATAATAATAATAATAATAAAGGATGAGTACTAAAGAACCAAAGAAGTAAAAAGAGGATTCTGACTTACCTAGGTACATACATGTTATTAATTTATTTGAGACATTAACGGTTACATTTTTCCAAAAATTCAGGACAGTTTACACTAGCAACATGAGAGCATTCTAAATATAATATTTTGAATACCTCTGAATGATATATCCAGCCAGGGAAAACCAGTAGAGACTACACATTAGTGATGTTTGTTAGGTCAGAGATTTTACCCTACTTGTAAGCTACTAAATTTGCCTGTTAACATTTCACGGAAGCTGGCAGAAGCCACGAGACTCCCGTGTCAGGGACTCTGTCGCTGAAAGTACAGCCAGCAGCCTGAGGATCATCATGTTTGTGCCAGTTTCCCCCATCCTTGCATGGGGGTGATGTGGAAGGACCCAGACGGATGCCATGTGCCCAATGGGTTTGCACTGAAGCTGAACCACACTGTACCTGGCAAATGCATCATTTTTAGAGCAAGCAGTAAGCAAACTTGTTCTTGGTTTCAGAAGCAGACATTACATCATCTCTCAAGGATGCTCTCTGGAAACATGACCCTCAGAAAGGGACCTGGCAGAGAACAGGCAGGGCTTTGCTTCATTGACAGACTAGTCAACCAGGTAGGAGCCCAGGAGACCTATGGAAGACTGTCTTTCTCCACAATCGGTATAAATGTATTCAGGAACGTGATGTACAACTAGGTAGAAAGACAGCCTTCATCCACTGGTTTCAAGTTCAATACTCTGTTCTCAGGACCATGGTTACCTCCATGTGTTTAGTTAAATATTCATAGTGACACAAGAACTCCTGGAGACCTATTGTTTGATATATCTCTTGTCTGTATTACCATTCAAGTGACTGGCTTCTAGTCTATCACTTGAAGTTTACTTCTCCTTATCCATTTAACTTTAGAATCCTACTGAAACAGTGGTTTGATAGGTTTCTTCCCATGTTGATTTGCTTGGTATGTTTAATTGTGGAGGCTGATAAGGGAGCTGGGTAGGCCATTTTATCCATATATTTTTTTAAAAATGTTTATGTATTTATTTGTGAGAGAGGAAGAGAGAGTAGGTGCACGCATGAGCAGGGAAGCAGCAGAGAGAGAGGGAGACAGAGGATCCAAAGCAGGTTCTGCGCTGTCAGCACAGATGCTGATGTGGAGCGTGAACTCACAAAAGGTGAGATCATGACCTGAGCTGAAGTCGGAAGCTTAACCGACTGAGCCACCCAGGCAGCCCCTCCCCTATTTCTTAAAGAGAAAGCAAGACACATGAAGCCATAAGGTATTTTTACTCTCCTATCCAGACAGTCTCCAGCTTTTAGTCAGCTATGCAGAGTGATGCACTGACACATTTCGATAACGGGGCCACAATTTGATGTGCCTACAGAATTCCTATGTCCAAAGTCTGTAATGATCTGTAATCAGTGCCCAGCTGATTCTTTATCCTCTTTCATGAAAAATTTGTCACCCTCTGCAATACACGCTCATATCTTTGCTTTGAACTAATTTTCTACACTCCACAGCCTTGATGGTCCCCTGTGCCACATCTCATGTTGTACAACTTCCCTGGGTGAGTGGGACAAGGCAGGGCACCGCAAGAGAATAGCTTTACCATTTCCCTTTCTGGCCACCTTTCAACCTACTTTCAACAAGCTGTATTTCTAGGACTTGGGCTGAAATTTCAAGTAATTTCATATCTTTCATGATTACTTTCAGGTCATAAATAAGCAGTCCCTTAGATGAGGCGTTGACTTTTTAAGTCAAATTCAGTGTAAAATCAAAGCCTCGAATCTATCTAACTTATTCCTCCCAACACTCGCAGGCACACACACACATACACACCTTGGGGACTGTTTTCAGTCGCAGAACAGAAAGTAGGGGTGTGGGGGGGGTCAGACCTGGGAGAATCCCTCCTCCTCCCTCAGGGAATCTCCTCCAGACCCCCAGCTACTCGGCTGGGCCCCGCCGAAGGGCACACAGGTCACCTCTCATTCAGCTTTTTTCTGCCTGAGTGGACCACCGGGTTGGTCACTCCTGCAGCCTGTAGCCTTTTAGACCTCTCCTGGAAAATGTCAGACATCAGTCCCCAGGTTCCTCAAACACCAGGAGACACACACTAAACGTTTTGGGTGACTACCTTTAAGTTCCCCTCAATTGGATTCATTTTATGAGAAGCCCTCCCCTCCTGAGTATCATGGTACCATGGCTCACCAACTCCCCAAAGGGATTTTTATTTTCTCCCATCTGGTAATTCTTTAACTTCTCTTTTGTACCCTCAAAAAGGTTGCATGTCTATGGCACTGGTTTCAGGGGTTTTTTTTTGGGGGGGGGGTGGTGGGGGGAAGCGGGTTTAATCTGAAACTTCAGTACAAGCAGAGGAAATACATGTATTATCTCATTAAAACTGTCTTTTTGTCTTTACTTATTTTTTAAAGATTATTATTTGTTTCTTATTATGTTGCAAGCTTTTGAAAGTAGGGAACACCTCTTATACTTTTTTTTCTGGATCAATGCATCGGATTTGCCAATTTATATGCCTTCAGAGACAGAGGGGTGACACTAATATGCGAATAAATGAAGCAGCCAGACATGATGGAATGAGAAGGATTGAGGTTCCTGTTTGTTTATAAAGAGAAGCCAGGAATCTAGAATTTTATGGAACTGATGGATTCATTAATTGAAAACACGTAGATACCTTACAGTCATGTCTGCACAAGCCAAAATAATCAGTACATTTATTATGAAAAAAACCTCTCCCCTATTGGGAATAAGGAAAACGATAATGAAATGTTTCACTTTTAAACTTGTTGTGGTTGAGCTTGAATTAATTAAAACAATGGGAATATACTTAACATATTTTTTTCAGCTGAAAAAATAATCTTGTGGACTAGGGGTGTATATTGCAGAGGATGACAAACTTTTCATGAAAGGGGATAAATTAAGGGATTAATTCATTCTTTTCTTACTGGTTAAACTACGAACAAATTTAAAAAATATGTTTACCTTCTGTTTCAAGAAAGTCAGTTTCTAAGTAAACAGTGTCTCAACAGTTTGAATTGTTCCAACTGTTCTCTGAAAGTTGAGAAAAAAAGCTATTAAATATTTATCATCTTATATTGTGTTATTTACTGTGATGATGAATATGCAAATTTTATTAATGCTATTCAGAAAACCGTGAAAAAATTATAATTCATGAATGAAAAATTAAATGTAACAAGCTAGTTGGAAAAAAAAAAAAAACCAAAAACCAAAAAACATTAGCCTACATGTGGAATACGCTGTCCGGTACTTTCCTGTGAGAAAGATTTTAGAGACACGGAGCTGATGGAAGCGGGAAGTAGAAAAGCAGCCTGAGAAAATGTTTAGGATTTTCAGTATAGCAAAATAGAGGAATCATCCAGAAGTGTAAGGAAAGACGCTGAGATGCTAAGTAGGGGGAGGTGCTGAGAGTAGAGCCTTTACCCAGGGGGAGGGTGGGGGCAGGGGTGGTGCTGGTGCGGGACCCCGCCCCCTCTTGCTCCCCAGCAGGCTGACCTGGAAGGAAGCTTTCTTCCTCCTGCCAGCACATCTTGCTCCCTCCCTGCCCTTGAGGATGTTATCTCCAGGTATAGAGAGAAAAGGAGCAATTATAGTTCATCGGATACCTACAATTGGAACGTTTCTGGGTCTCATTAAAAGCAAAACAATAAAAGAGACGCTAAACTTAATATATGTTATGCGCTCTAGAAACCTAGGGTCATGCTGTTTGTATGGATTCCACCTCACTTCATTCTACGTTGCCCTGTCCTGTACATACTGCCTTCAAATAGACAATATCCTACACTCATGCATACTCTTTACTCTTCATTTTCTGCAAAATAATGTAGGCTTCATGAAGGTAGGGATCTTTGCTTTGTTCCCTGATAGGCAAGCACCCAGAAGAGTGCCTGTCGTGGTTCTCAATAAATACTTGTAGAACATTTTATAAAAAGTATGTAGGAAAAAAGGAGACTGGACCATTGAGAGATTTTGTAGATCTGAGAAAGGATATCTTCAGAATCAGCAATTTCAGAAAGTAATGGAACTTAAATATTACCCTGAACAAATAATATTAATATTATATTATATATTAAATATTTATTATTAAATATATTTATAGGACCTCTCAAATTATTGAGACATTAGCCATCCAATTAATATCCAAGCCCTATTGCTTCAACTCTTAAAACATCTTGTAAACATACCTCTCTTTTTCTATATGTATCACATTTCCAACAACCCTTCGTCCGGACATTTCAAAAATGTCCTGTTTTTTCACCTCTAGCCCGTACATCAAATGAATCATCTCCAATGATCCACAGTCTTGAACTGATTTATGTATTTCTTTCTTGTGCTAGATCTGAGGGTTTTACATGATCCCTACTCTCATGACTCATAATTTAATTTTGGATACAGGTGCTAAACAAGTAATGACCCACATATATGTAGAATTACAATTGAAATTTGGTGTTGGAAAAGATAGTTTGCCACCCTGTATAAATAGGGGATCTATTATAACCTAGAATATCAGAGAAGACTCTCTTCCTGAGAAAGTGAGGGATGAGATTTGAGAGAGAGAGAGAGAGAGAGAGAGAGAGAGAGAGAGAGAGAGATTCAGAAGGAACAGAATATGCTAAAACTCTGAGGTAGACTTGGTAAAGCATCATGATTTATACCTGGAGTATTAGGTGGAAACCAGATGATGTATGACTGAGGGTCCTGACCTAGATTTTTACCTTTATTCGAACACCAAGGAGAAACTGCTGTAAGGTTTCAGTGGGTGAAGAAACTTGACCCAATCTGTAAAATCACACTGGCTCTTGTCAGACTTTTCTTGAAGTCTCAGCGGCTCCTACTGCCTGCTGAGTACAGACCTTAGTAACATCTTAGCTGTAATTAAAAGGTGTAGACCCTGGTCCTTGTCATTAATCTTAGCCTTTTCCTGTGATACACCCTGGACTAGCTCTGGCTCCCAGAACTACCTGCCTGCCCCTCAAGTCTTTGTCCCATAATTTCTTTCTTTCTTGTCCCCTCCCCTCCCTTCCCTCCCCCTCCCTTGCCCTTCTCTTCCCTTCTTTCTTATGGAATGCTTCTGCTTCTCAATGGCATAGGTCCCACAGAAATTTTTAGGCTCAGACCGATTACTGATTACTGTGTCACCTTCATTTGTGTTTGAATCACTCCTTTCTGTTCTGCATTCCTTTCATTCCTCATTTCACTCCTCCTTTCCTTCCTCAATTCCTTGGCCACTGCTTCTTGCTCTTGATCCAGTGAGATGGGCTGTTCTCCTAGCCTTTCTGTGTTACCCTGCATATATAGTCTCCTACCCTCATGTCTGTGTTCAAGTATCATTTGTAAGCAGAGCAAAATCAATTGCAAACATACAATCCCAGCCGTGTTACTGATTTCGAGCTCCATTTATATATTTCCATAGGTCTGTTGGGGATTTCTGCAGAGAAGCCCCATTAACTTAGCCACTTCAACATGTAAATCTCCTTGTGTCTTTCTCTGCCACCTTATTTGTCAAGTTGAAGTCCCAAACCACGTTTTGAGCTGTACCTCTTATTTTTCTTCTCGTTCTCTCTCTCGCCAACCTTAAAGTCTCATGTTGCCTTTTCCTGAGCAACAGTTCTTCGACCGCTGCCTTCTGTCCCATCCCTACTGCTACTGTCCTATGGCAGACCTTTGTTACCCGGATTATTGTCACAGGCTTGCTCCAGAGCTCCCTCTTTCCAAACCACTTCGTAATCACTGTAAGAGTTATCTTCCAAAAGCACCATTATAACCGCATCGTTTCCCTGATCAAAATATTGAATGACTCTGTCTTCTAAGTAAAATGTAGCCTGACAGCCCCAAACCCTTCACAGCCTGATTTCTTACTACATTTCTTACACGTTAGCCACGTTGGCCTCTTGGTCTCCTGAGTGTGTTCTGAACTATTTTATGTCTATAGCTCTGCTTATGTTCTTTGCCTTTCCTCTCAAACACCATTAATATCTGTCAAAAACCTTAGCACCCTTCAGGGCTCAACGGAATCCACCTCTCAACAATACTGTCTATGACCACCTCCGTGAAAAGTCTATTCCCCTCATGGTCATCTGCCCGGCAGTCCTTACTCTATTGCCCCACGTCACATTTCTTGCAGGTCGCTTCCTTTTAGGGAAATCGGTGCGTGTTCATCAGACCCGTGTCTAGACTTGAAGCGTCATGAGGAAAGCATTTATCAGGCCTAGGGTCCAGATTTCTAATGAAGGTCGGAGGCCCATCGTGCTAGAATCCTGTCGTGTAAATTTATCCAACCAAGAGCTCTCTTTCTCTTGACTTTTCCTCTTTGTGTGTATCCCCAGAAGCTCTGATGTGGGACTTGAGTGGTTATCTCTGGGGCTCAAAATCACCCTAGTTTATGTCAGAGTTTTCCAAAAGACAGCTTTTGTGACTAAATGACCTTGGCGCTTGGCCTTGGTCCACCTCCATCTCTGTTCTCATTACAGTACTAAGTTGCTTTGCTTTGTAGACAGCATCTCTCGTGTGTGATTCTGAAATATAGTTGAGGTACAAAGACTCTGTGTCCCTTTTGGGTTTCAGCAAAATGCTTTATTCGTGGTAGGCCATAACTGTGGGCTGAATGACTAGCAATTTATCCAATCTGACTTCTGTGCTACTGGTATTTGTATGTTATTTGTATATTTCAATGTACATAATTATTGACACATTAGCAAGGCTCTTCTGCCCATTTTAATGGCTCATTACCTGCTATAGCATGTTATATCCTGGTTTATATAAGAACAGCTGTGTCTAACCTATTCCTGTAAATCATCCCTGTTCATTTTCATAAGGATATTAGACTCAGCAAATATGTGTCATGTGGATTTTTATGTGCCAGCCTCTGAACATCACAAAAACTTCCCAGAGCCAGAGATAACTGCACTGAATCAGCTGTTCCCAAGTTTACTTTTAACCATTGCTCCAATTAGATATCTATGAGCTCCCCTTAGAGTCCAATCCCAGCCCGCCAGCTGCTCCAGATGTAAGAAGCTTTTATAGCCTTCAAACACATTTTATCTGTCATCATTTTCATCAACAGGAATATCTTTCTCTCTATTCTCTTTCATAGAACCTGGTAAACAAGGAAAGCGGAAAGCTTGGCTTTATTGTAACTCCAAAGAGGTCCGTGTGGGAGAAAAAAAGCACAGTGTGTCTTTCTCTGCGTCTCTTTCTATGCATTTCTTCAAAGGCCTCCCAGCCATCACCTTAATCCATCTGTTGAAGATGTCCAATTTTTCAAATGACCTTTTCTTTGGAATACCATTGAAAATTCAGCTTGGGGTGCTAGAAAGAGACGATGAGCCTAGGGAGGGACGTGCTCTAATTTTGTGTCTACGCTTACTAATCAAGCGTTCTTACTGAATTAATTCCCCACTTTTTCTCATCCGTAAAATGGACATTGATTCTGAGAGGATTAGAGATTAAAAATGATTATAAGGCATCTTTTTTTTTTTTAATTTTTTTTTCAACGTTTATTTATTTTTTTGGGGACAGAAAGAGACAGGGCATGAACGGGGGAGGGGCAGAGAGAGAGGGAGACACAGAATCGGAAACAGGCTCCAGGCTCCGAGCCATCAGCCCAGAGCCCGACGCGGGGCTCGAACTCGCGGACCGCGAGACCGTGACCTGGCTGAAGTCGGACGCTTAACCGACTGCGCCACCCAGGCGCCCCCATAAGGCATCTTTTTAAATAAACTAAATTGCAAACGAATTCCCTTTGATCCCAATCACAGAGCTAGGGTGTGCTCACCAAAGTTTGCCAAGATAGAAGTCAAATGATGTTCGTTGCAGTCTTGTTTGTAATAACAAACAACTGGAAACAAAGAAGGGGCCTATTAGAAAGGTACTGCACATAAACTGTGGAATATCCAGACAATGGAATATGGAAGGAGTCCACCCTTTAAAAGTCAGGTGGTTTTGCGTGGTTTACCAGGAAACATTTCCAAGGGGACTTAAGAGTAAAAAAAAAAAAAAAAAAAAAAAGTAAGGTAGAGGGGTGCCTGGGTGGCTCAGGCGGTGAAGTGTCTGATCTCAGCTCAGGTCATGATCTCAGTTTGTGGGTCCGAACCCCACGTTGGGTTCTGTGCTGACAGGTCAGAGCCTGGAGCCTACTTCAAATTCTGTGTCTCCCTCTCTCTCTCTGCCCCCACCCGCCCCCACCCATCCCACCCCTGCTAATGCTGTCTCTCTCTCCTTCAAAATAAATAAACATTAAAAATTTTTTTTAAAAAGGTAAGGTGGAGAGAGACCTTATGTAGCATATTACACACTGTAAAAACTATCTGCACATATGTTGGCTTTACAGAGACATTCTAGACTAAAACATAAAGCTGATAAAATGACCAATTTGGGGTAGAATAACTGAGGCAAGAGAGGTGTCATCCCTATATGTGACACATTTTTACCCGTTTGTGTTTTATGTTCTTCATAAAATAGTGTTATAGGAATAATAATGGGAGTTTTTCATTTTCCTTTATATCTGTTTAAGAAACTAATACCTATTGTCTAAAGATACATGTAAGAAATTTTATAAAGTTTCAATGGGTATATTGACATAAAAGATTACAACATCAAAATTCAGGAAGAGGCTCAAAGAATGAAGTCTAGGAGATGTGTTGTTTATAAAAACGTGGCATTGAACAGGTTAATACTATTGGGATTGGGCAATGAAGAGAATACTCGTGTAGTTAGGTTTTTACTGAGCACTATTTTTTCCCTTTGCCCTCAAAAGCCTACTTTTTAGGCACAAAAGGCATCACCGTGTTCTTCGAATTATACTGGTGTTTAAAATCTGAAAAAATGGCTACTTGCCAATATCCGAATAAATGCAGCAGAATGTGGGAACGTTCTCCCTAGGTAAAATGAAATAATTGCTGCCCAGTAACAGGACTCTGCAAGCTGAAAGAGGCCTCAGAGTCTATCCCTTGAGTTTTTTGATGGGGTAGTTGGACCTAGGGAATTTTGATGATTTATCAAGGTGAGCTAGATGGGCTGAATGTGGACTATGTCTCTGATTGTTCCATTTCATTGTAATGCCTCATCCTTGCAATATATATTCTGCACTCAAGTTGAGTCACTAGCGGGTTTCAGAAAAGTTACGTTTGGAGTTAAAAACAAACAAAAAGTTAAGTTTGGAGTTGCATCATTAAAAAAGTGACCTTCTTCCTTAATGAGCTATGACATGAAATATGCGTCCGCCATTGTGATAACCTACCTGCCTGATTTAGTCCCTACGCTAACTGTATATGGTGTTTATTTCACAAATAAACAACTCAGAGATTAAATAATTTGCACCAAGACGCAGTTTACAGAGAGCACAAGTGCAGTTTAAATTCAAGTCTGATTCACCCCGTTGTTCATGGCCTCAATGATGTGAACAAGGATATAGAAGTAAGCATGAAAAAGGAATACGGAGAAAATAGCCAGTTGGAGCCTTGTTACAGAAGCAGAAATAAACTCTTCTAGGTACTGGTTGTAAGGTAGAAAAAAAATGAATTCAGAAAGGAAAAGGCAGAAGTCAAATTGTAAAACCAAACAGATAAAAATTCCCTGCATACATTGTTGAGTCAGCCTACGGCTGTTACATCCAAATATTCCAATACTGGTAACCAAACAGTGGGGGTATTAACAGCCACCTTTACATTTGCTTGTGCGTCCTTCCCCACAGATCAAATCTGTAATCCCCTTTAAGGTTAATAGCTCTGCTTTTGAGGTATATTCAGTTTGTTCACCTTTTAAGGGTCATGCAAAAGAACTGTGGTAACCTAATCTATCACCCATACTGGGTAACACTATCTTTTACTCTAAACTGAAAATTAAACTCTCTGCAAACCTCAAAAGTGCATCTTAAAATATGTGCAGGATGAAAAGGCATTTTTCGCAGAATGACGGGTTTAATTTTGTTTATCCTGTTAGCGTGTGTTCTTGAAAACTAGGCCCTGAAATTTCCTATTTATGCTCCTAAATTCAGAATAGTCTAAAATGTCATTTTTATTATTCCTTATATTAGAGCCCTTAAAATTAAAAACATTCATCAGAAAATGGCTGTCTTCAAAATATATTGTCCAATATGGAATGTAAATATTAAATTTAAATATTTTAAAATTAAATTATTATTTAATTTATAATTGCAGGAGCACAGTGTAGTTAGGCTATGTGGGTGGACAGATCTGTTCACGGGCAGAATATATGTGCCCTAATGTCACTTTAAAAGCCACAAACCAAAAACCTTCCGCTATTGGACTGAGGATGGGAAGGTTACTGAAAGCCAGGGAGAGACTGTTATTGCCGGACAATTCAAATCAGTTCCTAATCACTAGAATTAACTTTCAAAAAATGAGCACACTGAATTTTCAAAGCTGTCTCCATGTCAGTAATGAAATGAGAATCATCTTAGGTTTTCAACATAAAGCCTGTAAATAAACGAAAGGAAAAAAAGGGCTAAAGCAGCTACAGTCACCTGCATACCCGGGTGTGAAATACAAACCTATACAGATTTTATTTAAAAATAGAACTTATATGGCTTAATGTCCTAATCCTAAAATGCAGTCATAATTGAGACCTTAAAAAAAAAATACACATTACCTTAATAAGATAGTAAGAGAATCTCTCTGTGCAAGAATTTGATTTTATATAAAGTTTCAAATATTGTGTACGATGCCTGTTCTCGTTTGTAATTAAAGATTCTCTCAACGTATAAGCACCTCATGCCTTTCCAAGCATTCCATGTCACTTGTTATTTTTACCTGATCCTTGCCACACTGACCTAAGTATCTTTCCACACGAAGCATCTTGCAGGGTCTGCTCAGATTCCACTTGTTATGTGATTCTGCCTCTGCCTCAGATGGGAGTAATTCCCCTTCCTAAAGCTTCTGGAGTTGATTATCTCATATGGCAATGGCATTACCCTCTGTTAGCTTTTCCCTCCTTATAACCTATCTGTGATTGTGTCCTCTCCCCCTCCCTCTCCCCACCTCTCACCCCTCGGCTTTAATACCCGGCACAGAACTTTGGTCAGGATTTACAACCAGGGCATCTGTGGGCTGCACGTGGCCCACAGAGAGGCTTTGTATGGTCTCTCTTGCTTCAGCATGTCCAGCTTACACGTGGCACTATGGGAAATTTCATTTAAAAATCTGAATTTCTAATTTCTTCTGAGGAAGCGAAAAATCTGACATGGGTATTCCTTCATCCTGCAACTGGCTCGGGCCAAGCGGTGGCTTCCCATTTGAGGATAAGCCTGTGTGCTGTCCTCTTTGCTTGCTGTTGAAGCCTACTTTGAAGCATCCCCGTGAATTCATGACTGCTTTTTTTTCCCCCCTCCACGGCAGAGGAATATTTATCCGTGCCCACATCTCTATCAAAAGTGAGTCGACAAAGGAAAGCAAGAAGGCCACTGGATGGTTTCCAACATGGATGGGCCTTTGTAGGCATTTGAGTCTGAGCTTTGTGGTAAAGTATGAAACTAAAGCACACAGTCTGTAGCCTTGGGTAGCCTCTGGATTCTATACCTGTTTTATCGCTTATTAACTCTGAAGCCCATACTTCTGGTCTCTTATCTCAAAAGTAGGAGTAATCCCAGGTAGTTCCTTTTGAGGATTAAGTAAGGCGAGTAAATAATAAATACTTCGCACATTATCTGTAGCATGGCAAACACACAGTAAATGATAGATAATATTACTCTCCTTACCATGTTAAAAGTTGAGAAATTCTTTTGAACTGAGCTCTCACATAAGTGATCTTAACCAGCAGCACAGATTAGATTTGCTCGGCTGGCTGGAACTCATGAATTAATACTGTGAGTCATTCATTTAATACATATTTAATAGACAACGACTACGTACCTGGTATTATTCTAGACATTCGGTATTTATACTGTAAACAAAGCAGACCTATCCCCTGTTCTAATGGAGCTTACATACTGGAGGAAGAGACAATAAATACTACAAAAATAAATATATATTGTTATTATATTTAGATTTTTAAAAAAAATTGTATTCATTTTTGAGAGAGAGAGAGAGAGACAGAGCACGAGCAGGGGAGGGGCAGAGAGAGAGGGAGACACAGAATCCGAAGCAGGCTCCAGGCTCTGAGCTGTCAGCACAGAGCCCGACATGGGGCTTGAACCCACGAACCACGAGATCATGACCTGAGCGGAAGTTGGACACTTAACCGCTGAGCTGCCCAGGTGCCTCCCAAAATAAATATATACTATTATGCCAGGAACAGTATGTGTTGTAAAAAGTAAGGCAAGGCAAAGGGACAGAGGAAAAAGGGAGGCGTGTACGATTTCATATAGTGGACTACTGAGTTGGCTTCAAGCAGGGGCATGAATGAAGTGAGGGCAAGAGCCACGGAGATGCTTGAGGGGAGGGCATTACTGGCAGCAGGGGCAGAGACCCCAAAGTGGAGAGTGCAGGGTGTTATGATCAATTACAAGGAGCCCACTCAGTGAGAGACAGATAGCTGGTGACTTTTCTAGGAGCCATATTATGTTGTAGGCCTCATGTGAATACTCAGGTTATAACTGTGATAAGAAAACCCTGGAATACATATACACTATTTTTAAAGTTTATTTATTTATTTTGAGAGAGAGAGAGAGGGAGAGAGAGCGCACACACAAGCAGGGGAGGGGCAGAGATAGAGAAACCCAACCAGGCTCTGCACTGTCAGCACAGAGGCCAACGCAGGGCTCGAACTCACAAATCGTGAGATCGTGACCTGAGTCGAAATCAAGAGTCAGACATTCAATAGACTGAGCCACCCAGGCGCCCCGACCCTGGAATACTTGAATTGGATAATGTACATCTGTTTTGTCCTAAAAGCCCACTATGTGAATCATAGGCTGTGGGGAAGCTTGAGATCAGTCAGGACTGTGTTGCTATAGGCCTTGTGAGGGATAACGGTGGCCGGGGCCAGGGGAGTGGAGGAGGGGGTCAGATAGCGAGGGCAGCAGCATTGCTGGCGTATATGGGGTGTATGCAAAAGAAGAGAGCAAATGTTGACTCTTAGGTGTAAGAGACGGGCTGGACGGTGGTGCGATTTCTCGAGATTTAGAACACTGGAAGAGTGCCAAACGTTTGAAGTAAGGGTGAAAGTGGATATCAAGAGTTCATTTCAGATATATTAAGTTTTACATGCCCAAAGAACACCTGAGAGGAAATGTTGGATAGACAGTTATATAGAAGTCTGGAGTTTCAGGGAAAGATTAGGGCCGGAGATAAAAATCTGGAGATCGTGGCATTGAAAGCCAGGGAATGGGTTGAAATCCTCTACCATGAAAAAGGAGAGGCATGAGACTTGAGCACTTTGTGATCAGGCCTCAAGGGATCTATCAAATGACACGAGAAGCAGGAGGAAACCCGGAGTTTGGCCATCAGTTGGGCCACAGACTGTTCACATCCTCGTAGGTGAGGGAGGCAAGCAAGTTCTCCGCGGTCTTGTGTTTTCAGAGCAACAGCATCTTCCATGTGAAAGGACCCCTAGCAGTAATCTTTTGCAAGTCTGGCACTTCTTAGACATTGGAACCGAGACTCGAGGAGGTTAATTACCCAAAGTCACGTTGTAATTGGTTTCAGTTGATTAGGGACCATGCCTTCAGCTGGAGTGATAAAGTACCTGGCCGGAGGGCAAGAAACCCATAACGAAGTTGGAATTGTTATCAGTCACTCCCATCGGCTGGGAAGGAGAGGGAGGAACCAGGGACAGTCAGGCGTCTGATGTGGATCCTTTTCCTCGGAAACACTCCTTCCAAATGATCAGCCAGGCCAAACCTGTGTGAAGCCCTTTCAGTAGAAGGACACAATCCAGACCATGGAAAGTTGCCAAATTAGAAGATCCACGTTCTCGTCGCCGAGATTTTTACTCTTCTAATTGATGGAAGAGCTGAACAATCTACAGCAAACATAACTTTTCACATAAAAACTAATCCAGAAGTGAGGTTTTTAAAAGTCAGGGTGCGCCTGGGTGGCTTAATCCAGTAGACTCTTGATCTCCGCTTAGGTTGTGATCTCGTGGTTGTGGAGTAGAGCCCTGCGTTGCTCTCTGGGCTGAGTGTAGAGCCTGCTTGGGATTCTCTTTCCGTCTCTCTCTCTCTCTCTCTCTCTCTGCCCCTCTCCTGCTTGTGCTCTCTCTCTCTCTCTCAGAGTAAATAAACACACTCTAAAAAGAAATTCACTCATTAAGTAGACCCTAAAGTAAGCAATGTGGATGCTTTCTTAAGAGAGTGCAGTGAACAGGTTCACTAGGGCAGGATTTGGCCTCCAATTAATATTTCCTGAGCAAATTAATGCCTTCTGCTTGTTCTCAGGAAGAGACCATTAATGGGATAAAGCAACCTAACTGTGAAAGGACATAAGGATTTTCACAAGAATTTCAAATTATATTTATGCAGGTGATGCTGAAATTAATACCTATTGTAAAACAGAATTTTTTTTAATATTCTATGATAAATGACTACTTTCATGAAGCACTGTATCGCACGAAAGTCCTTCTGTCCTAGAGCGCATACTTTAAATATCTAAATGTGTGTGTGACAAGGACACTGGCAGAAACTGAGTATGACTGTATTTGGGATCATTTTTTATTATTTTAGTGTATTTTTTTCTTTTTATTCTTTCTTTCTCTCTCTCTTTCTCTCTTTTGTTGTTTTGGTTTGTTTTCATTATTGATTGTTTTTATTTACTTGTTTTATTTGGCCATAGTTGCTCCTTACATCGAAATCCATTCAATTTTTTGTGATGGCACGAAGGCAACCCTTTTCTCTCACATTGGAGAATGATTTTAAAAATGTAGCTATAAAATCTACGTTAGTCCTCAACATCAAACAGATCTAAATTGTCGAAAAGGAAGAAACGAAACATCTGAGACGTTGAAAAATGACAGGATGTCCAAATTATGTGTGTGTGTGTGTGTGTGTGTGTGTGTGAATAAGTATGTATACTCACATACACACACACATAGTTACCTCTTTATCTAGAACATATGGATTTACAGATTTTCATGCCAAGCCATACGTTTCTGTCTGGCATCATATGGCTCAAATATGATTAAAACTATCCAGTCCTGAGGCGTGCTTCTTTGTTAGGTATTATCTAAATCATGTGAGAATTCCCATTAGAACTGGGGTTAAAAAAATAAAAAAGAACTGCTATAATGATCCTTTTTCAGTTTGCTTTAGGGAAGTGAAGAATGAGAAAACTTGATGGAAACATAAAAATTCACTTTATAATAATAATTGGATGATTCTTACATAACCAGTAGTTTGGGTGGCGTTTTATATGTTAATTCATGAATTTACACTAAATAAGATCCAAAAGTGGGAAAACATCGTGGTAAAATTCTATGATTTTAAATATAGCGGGCAGCTGGAAAGGGTGTAAATGTGTGTGATGCTCTGAGGGGTGTGTAAGGAGCTTTCAGCTGTGAGTATTTTTGGTAAATATCTGCAAATCATATAGAGAACATACCCTGATGGAAAGATCATGAAGCTTATAGACTCTCACCACCTCATGGATAAACTCCATGGAAAATCTCTCAGGTATTTCTTGTAGACAGGATGAGAGGCTCACGTACAGAACTTTTTTGGCCAACCTGGATTCCTGTCTCTTTCATTTGGTTGTTCAGATACTGAAATGAGCCTCCAAAGTGGATCATAGTCTCCATGGCCCCATGGGAATAGCTGAAGTGGTGTCTCTGTTTTTATCTTTGTTTTTGTTGTTTTCTTGGCAGTGAAGGGATTGAAAGATTTGTTCGTGGAGTCTTGCTAGTTGGCATAGGGGCAGAGGTGGCCACTCAATGAACTCACCAGTTGAATTCGGCCATGGGATTCCATCTGATCCCAAAATTCTGATTCATCATTACAGACAGACACATGTATTTTTGGCACAGAGGTAGAATATACATGTGACTCCTCATAACAGTACAAGTTTCTTGGTTGTACAAGGGTTGCAGTTTGCAGGGGGGAAGCTTAATGCCAAATTCTTCTTGTCTCTTGCCACGACTGGGAAGGCATGCTTCAAGTCAGGATCCCTGGTCTCCTCTGTGTACTTCAAAATTGAACTCCAGTCTTAACTGGGCACTGACACAAAAGTTACTGCCCAGGTCTCCTGGCAGAATATCATGCTCTGAACCATTGTAGGCGCACATCAGGCAATACACTTGCCATTCTGAAATATTCTTAGGTCAAACCTTATTTATAATTTGAATAGATGTCCACAGAGTTGCCCTCTATGATATGGAATATAAACCATTCTGATGGCATTGTGCATTTATACATACTAAATGAAAATATGGGCAAATATGATATGGTCATTGCCAACTTATTCACATTGATTTTCTATCGCTGTATGCTGTGATAACGATGTATGGAAAATGCCTACTGATCGGATTGTAAAAATGGTAGCCCTGTGTTGCTTTGAGAGAGTCTGATGCCTTTAATTGTTCCTCTTCTTTCTACTTTCTTCCAACTTGTCCTCATATACAGCGGGTTTGCTGCTTATTTTCTCAAATTAATGAAAGTGACTTCTCATTGTGCTGACATATTAAGAGTGTTTTGAATGACTCTCCATGACCATAGGAACGAGAAATAACTTGGGATTCCCATAAGAAGGGAATTATTTGAAAGAAAATTAAAAATAGGAAAGCCTACTTGCCATGGAGGATCTGATGGAGATGAGTGTGTGTGCATACACGGGCAGGTGCACAGAAACTCAGGCAGAAATGGATGCACACTCAGCGAGGTGATTTGCCACTCGAGGGAGAATAAAGAAACTAGCAATATCCAGGTGTTTACTTCTGTTCCCAATGATGCTAGTGGAAGCTTTCCTTCTCCGGGGGAAAGCAAGGGAGCACACTTGGCCTGTGCTGAAATCACGGACAAGGACCGAAGCTTATTCTTTGTTGTACTTCACACTGAGTGCTTTACACACAGCAGAGGCCCAATTAATGCTTGTGGAATTGAATGTATTGAATTGCACTGGAGGGAAAAGAGGACTCAGGGGATTTGGGGGCTCCAAGAGTATATTGCAAGAGGATCAGTTTCAGGTAGAGACTCAAATGTTCAATCTCTGGATTTGTCTCTCCGGAACTGGAGATATGTATCTCCAAGGGGAAACAAGGAACAGATCTACATATTGGAACTGCTGACATTGTCCATGATAGAGAATGGGCCACTCATACATGTTATTTCAAAGAATATACACACTTATAACCGAAACATTATTGTAATACAGCTTGAGCTGCTATTTATTTTCCTTTAGATTTTTATGAATTTTTGACGGATGAAAACCAAGAAAGGTGACCGAAAATGGGCATATTTTTCAGTTAGCAAATGAAAAAAGCTTATTCACTATATTTGAAGTTTAAGTGAAGCTATATTTAAATTTGAATTAATCTAACCAGCCAAAATATTTTCGGCATTGGCAAGAAAGCCTTCTTCGAAATGTTCCAGAAATCAATTAAGAATTAAGGTCTCCCTCAAATTTTGAAGACATACTTATATTTGGGTTGTGATGAAACATCAAAAATTTAACATGAAAGTTGTTGTTTTCATGAAATTACGAGTTTCAGAGAACACCTCTCTGCTAAATTAATTAGAACAGTAACTACAACAACCAGTACAAAATGAAGTGTTGGAAAATTTGTTCTAAAATGAAAAAAAAAAGTCATTGGGAAAAGATGAGGTTTTATTTCACCAATAAAATATACAGGGCAGTTGAGAAACTATTGGAGTCCTATATAAAAAAAGAATTGGATGAAATCTTTTCACACAGTTGTGTTGATTTTCTTTTAGTTTTGTATATACTCTATCAACTATTTTTCTTTCTGTGTTTCTCTAAAATTCCTGCAGCTCTTAATTGCCCTTTTATTTTTTGCATCTGAAAGCAAATAACTACAAAAAACCAAAACAGATTAGGTCTACCTAAGTCTTAAGGACACAAAGATGATATGTTTCTCAATATTTGATGTTTTGCTTCTCAGATATCGGGGGACCTAGGACTAGTCTTTCATTAAATCTAGTAACTTTAGTTAAAAAAAAAAACAGAACAATACAAAAGTTGTTGTGAGCTAAAGAGGCAGAGCATCAAAAGTACCTTATGCAAACTTCACAAGACTCCAAATCAATTTCTCTGAAAAACAAAACAAAACAAAAGAAAACAAAAGACTAGCTTGATAACTTGTGTTATTTTAACATCAAATCTTCGAAAATATTCAACATGGATATTTAAATATGTAGAACACTAAAGTCTCCATTAAAAGGCATGATACACTGAAGTGAAAATGTTGCTGTATCTTTTTTTTGGTAGATTGTCCCCAGAGATGAGAATTTTTCAATGAAAAAAATAAAACAAATCTCATATGATACAGTAAATATCATCCGATAATTTAGTGACTGCTCCACCTTTTCAACGGAAGGTTCTTTCCTTTGAATCAGGAAGCAATAAAATAATTGTGTGGCAATATCTTAAAAACCATACTTTTATTGAAAAAAAATGTGGATGAAATATATTTAGGTGTGACTATCTTGAAATATTATTACAGGTTGAAAGTCTGGGCATTTGGAAATGGATATGCATCATGGATGAAAAATATGAAAGGAGGATTATTTCCCCAAGAGAAATTTAGGGAGGGATCTGGCCCAATATCATTCTGGTTATTAGGAGATCTTATGTGACTTAATTAAGAGAGAAGAATGCCAGGAAGCTTAAGGAGTTGAAAGAGTTTGAATTTGCTGAGTAGAAACATCAATGTAGATTTCAGTGGGACTAGGAGATATTGTATGGATTATGAAAACTTGCCTTACCAGAGATGATAGTGATGTGGGAAACAAAAGCAGAAGGAAATGGCAGATAAAATTAAATTTCCTTATAACCTGCAGCCTATTGACAAATAACTTGAGGCAGGCAGAGTAAAACATGGCTCCCGGAACTCCTACCGTCTTAATGTTAATGCTTTGCTAGAGGGAAACACAACCTTAGCCTGACAATAGTTAGGCCTCCAGGATCCTGGGAGTCTTCTTTAGCATAGGAAAATCTCACTGAAAACTTCCCCTTGAGTTTACCTCCCCCAACTCTGAAGTATATAATCAGTCTCTCCTCAGAGTCCTTGGGGCCTGCTCTTCCTGCCCAGGGGTCCTGTGCTCGTGCCTTAATAAAATCACCTTTTTTTGCACCAAAGACGTCTCAAGAATTCTTTCTTGGCCATTGGCATTGAACCCCCAACACTCCAAAACCTCATTAAAAATTTCTTTTTAACGTTTATTCATTTTTTGAGAGACAGAGCACAAGCAGGGGAGGGGCAGAGAGAGCGGGAAACAGAATCCGAAGCAGGAGGCTCCAGGCTCTGAGCTGTCAGCGCAGAGCCCGGTGGGGTTTGAACCACGAACCCTGAGATCATGACCCACACTGAAGTCAAACGTCTAACCCACTGAGCCACCCAGGTGCCCCTCCAAAACTTCATTAATAGGAATTATACCCTTCACCTTTCTCGTTAACAATAAGAGGAAGTTTAAGCAATGGACCAATAAACCATCAACAGACGTTAGATATAAATAGAACAGCGATGAGCAAAAATGTGGAACAAAACAGTGAAAATCCTAAAATAAAACAGAAACGGGTAACTATTATATTCTGTTGCTAAAACTACCACAAGTGAGTGTGTGTGTGTGTGTGTGTGTGTGTGTGCGCGTGTGCACGTGCGTGTGTGTTTAACCACAGACATATTGGCTTATCTACGACTGCTTTTCCAAAGATTATATTTAAAAACAAGTGATGAAGTATCACTAAACTATTTTTAGTATGAACTGATCCTTTTCCATTTTCTCTTCTCAATGAAGTTGGATTGCATGAACTGAATACGGCTGCTTTACTTGATCTTATCAGACTACAGCAGATGAAGTGAGAATTTCTAATGGCACCTACGTCATTGACTACAGTCCTTGGAGAAATAAAATTGTTGATGAGTCATATGGCTACTAAGTTGCTCTAATACAATGACAGCTTCGATGGATATTATGAAGCTAAAAGTCCATAATGATAGAACAAGTATTTTAAGCCTCCCCCCCTACTTTTTAATTTTTTGATTTTAGACAGAGAGAGAGAGAGTTTGCAAGCATGTGAGAAGAGGGAGAGGGAGAGGGAGAGGGAGAGGGAGAGGGAGAGAGAGAACCTTAAGGAGGTTCCATGCTCGGTGTGTGGAACCCAATGTGGGGCTCAGTCCCACGGCCCTGGGATCATGACCTGAGCCGAAATCAAGAGCTGGACGCTTAATCGGCTAAGCCACCCAGGCGCCTCTAAGCCCATTTTTGTTGGAAACATAAGCATATACCTATTGAATCAGGTGAAAGAAAAAAAAAGGATGCTTATGTTTCATGATTAGTATAATGCTGAAATCATGACAAGGTGCCAACATCAATAGAGTTATTAAATACGTTCTTTACACAAATCTCTCAATACCACTGGACAGTACAGAAGTTTTTGATCCCCGAGAATGATTCCACAAACACTTGAAGTTGAAAGATAAGGCTCAGTATTTCCAGTGACCTCCACTTTTTCCAGATGTACATAATAAATTTTTTGAATCAAAGTCTTTGATCAAAGTTATGAATTTTTCTCTTGAAGTGCAAGCAAAGCTTTGGGAAAAATGCAATGCTTCTACAGTTTAACAGAGAGTCAGTATCATACGAATGCCTAGGTCAAAGGTGGACGGGCACACGGCTACTATGAAATCGGTTCAGAAGAGACTGATTGGATGTAGTTGCTTGCAAAGGTGTTCCTGGATACACTTAGCCAGGAAGAATGATAGAGAAGCTCTTCCTTTGACCGATAACACATTTCGTGCTCTTTGGTACGCCTTTACACTTGTGTCAAAGCTGAAATAAATGAGCTATGGATAAAAATGGGGTGAATATTGGAAGATGCCAGGAAGAATCGTTCCACTTAAACATACAACTTGCAGCAAAATAATTAGTTTGAAATGTTGAGTTCACACATTGAAATTCTAGGTTACAGACCTAGGGACAGAACTAGTGGGGAAAAAAAAAAGCCAGTTTTGAAACTGGAAGCTGAAAGAGAGAAGGAACAATGAGCCTATTGGGGACTTTTCCAGAAGGGTGGATATCAGGAGGAAAAGGAGAGACCTTTCTTAGCCTGTGAGGAATAATAAAGCTGCCCCAGGCAGGAAACAGGAATTTGCATTTTGGAGAGAAGACTTTCAAGAGGACTGCTTCCCAGGTGTGGAGAGCTACCTTGGGTTTTCTTAGATTGGTGTTTACCACTTGGAACTCATCCTGCAACAGGCTTGTGACTCCACAAATGATAACCACCAGGCGGGATGAAACAACACAGAGCTGCGTGAAGACTGAACATCCATGCTGCGGTGAGCAAAGGGTCTGGTGAGCTGGGGTCTGTTTAAAGACAGCGTTCCTTCAGAAAACCTGACCCGAGTGCTGTGGTGACAAAGAAAAAGGGGCTGGAAACCATAAGCCCTGTTCCTTCACTTACATACAATCCATCCCACCATCCAATAAACTTGCCCACAGTCCCGGCATCTTTGCCCCTTGGTAAGAATCTTCGCTCTTCCTGTGTATGTACTCAGCGTGTTCCACGGCTCCAGAATGTTCACACTTAAATTTTCCCATCTGGCTGTGAGAGACATCTGGGAAAAAGTTGGAGCTGCCGCTTTCCAATATAAAGAACGGAAGCTAAATTTTAATTGTCAGAAATATCAGGGCATTTTTGAGAACGTTATTCTCTACTTCAGTAAAACTTTTCAGTTCTTTTAAAACTTCTTTGCATGATATCTCAGAAACACGAATTTTAATTTTAAAAGGGATCATGATGAGCTTATTCAACACTTTCATTTTATAGGCAATGAAATGGAAGTCTAGAGGGATTAAGTGACTTGCCTTAGGTCATTTTCATAAAAATGGAAAAAAAAAAGTCTTGAACTAATTCTCTAAATTTTAGATTGAGTGAAAAAAAAACCATTTCTGTATTCACCTCCTAACAAATCACTCACTCCATCTCCCCAAGTTCAAAGTTTGCTCTCCTCCAATGCTCAACATTCCCTTGATCCAGAACTTGGCTAAGTGGAGGGGAAGGGAAGCCTATCTATGGAAAAGTATATGCTAAAAGTAGTGCTTCCATTTTAAACACAATAGGAATAATAGTAGGAAAAGATTTGTGGGTAGAAAGTCAAAAAGTAAGTCTAGAAGTACAACGACCTTTCTTTAAAGAAGCCGAAGAAGCAAGGGTATGTAACAGACTTTCACTATTGGGGATGTGACTAAATAAAATAAATGAAAGTTTGAGGTGGGTATGGAAAGAGAGAGAGAAAGAGAAGATGTGTACAAAGAATACAGTCAGAGAATATCGCACATATAGAAACAAAGTATTGGGTGCTTGGGAAAGGGAGTGTGCAGTAAACTCAGGTGTTTGGACTTTGTTACGTGCCTGTGTATGCCGAGTCAATATTTAACAATGCAATAGCTAACAGTAAATTATTTGGGATCGTGTGTATAGTGTGATTCGTCAGGAAATTTACTATTTTGCTTATAGAATGATGTAAGCCCGTTTGAAATGCGTAAAAATGCTAATTTTGTTTAGGGTCTCACTAAAAGACACAGAGTAGCCGATTGATATGTATTTGTAAAATGCAACCACATTATTTCTACTGACAGGAAAGGAAATCTAACCGAGTTAATAAGTATTTATTCATTTAACAGTTTATGTTAATGTGTTAAACCTAACCTCCTGCTTATTAGAAATTACATTTTAGGTCAGGCAGAAGATCGCCCCATGTAATATTCTTGTTGAATGAATACATAACCCCTTGCAGACTGACTTTCTAAAGGAGACATCAATTGAAACGAGTGATTAAAGTTGACAATGGAATTGTACAAATGACCCTAATGAATGAATTTTCTAATCTTTTTCATGTTTATGAACATCAGCTCCTGTTTGTACACCGTGTACATAAATATGCATGTGGAACAAGTGGAAACACTCGTAATTGGATGCAAATGATGTTCTGAAGCCTATTCTGTGGCACCTGTGTATTCTGACATATCATTGTATCTGAAACTGGGGAGAGTTCTCACGTCCTTTTTCGTTGCTGTTTTGTGTGCATGCGTGTGTGTGTGTGTGTGTGTGTGTGTGTGTGTGTGTGTGTATTATTGTCATTGACTTGGCGACAGTTGACTTGGCAAAGCCCCTAGCCAGATCTCTGATAAAAGCAACTATTTACAAAACATCAAATCTTCTTCTGCAGCTTTGGATTAAGGATTCTAACCTTAAAAAGTAAGTTCTACTCCCAAACACCCCTTCTCTTTGTAAATACGATAGACCGATGGCTATTTTGCTCATATTCCCTGACAGTAGTAAGATAACGTCACTCTTCAAATGAGTTCTTATTTATTGGTTACCTTTTGATGGGTTTATCGGGTGCCAGCAAATAATGGATAACTATTTGGTGAAGCCAGTCATGCCAGGCCTACAAATGAGAATATCCCTGTGTGCAGTCTGAGTATGACAGGTGAGTCTCACAGCGTGGACATTTGACAGAATTAGAACTGTTCCTAAGGCATGTGTCTATCTCCTCAGCTCTCATATATTTAGGCTATAAAGTAATACTTTTCAATATGATGACCAGTCTATATACGGGCTTAAAGGCTGATGGTACTGTTATCAGGAACTTTGGGAATAATGCCATTGCCTCATATACAATTAATTAAGATCAGCTCATTAGCCAAAAACATGAGAAATTCATTGTCAGTGGTATTTTCTTTGCAGGTTTTCCGGTTTAAGCATTATCTTTCTGATCTGCTAGAACACATTTTTTTTTTTAACTTCTGCAAGATATGCAGAGGATTAATGACCCTGATTTTTTTCTCCTACATATAAAACATAACATGTTATGTCTGATGCTCGTTCATTCGTATGTTTATGAGCAATAGAAATGCTTTGCTCCATATACAGTACTCTACAATGCATATTTTAAGAATGGGTGGGAAACTTATAAATTATTTCAAAAGTTTTAGTGAAACATCAGGGGGGTTAGGCCATCTTGTGCTGCTGAAATATTTTAACCTACAGATGTGTTTTCTTAGTCTGAGTAAGCGTTTATCAAGCCTAATACACATCAAATGTAGAAATACGCCCAAATAGTAACGAAAGCATTTTCCTTTCGTGTTCTCAAGAATACTTCATTTGACATTACTAGTTTCAAAAAATCACAAATACAAATGTCAATGAATTTTATATAAACAAAATCGCAAAGGCAAAAATCTTTGCATTCATTAACACCTGATCTGGAACTCACAAAGTCCTGATGGGTCTGAAGAGGAATGGAGAGGTAGGTAAGTAAGTTCTGCCCTCATATTTTTCCAAATACATCCTGGATGTCTATAATTCATTAGTTACATTACTGTGGGATAATGGTCAGGTCTGCTCAACAGGTATGCAATTTTTATGGGCAGAAAAACACGAAGTGAGTTCAGAGTGTAATTTAATGAGGACCACATTTCTATATATTTGCTTAGAGTTACAGGAGAATGTAGACGTTAATTCTTACATTTACAGAACATCTTTTTTTTTTTTTGTCATTTGAAATTCATTTTTATTCAGTCTTTTTAATTTAAGCGTGCTTTAATGTATTTATAATAAATGAGGGTACATATAAACCTTCCAGAACATCTCTGGGAATACGGAATTATATTAATAACACTCTTAATGTCATTTATTTGACATGGGATCTGATTATGCCATTAAAGACCTAGTTCCTCTGATACTCACACAGGGATTAGAAATAACTGAATTGGGGAAACAACCCAGAAACCAGGAATAGTTATTTTTAAATTCAATGGTAGAATTCACACTTTTAAAATGGTACAATTCACAGTTTCTCCTCTTTAGGAATGTTAAATCTTGTTTGAGAGGAAATTCATATATTCATGATGACTTAGAAAACAATTTGGAAGCAATTTATAAAATTTATAGAGAGTCTCAGCCTATATGTGTCATTCTGAGGCAATTCAGAAAATGAAAAAATAAATCACCAAGGGCTGGTGTTGGTTCAGGCAAACTTCGTGGAGAAGGCAAATGGTGCAAGTGTTAAAGATGTGCAGGACTGTTAGTAGCAGGGAGAGGGGAGAGAAGGACAGAAGCTAAGGTCAACGGGAGCATGTCGCACAGCAAGGCTGGCGACGAGCATCGAACAGAGGCAAGCAGTTCTAGCTGAATGTGGGAAGACTGAAAAAGCAAAATGGCGTCAGTTCAGACAGACTCCTAATGCTGGATCTTCTCCATTTGTTCTGTACGCTAACAGACTCTAGTCCTAACCTGGAGAGCCAGCAAGAAATAAAGTGGTAACACGCAGAACGTGGGTAGTCAACCCATGAGAAGGAGAAATGAAGTGATGATCATCCAAATAAGAAAAGTGGGAAGAAGGAAGCAAACTCAGAACTTTATGGAGGCTGTACTCGAGGTGGCTCAGAGGGTGTGGGGTGAGGGGATACAATACAGGGGATTGCAAATCATGCGGCTCAGGGAACCAGGTCATGTGGAAGCTGCGACTAAGGCACATCAAGCCAGCTTAGGGCTGCTTTCTGGATGATCCCATCTCCTCGAGCTCCACTTTACAAGCATGGCCACCTGGTTGCACATGTTCTGTGAACAACTGGAAATAAGAATAAATGTTGGAGGGGCGCCTGGGTGGCTCAGTGGGCTAAGCGTCTGACTCTTGATTTCCACTCAGGTCATGATCGCATGGGTTCCTGAGATGTAGCCCCAGGTGGGGCCCTGTGCTGGCAGTGGGGAACCTGCTTGGGATTCTGTCTCTGTCCCTCTCTTTCTCTCTGCCCATCCCCTACTTGTGCTCTCGTTCTCAAAATAAATAAAGAAACATTTTTAAAAAAGAATAAAGGTTTGAGCAGAAACAGTAAGTTTAATAATGAGTGTCTGTCGAGGCTGTCATTGAGAAGGCAAGAGTAGATACGCAATCTAAGAAACTGGATAAGGACCAAAGAAAAGTAGAGAGCAGAAATGGAATCTTTGGGAATTTTATAAAAGAGATCTAGTAGGAAGAGAAGCACAAAAGGAAATAAAGAGAAAATAAGAAAGCAGAGCTAAGGGAAGGCTAGGAGAAAGTGGCTAAGAAGGAGAGGAGTGACCTGGGCAGAACTGCAGAGGTGGAGAGAGAAGAATATAAGGAAAGGCCATCTGGATGTAAGGTTCCTTATTCTACAGGGGTTGTAAAAAAAAAAAAAAAAAATGAGATTAGAAGAGCTGATTCGGGAGGGATCACTTAGCACAAATGTTAGTTTCTTAAAATGGCAAGGTTTCAATTTATATTTGAGATGCATTTTCCTCCTATTGGAGAGTGAGTAACCAACTCATTTCTGTTTCTTACTGGAATTTAGCACTTTAGCTGAACTAATTTAAGTTTTTGAGCTTATGAACAGCTGCAACTTTGTATTTAAATTTCATCTGCTCTCTGTCCTACTTAATGTTCCAGTAACAATCCATCTTACTTTCAAGTCTGACAATTTCATAAGGGTATTGACCACCCACAGAGAGTGTGCCTTCAAAAGGGAAAGCCCTTTAAGAGCTGTGTTGAGTGAAGCAAAAATGCTTAGATTGTAGTCAATACTATTAGAACCGAACTGGGATAAGAGTGCAGTGATTCAGAAGAATTAGTTCCATTATTTTTACTGATGCTTCAGGAAAGCAATAGCATCCAGGAAAACAATAGAATTTAGAGCATCGTGATGGTCATTGGGATACTATGCTCTACAATCGAGCATTCCCACTACAGAATTTCAGTACAAGTGCAGTTAAACACGTAGGACTGAAAACTGTACCAACTCTTCAGTCGCTGAAGATTTTTCAGATAAATGGCTCAGGTTCCCTTAACTAAGAATAAAGGCAGGACTATATTCTCCTTGGTTATAACAGAGACTTCTGATAAGAATTGATTTTATTTATAATAAAATTTATAGGACGGGACAGGATTTAGTCTAACACGTTAGAATAAATGGCTTGAGTTTAATCATCTTAAATGCAAAATTTAAAAAAAAGAACACAATGAATATTCACATTTAGATACCTCTTAATTCCAACATAAATCCTGTATATAAGAGACTGAGATTACAACTGATTTCTTTTCCTTCTTCCCACCGAACAGCTTTGTATTTAAGGAGTCTTTCTTTTTCTTTGAAAATCTGATTCCTATCCGTAAATATTTTGAAATCAGAAGAGTGCTCCTTTAAATTCAGTCTGTTTCTGAAGTGACCCATATCTGGCCATCAGGTAACCTGTATCAGGTAAGACCGCATGTTCACAATCAACCCCAGCATGCACCCTTTGGGCTGATAACTAAAATGTGACAATTCTGATAATTAAACCACCTAAAGCCAGCGGCTGTCTTGCATTAATTCAAAACAGCTTAAGGTGAAACTCAGCGCACTATCCAATTACCTGAGACATGGAATATACCCTCTCAACCATGTTGGCGTGGCTTTCCTCGGATACACTGAACCTGATATCTGACAAAAACTGTAATTTAAACAAATAAAGGGGGTAGCGGATGGATCGTAGCCTGTTTCATCTAACTATGAGTTCCTCCGAAGACTTCTCTTGATTAGCAAGGCTGAGTAGGTCAGAGGATGACATTTTCCAATCAACCTAACATTCACGGAGAAATTATATTTTCCTGTATCATTCATTAAGAGCTAGTGGAGTTCAGATTTTTGGTTTACACGGAAAAAATCCCAATTAATTAAAATAATGAAGAAGAAAAACAAAAGCAAATTACTTTTATACTGGGGCAGAATTTTAACATTTATATACACGGATTCCACTAGCAGTAAAGGAAGTTACGGATTTCAGCCCTCTTCCAAAATGCAACCAGAAAATACTACGATGGGAAGCACAGTTCCAAAGATTATAGCCTTATATATCTCTGTTGTTCAAAAGCATAGTCGAGAGAAGTCGAATTAATTTTAGGATAAATTTCTCATTTTTTCCTATTCAGTGAATTGTTCACACCTATTCCCTGCCATCACTGCCACCATGAAAAATTGCATGGATTGTGCACCAGCAAATGCCCCGAAAGCATACTATGTAGAGATGGTGAATTTGCTTTCATTGGAATTTGTCCTTTTTACCTGAGCTTTCTCAGACAGCATGGCTGGGAAATGACAAACTACAGGTGAGCTTTATTTGGGAAACTGTTTAAAATTGTTGTGTAATTTTGGTAGCTTGTCTTTGTCTCATATGTGCTATACAGTGTGTATATCATAAGCATGAAGTAACTAAGAGTCAAATATCTGAGGTCCTTCAATCAGCGGAGGATCCTGGATAGTTTAAAAGAGAAGGAGTGATTGTAATTCAAGATCTTTGTGCCATATAGGAGCCCATTCTATGTGGTTCCCAATTTTGAAGCTGTATCTTGTCTTCAAAACGCCAAGGGGTATAAACTCATCAGGGGCACGGTGGAGTCTGAAAAGCTGATCAGAGAGTGTGCAGAGCAGACGTGGTATTTTTTTTAGTGAATTATAGCGAAGGAAAGCAAATGTCCTTAGAAATACTTCAAGCAGTTGCGGGCATGATTGAAGGCATGATTCAAGGACGTGTCCACTCCAGGGCAGATTGGATAGAAAGGAACCAGAAGGACGATGAAGACAAGTAAAATGAAAACAGAGGACCTTTAGAGAACTAGGATAGACCTGTAGCCATTTAGATGAAAGGGTATCATAAATTTCCTTATGAAGAGAAATTAGAAATATTCATTAGAAACATAATGTATTTCATTGAGTATACCATTATGGAGATGGTGAAACTACATTTAGTTATTAATCCATCTTCTATATTCTAAGTTATTTTTCTAGATGAAAAATGTCCTTTATTAAAAAAAAAAAGTCATTTAGATACACATAATGATAGCTATTTAAATAGGGTAGATCCTACCTGAACTGAAGCTTCAAGTCTGGAGTCCAGAACAGATAGTCTGTTTTCACAGTGTCCACTGAAATGGAGTCTATCAGACTGGCACTTAAAGTAAATCAAGCAAGCAAGAAGAAAAACTTTTAAAGTGTACTATATACGAACTCATGAAATAAAAGAGGAAAGTATTAAAAGTATTTGCTGGGTTCTTGAGTGCCAAATTTCTTCAAGGTAGCTATTTTCTCTAACTTCCAGATTTTATTTACATTGGCTCAATGGAAAACTTTCCTCATAGTAAAGGACATTCAAGCAGGTGTCAGGCACTAAGAATAATGTCAGATATTAATTACCCAATTTAGAAATATCACTGAATTAAAATTGAATTAAACTGAATTAAAACTGATCATTAACCAAAAGTTTATTAGTGAAGTGTAACAGCAAACTTAATCTGGTAACAATGTGAGATTTTTTAAACCATTTTTTTTACTTTGAAGTTTTAATTGGAATATGAAATAAAGGCATATGAAATTAGGAAAAAAAATAGAAAATTAGAAAAAAATAGGAAAAAAAATCCAAGATATTTTCCTTAATAATGGTAATAGAGAGCTGAATATTCATGTGAAGTGCATGTCCATAAGGTACTTGATTTGTGTCATATATATTAGATATACAGATTACATGGATGTTATTATCATTGTAAATTAAAGAATCTAAAACAAAAAAAAATCCAAGAATTAAAAAATAATCCAAGAATTTAAATGACTTAAATGCATTGAATTAGTACCAGACTAACATTTCTTTTAAAAGTTTGCTTCCAAATTAGAATACAATTGTATTTATTTCAATTTCTAGCTACTTCCAACATTATTAGCAACACATAATGAAACAAAAGTTGTAGGAGCAAAATGTTGTAAGAAATTTCTCTAACAGGTTGCTCTAGCTACTGAAGTGTTCATATATAGGAACACATATAAAGGACTATAGTTTCAAATCCTTATTTAGAGAAATAACAAGCTTACTTTCATTAAGTTCTTCAAATATTTTATCTCTAAGAAGGGTTTAGTGAAAATATATATCCTATTATTGTGTTAGCATGTCATAAAATGAGTGTGCCCAATAAAAAATATTTTATAACTTGTAGTTTTTGAAGTACTGAATTTTTAAATTAGCATTCAATGTGCATTTTGCAGTTTCAAGTTGATTAAAACATTGTTATTTGATACAAGTTTGGTCTCTGTGCAGTGTTTTTACTTGAATCAAATAAAATGGAGGCACACAGTACTGATTTTTTTCATGACCAAATAATCATCATTTTGCTTAAATCCTAATCACTGGTTTAAAAATTGTGCACCTCCACGCTCTGAGCGCTTTGTAGAGTTTCTTTCTAGACTGTACAAATGAGACAGAAGCTTCCAAATGTCCAGAGCTCATGGACATTCTCAGGAAGCACGTAGCTGTTCAGATCAAGAGGAAACAAAAGACAAACTTGCAATTATAAATTATACAAAGGGCAACATGAAAATATTTGGTAACTGTATTGATGAAATAGGAGTTCTGAGGAAGATGTCACATGAAACACATTAGATACCAAGACCTAAACAAACAAAAATAGGATTTTAAGTTTTGTCTATAGAAGCCATAGGAAGACTTGATTACAAAGCAAATTCTAAGTCTGTGATACTGTGATATAAGAAATAGATATTTGATCTTTGTCCCTGGTTCTTGGCACAGAGCACCTAAAAGTCTTGTACTTTGTTGAGTGATAGGGGTGAGAAGAGCGTCTTTTGTGATCTATAATAAGCCCATTTCAACCATATCTCAGTTGATGGTAATGAGATGACTGGTTGCTGAAAGCCTCAGGTAGGTGGTTTTAGGATGGGGGCTGGTTGCCAGAGGAACAAACCATATGATTAGGGGAGTGGCACTTTTAGCCCCATCTCCTGACCTCTGTGGAAAGGGGAGGGACTGGGATTTAGTTAATCACCAACTGCCAATGATTTAATCAGGCGTGCCTACATAATGGAACCTCCATAAAAGCCCTAATAGGTTCAGAGAGTTTCCAGGTTGGTGAATGCATTCATATACTGGGAGGGTGGTGCATCCTAAACCCTACAAGGACAAAAACTCCTGCACTAGGGACCCTTCTGGGTCTCACCCCATTTACCTCTTCATCTGGCTGTTCATTTGTATCCTTTATAATATCTTTTATGATAAACCAGTAATAGTAAGTAAACTATTTCCCTGAGTTCTGTGAGCTGTCTGAGCAAATTATCAAATCTAAGGAAAGGGTCATGGGAAACCCTGATTTGTAGCAAGTTGGACAGAGTGTGGGTAACCTGGGGACCCACCAATTGCAACTGGCATGTGAAACTGGGGGACAGTCTTGTGGGACCAAACCCTTAATAGTGGGGACTGCATCTACTCTAGGTAGTTAGCGTCAGAACTGAATTCAATTGTAGGACACCCAGGTGGTGTCCACAGAGAATTAGAGAGTTGTTTGGTGTGGAAAACCCACACAATTGCTGTCAGAAATGTTATGGATAGAGAAATAGTGTTTTCTTTTAAAGTCAAATTATAATAGATAAGGGAATGATATCAAAGTAAAATCTTGGGGCAAACAAAAATAATTGAATAAATGATGTGTAATTTGGGTACTCAAGAGGTTGGCAGATGCCATTTTAGAATCTTTTGCTAGTATTTTGACAACTCAAAAGACAGACAAAAACCTTTAGACGGAAAAGGTAAACATATTTTTAAAAGGAAAGAATACAATGGAATATTATTCAGCCATATAAAGAAACGAAACTCTGATATATACTACAACATGGATGAATGTTGAAAAAATTATGCTAAGTGAAATAAGCCAGACACAAAAGCAAAATATTACATGATTCCACTTATTTGAGGTAAACAGAATAGGGTAATGTATAGAGGCAGAAAGCTGAATATAGGTTTACTATAGGCTGGAAAGAGAGGGAATGAAATTATATTTTAATGGGTACAGAGTTTCTGTTTGGAATGGTAAAAAAAAAAAAGTTCTGGAAATAGTGGTGATGGTTAAACCAGTGTGAATATACTTAATGTCACTGTATTGTATACTTAAAATAGTCAAAATGGTAAGTTTTATACTGCATATGTTTTGCCACAATAAAAAATTACTTTTTTTTTAAAAGAAAGGTGGAATTCTTACAAATTATGGTCAGTTAATCTTGTTATTCCCATTTTCAAGACAAGAGATCTCGAACTAATTAGGCTAGCCAAATGATTACTTGGTTATCTGGGAAGCAAGGTTCTGTGTGATGTCCAACTGGTAAATAAAACTCTCAGTATGCCATAAAGAAATAATTCATCTAAAATTAAGTGTAAATAATGAGAATAGTTCCACAGGATTTTGTCTGCAGAACACAACTCTTTACTGTGTTTATCAAAATGTGTTATTTCCCCTGAGGGGCCAGTAGGCTTCCTCCTATCCATTAATGAGAACCTTATAACTGCACATGCTTCCATTTATTTCCTCTGGCTACCAGAAAGCTCAAACGACATAGGATGCTCAGCAACTAGACTCCTCTTATGATTGGCATATTTATATTCTCCTTGTCCCTGGTACTAATCTTCTATATTTATAGTTTATTTCACTATAGGTTTCTAAAAAATTGGATATTGTCTCAAATTCTATGTGAAATGAGGTGGGTTGTAAAAAATAACAATGTAGTTTGATCAGTGGCATGGAATCTAATATTATGGGTATGCTCATTACATTTGTAGAACATGACTAACATGGAGAATTTGGATGAATTAATGAACGTCTCTTCAATTCAACTCAACGCAAAGAAACACACACACACACACACACACACACACAGGCACTTAGTACAAAATTTTGTGTCGGTTTCCTCCGTGCTACCCTTGGAGAGCCCCACAATCTTGTTATAGAAACAGCCTTTTTACCCATTATTTGAAATGTTGGGTGAACTAGAGCAGTTATTAAACAAAAATATTCAATAAGTACAATTGCTTATGTGTACCAATGAAACAAAATCAAGCCATAACTTCAAATAGGGACAAAATCTCTAGGAATATGGCTATATCTACTTTTTAAAAAGACCTAATATCATAGTTGAAAAGTTGCTGATTAACAATGCGCAAGGTGGGTCACTGTTCATTTCACTTTGGTGGTTGTTGTGAAATCATTCTACACCATGTTTCTCTTAATCACACCTTTTGAGAGGCTCTGCAGTCTGATATTTTAAGTAATTACCTTCGTGCTCATGACTCCCAGCTACATGTCCCATTTTCAACTTTTGCTAACCTATCAGACCAATTTGGAACAAACTGTGGGACTAGGTGACCAAACAGTTAAGTTATCACTGAAGTCCTTTCTAAAACAGGAGTCTTATTTTTCATATATATATATATTTATATATATATATATATATACACACACACACATATATATATATAAAACTTATTTATATATATAATTTATATATATATATATATAAATTATATAATTTATATATATATAAAATTATACGGGAATATACACTTTCAGAATTAGAGGAGGACAGAAATAATTGGCTCTAATCCTCTAATCTTTCAAATGAAGTCTTTGACACTAAGTATCCAAGGTGCTGTCACCAGCTAGGAACAAAGTCAAAATTGCAACCTGAGTCTTTTGCCCTGCGCCTTTGTTGTCCCAGCTGTGCTATGGTGTACTTGAGAATGGGCACCATCGTTCACGAATCTTCAAACTCCAATCCTGAGAGGAGGGCCCAAGTGATGGACTGTATACAGGCACCAGTGTTAGGGACATTTCTCTATTCTGGAATACTTAAATTGAAATTCCAACACCGAGAAATAAAGGCTCACCCCTTTCATTTCTCATTTAACATTTCTTTTCTGCAGAAACCCAAGAGCACACAAAGTGATGAGGAACAAAGGTAATGAATGAATTCCCAGGCCCCATGTAGAGGAATAATTAATCCATTTGCTTCTCATTTTGATTCTGTACCTCCCTTAAAATTTATTATTAGAATTGAGCAGATGCCCTCTACAAAGGGTTTTCCTCATAATGAAGTCAGAGCCTGGAGAGTCAGGGTACTGCAGACTGACTCTGCAGGCAAACAGGGGGACTGCGGAAGTCCTTGAAAACATATGTTCTTTCAAGTAAAACCTTGAACTTCCAGAATTAACTCAAAATTACACTAGACTATTTTCACCCTGCAATTTTTGACTTTCTGAACTGTATGCATATTTCCCCCTCAATCAAAAGTGTACAAAACCATAGAAGTTACACGAATGCGGAATAATTTAAAAGATAATTCTAATTGGGAAGAATGTCGTCAAAGCCTGAAACTAAAAGTTAGGCTAATTGTATGGTCTAGAGGCCTAGCAAGGAGATGAACGTATGAATCATTTAGCTTATATGTTACAATTCCAGCAATCACTTCACTTGGCTGCTGAAGTTAGAAAACGCAGGCAGCTCAAGGGTTAATATCTGGGAGTAAGTTTTTGGTATTGTCTGGGTCACAGTCCTACCAGTCCCCAGGAAGCACACGTAGTCTCAGTTGTATTTCATTGACTAGTTGCATTTCTCGTTTGTACCACAAATGCTAATAAAAGTAAAGCAGGGACGCCTGGGTGGCTCAGTCGTTGTGTCTCCGACTTCAGCTCAGGTCATGATCTCACAGTTTGTGAGTTCAAGTGCCACATCGGGCTCACTGCTGTCGGCACAGAGCCTGCTTCAGATCCTCTGTCCCTCTCTCTCTGCTCCTCCTCTCTGTGTGCTCCCTCTCTCAAAAATGAATAAATAAAAAAAAATAAAGCAAAATAAGCTAAATGGGTCAGAAATTAAGACCAAGTGAATGCATTTCAGGACCTAGAATGATGCTTCATAAATAGTATGTGGTCAATAAATATTATCCCTTGCTCTCTGGCTTCAAATATCACTTTTACCTGGTATACTATATTTATTCGTGACCCTCTTGTCTGTCTCCTGGACTAATATATCTAAATTTATTCTCTTTAAGTTCCCTTTTTCTTTAACTCTCTCTCTTAATTACTTCTAGAGTTTCCCTCCTCTTATTGGTGTCAGGTTCAGAAAACTAGTAAGAAGTAACATAACCGATCGATTCATTATACCTGCCTCTATGAAGATTTTTAAAAACTCCATCTCTCAACCCAGTATCCGACATTGTGTTATCCTTCTATCCTTGACACGTGTCAAGGAATAAATCCTCCTGGGAATGTGGAGCGGAAGTAGAGCCAAATTATCCTTAAATGGGGAGAGTAGGGAGGAAGACGTTCACATCTGGGATTTCTCCTAGAATCAAGCTTCCAGTCCACGGCTATTGTATCATATACTAGTTCAATGAGTTACTCTCATCACATACCCAAATGAGCTTGGGTAAAATAACAGAGTGACAAAATTAAATAAACAAAACATGACTTATGTTTCAGAGACAGAAGGCTTGAGCTGACAGTAGCCTTTATTAGACCCATCTGGGCTGGTGCTGGAAATTGTCTATAGGAGAAGCCGTGCTCAATGTTTTGTAGATTTCACTGACTGCATCAAAAGATTAAGGGTTTGCCATTCACCAGGCAAACTGCACTTTTGTGAGTTTATATACACTTTTTACTAAAGCAAGGGTACATACTTTTTTTCCACATCTGCTTTCAAAATCTAGGAGATAGATCTCACTAAATAATTTTTTTTCCCCAGCACCTACGAAGTTACCAGGCACTCTTGTATCTGCTGACAGTTTTCCTGACATTCTATGACCTTAAAAACATTACTTTTCCTTCTGCTGTCATGCTAAACATTGGGTAGTAAACACGGGCTACAGTAAACTGTCACTGTTTATTTCTAAATAATCTTTCATGCCAGTGAGAATGATAAACTAATTGTTGCTGATGAAATTAGAATCACATTTTAATTCCCCGATGTCTTTTGTTATTTTTAAACATTTTTTTGGTAATGGTTACTAATATTTGCATAACATTTGAAATCATTTTCAATCAGTTAACCTGCCATATCTTCGTTAGAAGCCAGGAATTTCAAGTCCATTTTATAAATAAGATCAGAATCATCTATGCAATTTATCATTGGGTATCAAACTTGCTAACTTATTTAGTTGGAAAGGAGAGAAGGAATAGAGGAAGGTGCCTTTGGCTGGTATAGGTCAGGAATCAACATGAGGCAGCGTTTAACAACGTTTCAATTATGAAGTGAATGAATAATATTATGAAGTCTCATGAAAATTATAATAAATTATTTCAGAGAACAGGAAGGGCAATGCAAATGAAAATCCCATAATATTTACCCCATCCCCATTGACTCTGCTAGAGTTGAATTTTGAAAAATTAACTTAGACACACTAAAAAAAAAGTTTGCTTATTTTACCTTTAAAATGCAAGCTGAACATGTAAAAAAAAAATTTTTTCTTCAGTATGTGCATGAAGGCATGCTCGCAGGTGCTGATATTTGACAGATCACTTTGGAACGTGCAATCAACTAAGCGCCACAAGTGCGTCTACTAATTTATAAGAGGGGATAAGACTAAGAAGCATCTGCTAAGTATCACAAGAATCACATCTGGGGTTTCTACATACTGATCTCTAACGCAAAATGAATTAGATGAGTGTAGGATATTTTACTTTATTTTATTTGTATTTTTTATTAATTTTTTTTTTTACTGTTTAATTCTTTTTGAGAGAGAGACAGAGCGCCAGCAGGGGCGGGGCAGAGAGAGAGGGAGACGCAGAATCTGAACCCGGCTCCAGGCTGTTAGCACACAGCCCAACGTGGGCTCGAACCCATAAACCACAGGATCATGACCTGTGCCGAAGTTGGACGCCCAACCCACAGAGCCACCCAGGCGCCCTGAGCGTAGGATATTTTAAAGACAAAGCAACATTTATCTCATTAACTATTGCTACTGCTCTACAGGAAAACTTAAACATAGCGTCTTCAAAAATTTAAATGGTACTGCAGTTATTAAATGCATTCCCATGAGACTAGATTACAAGCAGGGTCATAACTTGGCACTTTGTTTTCTAAGTTAGCAGCCACTGTTCTAAGTTCTAAGTTCTAAGTTCACCACTGTTCTACATTCTCTTAATTCCACTTTTTAGTACACTGTGCACATTGTTGGGAGCAACGGGGAGTCTACATTCCTCAAAACCAGGTAACAGGGTCATGGAAAACATTCTAATGTGGTTGGAGGTGATCTCTTTCACTGAAAATTCTGCAGAGAACTTTTTTGTTTCTTTTTTGCCTATGATGTACAAAGACACTAGTTCATTGTGCAAATTGCACAGAATATTATTCTTCTGAATGTAGGTCACTAGACAGGGTTGATTTCTGTACCTTGGCCCACATATTTCTGCACACGTAATAGTTCAACAGGAACAGCCTTGTTACTGGCGGAGAGACGTTTAATGGGATAACGCACAGTATCGTGGCGCTGCCCAACGCAGGTGTCCTGTATTCATCCAACACTAAGCAAGGAGCCGATTCTTAATGTGAAAACGGAGGAGATGCCAGTCTGCCTCGCAAGGGTGACAGAGGCAACGCTGATGGTGACAGAGAAACAGATCCACAGAAAAGCACTCGAAAGATAGAGTGCTGTCTTTGTTAAGCACTGTTAAGTTCCTTATTAAGAAGTAAATAAAGAATTTAACATACGCTAAAATACTAGGAAAAAAGAGCTTCATCAGGGCTATATTTGAGGACACTGTCAGCATTTTTAACTTTGGAAATAATCATCTACCACTAATAAAGATCACAAACAAAGTAGCATGCCAGAGCAAATGGCATGTTGCACTGAGAAAATAAATGATCAGTAGGGTAGGTCAATATAGAGATGTACATTTTGATTAGACTAGACTATCCTTAATAGTCTGCTAGGAATTCCCTGCAATTCCTTAATTTTCTTCCTCTCCTATTCTCTCCTCTGGCCCCTCATCTCCTCTCCTCTTTCTTTCTACTTTTCTATCAACCTAACTTACACAATCTGCTACCTATATACTTACCTATCTATCCAACCATCCATCCAAATATATCGACTCACTCCTTTGGACAGACCCACCACACATTCCCGACATCTATCACTTTCATTCTAGACTAGTCATTTTCAAGGAAATGATCTTTCATGATCTGTATATATAATCGAATCACTAAAATGGGTGTGGCCAACCTAAGCGCTGAATAACAATTCTGGTGCCTGGAACAGATCAGCTCGGCAAGAGTTAACCCTCACTTAAGGATGCAAAGTCAGCCAGGCTCATTTTGACTTACAAATGCCGCAATCTGTACCATGGATATTAAAAATGCTTAGCGGGAATGACAAAAACTGTGATATGCTTACCTAGGCTTCAATCATCTCCTTCGGCCCCATAACAAAACCGAGTCCTAAGTTTATTCTAAGCAGTCATGCACCCACCTAGAAGATGAATTTGCAGTAGATGTGCTTATGTGACTAGTTTTGGGCCACTGATAAAACGTAGAAGCAAAGTAAAGTGTTTTACTTCCTTGAGCCTTCTTAAAGGGAGGGCTGCCATCGTTCTTTGTCCCTTCCATTTCCCAGGAAGGTAGATGTGATGACTGGAGCTCTGGTTGCTATTTTGGACCTGATCCAATACCCCAAGGGTAGGAGGGTGAAAGGTTATAAAAAAAGGTCCACACAACACCATGCAAAAATAAATCCCTGTATAGTTAAGTCACAATTTTTTGGCAATCTCTTACTTGTGAAAGAACACAAATACTAACTGATAAAGTAGGTAAAAGTAAATATGAAAAACTAAATGAAGTACTAATTAACCCAGAGTTTCAGTGCTTCTGTTTTTTAATGTTAGTATGACACCAACTATAAGTATAAAAAAGAAAAGCATCTGTTCTAATTGGTTTATTTTTTTCATCTTCTTTTTTCATATCCCTGTAGGTTGTTTTAATAAAAGTTATATCACATTTAAATTTGTCACTATTCAATAGTATTTAAAAAATTTTTTTTTAATATTTATTTTTAAGAGAGAGAGACATAGCACGAGTGGGGAAGGGGCAGAGAGATAGGGGGGAGACACAGAATCCAAAACAGGCGGTAGGCTCTGAGCTGTCAGGACAGAGACCTACGCAGGGCTTGAACTTGGGAACAGCGAGATCGTGACCTGAGCCGAAGTCAGACGCTTAACCAACTGAGCTACCCAGGTGCCCCTCAATAGTATTTTCATCATGATTTACCATTATGCTTTACTTTCATTCCTTAAGTCAGATCCCACTTTACATTGAAGTTTTAAAGGCGGTGATTTTTTTGCTCCTCTGAACCCCAATGCACTTAAGTGTGCCATTCTTTTGACACATGTATTTATTTTAAACTAGATTATGAACGCATGGAAGACCAGATCTTTGTCTTTCACAAAGCTCATAGGCAAGTCATTTATACACAGTGGCTTTGAAGTGTTTCCTGGTGTTTGTGGTTATTTATATGCCCTTTGTAAAATATCTTCTCCATTAAATCCTAGAAAGGATAGCATTATTAGTAGTAATGTAATTATTTCTTTTACCAGTTTTCTTCACAGTCCCAAGTATCTCCAAAGGATGAAAAATAAAGGTCTAAAATATATGACCTTGTAAATCAAGGAGAATAAAAATCTGTGAATATCCGAAATCCTAAAACTTTTAAATGCTATTAATAAAGACATCAAAATTCTGTTTAACACACTTTGCATATCTAATGTTCTTAACAAAACATGCATTTCAAGCAGAAGTTTTAAGGGTTTTAAATCACAGATTTTCACAGCATTTCCTTCCGGCAGCTGATGAAAATTGGATAATATACAATCAGAACACTTTTTTTCTACACATTTTAAATTGATTGAAAAATAGAAACAGATTTAACATTCAAAAAAAACACATTTGCAACCGTTACATAAAAATGGTATGATCTGATTTAGTAGATACTAGGTATAGAAACTTCGAGCTGACAGCATTCTTTGGGATGTTTTAAAACAGAGTGAACGTATTACAGCACCCAGGCTGCTACTCTCTCAAAATAAGTGCCTCTGACTGGTAGTTTGAATCTTCTACGAGGACTATCATAAAAGAAAACCTTCCACTTAATGAAAGGCAGCCTCCATATATCATTGCAGGTCCAAGTCTGACATTAAATTGGTTATGAATAGCTTTCAATATAAATATCTAAAAATAATACATTGCTGAAGAGGAGATATAGGAAATACAACACATTTGCATAAGATGTGAAAGTTCAGCATTTATTACCATCTTCAATATGATATAGAATGTGGCAATTGAAAAATAACTAGGGGACTATTCAAGCTGTCGGTTTGTGTTAAGTAGGTGTATATTCAAAGGAAATAAATAATGAACAAAAGTATCTACCCTACATCATGTTGACTAAGCTATAAAGGCATTGATTACATGGCCAGAAATGCAGTCCACAGAACACGATACTCTTAAGTAAGAGGAATCATGTTTATGGCCAGAGAGATACCACATTGACTCTCAAATTCTGTTTGACCCAAGTAATTCATTCTTTTCCAAATATAAGGAAATATCGGGCATTTTTCTCTGCATAAATGTGTGTGTGTGTGTGTGTGTGTGTGTGTGTGTGTGTGTGTTTCTGTAGGCTGTTCGAGCATATGCAAGATACTATGTGTTTACAGAAGGCAAGGATACAATATCTAAAATGTAAATGACAATTAGAGCAAGGAGTAAGGAAAGCTCTTAGCTCCTCCTCCCCCAGATATTTCAATGCCTCTGTCCTTTGTCATACTGGTACCAAGCCAGGGCACTAGACACAGAGTCCATGGAGTTAATCCAACCAACCATGGCGAGAAAGAGCAATCTGCTATTTTTTTTTTTATTATTTTGTAATTAAAAAAATCCTCTAAAAAGAAAAAAAGTGTGAGTAAATAGGATACATTTTCCTTAGTAAGAAATATTCTGGGGCACCTGGGTGGTTCAGTCGGTTAAGCGTCCACCTTTGGCTTAAGTCATGATCTTACAGTTTGTGAGTTTAAGCCCCGCGTTGGGCTCTGTGCTGACAGCTGGGAGCCGGAAGCCTGCTCTGGATTCTGTGTCTCCCTCTCTCTCTGCCCCTCCCCGGCTTGTGTGTTCTTTCTCTCTCAAAAATAAATAAATAAACATTAAAAAGAAGAAATATTCTAAACAAAGTATGGTTTGTGCTGTGAAGCTTTTTTCTGAAAACACATATTGACCACATTTGAAACTAATTACAAAGCACCAGAGAGTGGAGAGGAAGGTTGTATGCAAACTTACATATCGGTAAATAATAAATAAATAAGTAAATACATAAATAAATAAAAAGTCCTAGAAAGAAATAACAACATTAACTTCAGAAAAGTTAAACAACATAATAAAAATAATTGTATAACAAAGTTGGGTTATATAGGATTCTCACTGTAAAAAATCACTATTACTAAGTATTTATAAAATATTTATAGGGGCGCCTGGGTAGCTCAGTCGGCTAAGTGTCCAACTTCAGCTCAGGTCACGATCTTGCAGTTCGTGCAAGATCGTGCAGTTCGTGCATTTCGTGCAGCTCAGAGCCTGGAGCCTGTTTCGGATTCTGTGTCTCCCTCTCTCTCTGACCCTCCCCCATTCATGCTTTATCTCTGTCTCAAAAATAAATAAACGTTAAAAAAAATTTAAAAAAATATTTATAAATAATAAGTATTATAAATGAAGTAGCCAATTTGTTGCCAAAAGTAGAATATTTTTGAGAGTAAAATGGGGTGGTATTCATAATAGACATTAACTGGGATGATGTTAGGAAAACCAGGAGATGTGTTCACTCTGTTTACAAGAGATGGGAGGGTATTACATCTGGCTGGAGTTGAAGATGATAAGTCCTTTGACTCTACTAAAATGAGAACAGATTCATTGCAATTATTTTGTCTATTGTGACAAACCGTAATGAATTAGAAGACCTTCCACACACGGCCATGACAAAATAACTGGCACCAGACATGCTCTTTCACCCTAAACAACAAGAAACTGAGCAGAGTAGATAAAACAACTGTTTCAGGGTGATGAACAAGAGGCAATGGAGGACTGAGATCTTTGAGAGACAGAAAGCACATGAAGGAGACCCAGTATTTGTCCTGGCTTCCTGTCCTAAGGCAGTTTCCAGAAGGCATTCAGGGAAGTAGAGCCAAAGTAGAGCGGTGCGTTAGCATTAGAGTATGCAGAGGTCAGAGTTCAGGATGCAGAGGCATCTAGAATTTGCGTTATGGGGTACTAGAAAGAAGTATGTTGCAGGGTATAAATAAGAGAAGCAAGGAGTGAAAGTCTGCATGGAGATTCTTTGTGGGTCTTTGGCTAGGGATTGGGTTGCACATATGAAGGGCAAGACTCCAGGTTATTGAACAGAGTGGCTATTTGCTGCAAGGCTGAGAACTAATACCTCCGTTTAGTTTTTTTTATCTATGATCATGCAGGATGGAGAGATGGTAAAGCCAATGTAGTCTGAGTAGGAAGAATGTACTGAACATCTCGAAGCATTGAGCTGAAATTACAGACAGGCTACAAATAGAGAATAAAGATGAACACCCAGCGTAAAGGATACGCCCTAAGGTATAGGAGATACAGCTACCGTAACAAAAAATAAAATCATCCTGACAGTTTAAAAATAATCTTTCTTCAACTTATCTATCAGAACAACATTCCATACCTTTAAAGGAAGACAACATAAACCAGATTCCATAATTCCTTAGAACAAATGCCAATAATGTCCAGGGTGTAATTGAAAATTACTAGAGGGGTGCCGGGGTGGCTCAGTCAGTAAAGCTTCCGACTCTTGATTTCTGCTCAGGTCACAATCTCAGGGTTTGTGAGATTCAACCCCGAAATGAGCTCTGTGCTGACAGTAGGGAACCTTCTTGGGATTCTTTCTCTCCCCTCTCTCTCTGCCCCTCCCCTGCTTGCATGTGCACACTCTCTCTCTCCCTCAAAATAAATAAATAAACATTAAGAAAATGTTTATTTATTTTTGAGAGAAAGACAGAAGGAGAGAGAAAGAACATGACAGAGGGGTAGAGAGAAGGAGACACAGAATCCAAAGCAGGCTCCAGGCTCTGAGCTGTTAGCACAGAGCCCAATGTGGGTCTGAAACCCACAAACTGCGAGATCATTACCTGACCTGAAGTTGGATGCTTAACTGACTGAGCCACCCAGGCGGCCCAATAAATAAACATTTAAAAAAATATTACTAGAAATGTAAAAAAGCAGAAAAATGTGATCTTTTCTCTTTTTCAAGACAAAAAAACCAGCAATCAAAACAGACCACAAAGAGGTTAGATATTGAAGTAAGCAGGAAAAAACCTTAGAACAACTATTATAAATATGCTCAAGGACTTAAAGGAAAATAGGAACACAATGATGGAACAGATGGAGGACCATCTGTAGAGAATAGAATATCTAGAATGAAAAGTAAAATATCTGAAGTAAAAATTCACTGGATGACCTTAGTAGAATATTACAGATAGAAGAATAAAGGGTTGGCAAACTGAAAAGAGATCAAAGGATTTCACCCAATATCACACACACACACACACACACACACACACACACACACACACACACAAATAAAAAAAAAGGATTAAAAATAAATTAACAGATATCCATAGGCAATTTAAAAAAATCATCCTTGACCTAAAGCTTACACTTTATACAAACAAAACAAACAAACAAAAAAACTCAAAATGGATCAGAGACTTAAATGTAAAATATAAAACCATAACATTTTTTAGGAAAAAAATACTTAGAGAAAATTCTTTGGGAACTAAAATTAGGTGAAGAGTTCTCATACTTGACCCCCAAAGCATTACACATGAAAGGAAACACTGATACATTTGACTTCATGAAAATTGAAAACTTCTATTCTATGAAAGACTCTTCTAGGATGATTACAGAAAATATTTGCAAATCACATATCGACAAAGGACTTGTATCTAGAATATACTGAGTACTCTCAGAACTCAGCATTCATAAAACAAAACAATGCAATAAAAATGGGCAAAATACATGAACAAGTATTTTACTGAAGAGGAGTATGCCTGGAATATATGCACATGAATGGATATTCAATATCTTTAGCTACCTGGGAAATGCAAATTCATATCACAATGAGTTATCACAATGTACCTATCAGAATGGCTAAAATAAAAAGTATATATATTGATAATACCAAATGCTGAGAAGAATGTAAAGAAAATGGACCATTCTGACATTGCTAGTGGGAATGTAAAATAGTATAAGTAATTTTGAAAATAGTTTGACATTTTAACATTAAATGTGTATAGACTAGACAACCTATCAATTGCACACTTAGGCTTTTATCCCAGAGAAATAAGAGTGTATTTTTATGAGAAACTTGTACACAAACGTTCATAGAAGCTTTAATAGTTTCCAAACTGGAAACGGGCCTTCTAAGAGTACATGGCTAAACTAATTGCAGTACATTCAGAGCATGGGATACCACTCAGCTATAAAAGGAATGGGCACTGGATACTTTCAATACTTGGATGAATCTCAAAAGAATTATGGTAAGAAAACAACCACAACAACAAGGTTTGCATTCTATATCGTTCCATTTTTGTGACATTATTTTTTAATGTTTGTTTACTTATTTATTTGAGAGAGAGAGAGAGAGCACGTGGGGCAGAGAGAGAGGGAGAGAGAATCTCAAGCAGGCTCAGCACTGTCAGCACAGAGCCCAATGAGGGGTTCAATCCCATAAATCCTGCAATCATGACCTGAACCAAAATCAAGAGTTGGATGTTTAGCTGACTGAGCCACCAGGTGCCCTACCATTCTTTAGATCAAAAAAATTTTAGAAACCAAGTACAGATTCGTTGTTGCCAGGAGTTAGGAACAGGGGAGGATGGGTATGGCTGTCAACAGGTCAAATGAAGGATCCTTATATTGATAGTACAATTCTGTATGCTGGTTGTAGTGATAGGTGCACGAAGTTTTACATGTGATGAAACTGCAAAGAACTACATATGCACACGTACATATAAATGAGTGTATATGTAATTCACGAATAAGCTCTGTGGGTTGCACCAATATCAATTTCCTAGCTTTCATACTGCAGTATAGCTATGCAAGAGGTAAAGACAGGCAAGGCTGGATTAAGGGTTCATAGACCTCCCTGTACATTTCTTTGAAACCTTCTGTGAATCTGTATTTATTTCAAGGTAATTTAAAAAATGTTAAAAAAAAATAAAATAAATGAACACAGCCTTAGTGACCTGTGGGAAAACATCAAGTAATCTAACATACATTTTATTGAAGTCCAGAGAAGAGGAAATATTTGAAAACAAGGAAATAATATTTAACACATTAAGAAACTTTCTTTTTTAGATTAACTATTTATTTATTTATTTTAATTTTTTTTTAATTTTTTTTTCCAACGTTTATTTATTTTTGGGACAGAGAGAGACAGAGCATGAACGGGGGAGGGGCAGAAAGAGAGGGAGACACAGAATCGGAAGCAGGCTCCAGGCTCTGAGCCATCAGCCCAGAGCCTGACGCGGGGCTCGAACTCACGGACCGTGAGATCGTGACCTGGCTGAAGTCGGATGCTTAACCGACTGTGCCACCCAGGCGCCCCTATTTATTTATTTATTGAGAGAGAGAGAGAGAGAGAGAGAGAGAGATGCCATGAGCAGGAGAGGGGCAGAGAGAGAGGGAGACTCAGTATCTGAAGCAGGCTCCAGGCTCTGGGCTGTCAACTCAGAGGCAGATGTGGGGCTCAAACTCATGAGCAGTGAGATCATGATCTGAGCGGAAGTCAGACACTCAACCGACTGAACCACCCAGACACCCTGTCTAATATTTAGATCAAAGAAGCTCAGCAAAAAACCATGCAGGAAAGACAAACAAAAGCAAAAACACAAAAATGGTACTTAGTCACATCAGAGCTGAAAACCAAGCATAAAGAGAAAATCGACATTAGTCAGAGAGTAATGGACTCATTACATATAAAGCAATGCTTCTTCACGGGGGACAGTTTTGCCCTATAGAGAAGTCTGGCAATTTGTGGAGACATATTTGATTTTCACAACTGGGGGTGGTTGTGGGGGTGCTAATGGCAACTAGCCAGTAGGGGCCAGAGATGCTGCTAACCATCCCATGATGCTCAAGAAAGCCACCCAAAACAAAGAATTGTGTGGCTTATGATATAAGAAGCACTAAGCTGAGAAATCTTGCTGTAAGGAAATAATAATGTGAATGATGGCCAACTTCAGATCAGAAACAATGTAAGCCACAGACAATTAAGTGACACTTTTAAAGTTACTCAAAAAAAAAAAGTATCAATCCAGAATCCTATGTCCAGTTTAAAAAAAAAAAAAAGGAAAGGAGAGACAAGAAAAAAAATCCTTTAAATAGGTTAAAATAAAGATTTTCAGATAAATGAAAGCTGAGAAAATTTGTCACGAGCAAACCTGCACTGCCAGAAATGCTACAGAAATATCTCTTCAGGCTAAAGGGAGATGATACCAGATGGAAACTTGATCTATGGAAAGGAATGAAGAACGTGTAAAGTGATAAATATATAGGGATATATATAACATGCTATACATATATTGACAGATTATATAATTTTAATAATTATATTTGATTATATTCGTATGCATATATGTACGCATGTATGTGCGCACACACACACACACACACACACACACACAAACACACGTTTTTTTCCTTCTCTTAGTATTATGGGTTGAATTGTATCTCCCAAAATTCATATGTTGAGCTCCCAAACCCCAGTACTTGTGAATTTGACCTTATTTGGAAATAGGTTATTTGTAGATACAATCGAATCAAGATGAGATCATTAAGGGGAGGCACTTGGATGGCTCAATCAGTTAAGCGCGCCTGACTCTTGATTTCGGCTCAGGTTATGATCTCGAGGTTTGTGACATCGAGACCTGTGTTGGGTTCCGCGCTGGGCATCCAGCTTGCTTAGTATTCTCTCTCTCTCCCACCCCTCCTCCACTTTTGTGCTGGTGTGCCCACACGTGTGTGCTCTCTCTCTCTTTAAAGAAAAAAAATGAGATCATTAGGGTAGATCCTATTCCAATAAGACGGATGTCCTTATAAAAACGGGAAATGCGGACACAGACATGCTTGTGGACACAAGGAGAACACCATGTGAAGATTGGAATTTTGCCACCACAGATGGGTCACAGTAGGATCTAGAAGACAAAAGCAGAGCTCTCAGCACCTCCAGAGGGAACATGGGCCTACTGGCACCTTGATCTGGGATTTGTTGGCCCCCAGAACTGTGAGACAACAAATTAATTTTGTAGAAGCCACTCAGTTTGTGGTACTTTGTTACGGTGGCCCTAGCAACATAATATACTTAGTTTCTCTAAACAGCTGACCTTTTAAGGCAAATATAATAATATTACATTGCAGTATCTTAATGTGTATAGCATTAAAATAATGATAAAACAGCACAAAAGGAAGTTTCAAATGAATTTTAACTTTTACAATGTTTTAAAATGTTATTCAAAGCATATCAAGTAAACTGTGATAAGTAAAGATAGCATATTGCAAACATTTAAAAAGTTATATTAGGTACAGCTTAAGGAGGCTGAATGAAAGAATTAAAATGGATACTGAAAAAATTTTTTTTAATTTTTTTTTTATGTTTCTTTATTCTTGAGAGAGAGTGAGACAGAGCACAAATGGGGGAGGGGCAGAGAGAGAGAGGAGGACACAGAATCCAAAGCAGGCTCCAGGTTCCGAGCTGTCAGCAAAGAGCCTGATGTGGGGCTTGAACCCATGAGCCATGAGATCATGACCTGAGCTGAAGTAGGACGCTTAACTGACTGACTGAGCCACCCAGGTGCCCCGAAAAAAATGTTTTTATTAATCCCCAAACAAAGAAAGAAATGAAGAACAGAAGAATAAAAAACAATACAATAAGTAGCAAAATTGTAGATTTAAGTGTCCATAATTATATGCAATGAACTGAACGCTCCAATTATAAGGCATATCAGATAAAATACAAGAACTAGGTGTATATTATATCCAGAAATTCACCTTCATCCAAGATAGACAGACTGGAAGTAAAAGACTAGGGACAGACATACCATGTAAACAACAGGCAAAAGTTAGGTAATAAAGCTCTCTCACTATCAGACAAAGCAGACATGAAGATAAGGTGTGTTGGTAGAGCAGAGGAGTATTTCCAAAATAAAAGCATTGATTCATTAGGAACTTATGACAACCTTAATGACAGGCATATGTGTATGCAGGTAACAACAGAGCTTCCATAATGCATGAAATAAATGTTGACAGAATTAAAAGAGAAATTGATAAATCCACATTAATAGAGATTGCCAGCACCAATCTCTCAGTATTTTACAGATTTAAACACATGTTCGGATAAAGAATATTTCAACCACATGATCAACCAAATTGAATTTTTTTTTTTTAACGTTTATTTATTTTTGGGACAGAGAGAGACAGAGCATGAACGCGGGAGGGGCAGAGAGAGAGGGAGACACAGAATCGGAAACAGGCTCCAGGCTCCGAGCCATCAGCCCAGAGCCTGACGCGGGGCTCGAACTCACGGACCGCGAGATCGTGACCTGGCTGAAGTCGGACGCTTAACCGACTGCGCCACCCAGGCGCCCCTACATGATCAACCAAATTGAATAAATTTGTATTTATATAACACCACACCCAACAATTTCACACTACATAGTTCTTGGGACTTTCATAGCACTTGGGATATTCACCAACATACACTTTATGATGATATCAGCTCAACACATCTCAAAAGATAGAAAACTCACAAAATATGCCCCTAAAGACACAAAATATGTCTCTAAAGTAGAAATAAGAATAAGATACCTAGAAAAATCCCTAAGTATTTAGAACTAAAATAACATACTTCTAAATAATGTGCAGTGAAAGAGTAAATCACAAAGGAACCCAGAGGGTATTTTCAACTAAATGACAACGAAAATATCATGAATAAAAATTTGTGGGATGCAGTTAAAGCTATGATTCAAGGGAAGTGTGTAGCATTATAATACTTATATAGGAAAAGAAGAATTAGTTAAATGTAATAATCTAACCTCCCGTCTTAGGCATCTGGAAAAAGAAGATCAAATTAAAACCAAAGAAGGAAAAAAAATAGTAAAATTAAAAGTTAAAGTTAATTATGCTAAAAACAGACAGAAAATTAACAAATCCAAAAGCTGGTATTTTGAAAAGACTAATAAATTTAATGGACCTCAGTAAAACCGATCAAGAAAAAAATATTAGAAACACAAGTTACCAACATCAGGAATGACAGAGGAACGATGACTACAAATGAAACAGAGATTTAAAGAACAAGGAAGGAACGTGATGAACATTTGTTGGAAAATGTTTGACAGCTCATATGACATAAATCTGTTGAAAACTCAATTTACCAAAATTAACATAAAAAGTAAAATCATGTAAATAACTCTATATCTCTTAAAGAATGAAATTTATAATTACAAACCTCCTCCCTGAGAACACTCCAAGCCAAGATGGACTGTCTGGTGAATTCTATCAAAAATTTATGGATAAATGAATTTATACAAGCTATTTAAGAAAAGACAGGAAGAGGAAATTCTTTACTTTCCTGCTCATTTAATGAGGTCAGCAATACCCTGATAATAAAACTCGACAAAAATATTTCAAGAAGAGACCAATGTCCTTCAGAATATAGACTTCAGTAAGTTCTATGAACAAAATGTTATTGAGTCAAATCCAGGATTTCATAAAATGATCACACATTACACCCAAATGGGGATTTATCCCAGGAATGCAAGATGGGTTTAGCACTTAAAAGATCAATTTAATCCACCAAATCATCAGAAAATAAAGAATGAGCGTACAATCATTTCAATATGTGCAGGAAGAAATGCTTTTGACAAAATTCAACACGTATTCATTATAAAGAACACTTAAACTTGGGTCAGACAAAACTCCCTTAGTCTGAAAAGGCATCTACAAGAAGCTTAAAGTTAATGTCATACTTAGTGCTAAAACATTGAACACTTGGCTTCTGAGATCAGGAACAACGCAAAGATGTCTGTTCTCACTTTCTATGTCATGTTGTGCAGGTAGCCCAAAGTAATACAACAGCAAAAAGAATGACATAAAAGGCATAAAGATTGGAAAAGGTGAAGTAAAATACTGTACTCATAGACAAAATGACAATTTACATAAAAATCCACTGGACCTTGTAGAAAAAACTACTAGGAGTAGTAAGTCAGTTTGAATGATCGTAGGATACAGAGTCAATATGTAAAAAAATCAATTGTAGTTTTGCACACTGACAGCAAACAATGAAATGAGAAATGTGAAATTTTAAATGTAGTTCATAATAGCAAAAAAAGCACAATAATTAAGCATAAGCTTTAAAAGGATGTGAAAGCTCTGCAATGAAAAGCATAAAATATGAAAAAACAAGACTAAGTAGAGAGTTATCATGTTCATGGATTGGAAGATTCAACATTATTAGCTTAGTTATTTGCCTTCAATGAACTATGAAGTCAGTGCAATCTCAATCGAAATCCCAACAGGACTTTTTGTTTTTGTCTTCTTTGTTTGCTGCTGGTTTGTTTGTTTGAAGAATTTACTAGTTCATTCTAAAAAATGAATGGAAATACAAAGGATCTAAAGTAGCTAAAAACACTCATAAAAAGGGATAACACAGTTGGAAGACTTCCATTACCTGATTACAAGAGTACAGTGTTCGAGGTAGTATGGAATTTGTATAGAGATAATGCAACCGATTAATGAAATAAACAGGTCAGAAATAGATCGATGTGATCAAATGATTTTCGCTAAAGTGCCAAAACTACTCATTTGGGGAAGGAATTATTTTTTTTAAATAGATTGTGCTGAAATAATTGCATAAAAATATGAAAGAATGCATCTCAACCCCTACCTTAAACCATGCACAAAAATTTATTTTTTTTTAAGATTTTATTTTTTAAGTAATTTCTACACCCAATGAGGGGCTCGAACCCACAACCCCAAGATCAAGAGTCGCACGCTCCACCGACTGAGCCAGCCAAACACCCCCTGTGCATAAAAATTAATTCAAGATCATCATATAAGGACGAAATATAAGGACCAAAACTATAAAGATTTTCACACTTGATGTTGGCAACTATTTCTTAGAGAGGACCCAGAAAGCACTATCCATGAAAAAAAAATGACTACAATTCATCAAAACAAAAATACCTATTTATCAAAAGAGACAGTTAAGAAAATAGACAAGCCACAGACTGAGTGAAAAGATTCCTTACACACAAAATCTCATAAAAGTCTTCTCTCCAAAGTATATTGTAAAAACTCCTACAACTCAAGCAAACACAGTTAATGGGCAAACAACTCAAATAGACACTTCAAAAAAGGGAGACATATAAATGGCCAACAAACACATAAAAATATGCCTACGCCACTAATCACAAAGGTAATGCAGATTAAAGCCACAGTAAGATCACAAAAAAGTTAAAACCCAGAAGACGAATCACATCAAATGTTGGTAAAGATTTGGGACAAATGGCATCCCACTTTCCGGTGGGACTGTAAGATGGGACAGACTTTGAAGAACCATTGAGCAGTTTGTTCTAAGGTTAAACACACCTCCTCCATGACCCAGAAATCCACCTTTTAATATTATCCCAAGAGAAATGAATACATTTGGCCACAAAAGGCTTTTACAGAAATGTTTGTAACAGCTTCATTCATAAGGTGTAAAACTTGGAAACAACCTAAATGCCCAATGAGAAAGTGATAAAAAAAAAATAGCAGTATATTAATTTACTACAATTCTACTCAGAGTAAAACAAAAAAAAAAGTGCGAACCAAACTACTTTTAAACTTAGCAACAGGGATGAAATTCAAAAGCATTATGTTGAATGCAAGAAGCCAGAAGCAGAAAACACACGTTGCATGACTGCATTTAAATGAAGTTCAAGGATAGGCAAAAATAATCTCCAGGTAGAAATATACTGGTAAGAGAGAGTGGTTAGGGATTGACCCTTTCTTTGTGACATAAAGAACTTCTTGTTTTTCATACTTATGCACATTAATAACTAAATGGAATATATACCAAATACCTATTTTTGTAATTCTCAATATCTCAAGAAAGTTGAGACACTGCTGAATTGTTGTTTTTAATGCCAATTTTAATCTTGCAACTCTGTTAATGCTTTATAACATACATATTCTTTAAAATAAGTAGAAAACCCACTGAGGAGTTTTAAATAAGACTTTTAGGAAATATTACCTTAAGTGTTTTTCTTATATGCAAAATGCACATAATTAAAGACAATTAAGTACATGTTCATGAATGGGCTGAGGTGATATAGGTATATAAGGGTATAGGTATATATACTACAGATCTCTTTAAAATGGAGTGTATCCTTAACATTTAGGAGCGAATCAAGAATTTCTCTGGACAACAGGTAAATAATGTATAATGGAGAAGATAAAATATCACACTGTGATTTGCAGATCATTAACAACACTAAAGGTTTAAAAAAAGGTGATGTGGAGTACAGAAATTATATTTAAAATGGCACCACTTGCCCTAAAATGAAAATTAATGAAGTTGGACAAGTCATAACATTTAATAACAGTATACAAGAAATTGAACAGTGACCATTTTTTTTTTTTTTTGGAAACTCGGGCTGGATAAAAACTCTAATATTTTTGTCTCCAGGATCTTGATCAATAAGATACTATCTAAATCATTAAGTGAAACATTTGAAATGTGAGGGTTTAATTACTATTTCTCGGGAAGATGCCTAAAAATTAACAGAGATTAGGAGGCTCTTAGTAAGGCCTTCCCTAGAATAGGTAAGTGGAAAGGCAGTTATCTTTCTAGAAATACATGTGATTTCCATTTCTCTTTTATTATGCTAAACACAATAAAGCCTTTAACAAATGTGCCATTAAGTCTTTGGCTGATCTAAGTGTACCTCTATCTATTTTCTTGGTTCCTTTGAGAAACCGTGCAAAATCTTCATCCTATGTTAATTTTCAATTTAATCGGTCAATGCCAAAAGAAAATCTTTTACTCTAATTATAAAAGACAGTTGCTGTACACATTTGACGTGATGAATACCTTTCCTGATCTTGGGCAGGCTATAATTGATTAAGCACAAATATGAGGAAAAACCCGAGTGGAGTGCTTAATCAGCAGTGACCCACAATTAAAACAGGTGATATTTGCTGGGTTTAAGAATAAAAGCAATGTGACTCCAATTAGCTGTCAAATCATCTGGAAAAACAGCTGTTACATAAATAGAAAATCACTTGGCCTTCCTGCTCACTTTTTCAATGTTGTCTTTATTGTTAAGTCATTTAAAAAGATAGTCCCTTTATTCACATAAAAAATTCACATTAAAAAACAGGAGAGACTAATTTGCAGTGTTGGAAGTCATGAGCGTAATTCACTTTGGTGGGGATGGGGAGTGGGAGAGGGAAATGTTAAAAAAGGGCACAGGGTTGGGGCGCCTGGGTGGCTCAGTCAGTTGAACAACCGACTTCGGCTCAGGTCATGATCTCACAGTCAGTGGGTTCGAGCCCCGCGTCGGGCTCTGTGCTGACAGCTCAGAGCCTGGAGCCTGCTTGGGCTTCTGTGTCTCCCTCTCTCTCTGCCCCTCCCCTGCTCATCTGCCTCTCTCAGAAATAAATAAACATTTAAAAAAGCAAAAAAAAAAAAAAAAAGGGCACAGGGTTGTGGGGATCTACTGGGGTGCTAGTAACACTCTGTTTCTTAACCGGGTCCTGTTTTATGGATGTGCTCACGTCGTGTAAATTCATCCAGCTCTGCACTTACAAGCTGCACATCTTTTCTGAATGTTATACCTCAGTACATTTACACAAAAATATAGATTCCTTCCATAAATATATGGAGTCGCTTCAGGACTGGACCAGAATTGAAAGGATGTATGCTAGTGTCTATTATAAATAACCATTGTCTCGAAAGCTTTCCTCATCAGTGCTTCTAATCTCCAAGAACACATGCCAAAATATTGAAAATTTTTATGAAATAAGACTCTACACAAAACAGAGGTGCAACATTAGATTTTGATTATAATCAGATTTCAAATTTAAATGCTACTTACCAAAATGGTGTATTTTCCTTCAATTTTGTATCAGATTGCTCATTAGAGTTGCTAAGAAAGACGGTGCTGGTCTTACAAACCTGGAGAAGAAGTACAAATAGAAAAATTGCTATACTATGTTTATTTCACGATAACTGTATGTATTAACTATACTAACATGTATGTATCTGCATAACTATGAACGGATAAGTCATTCATGTAAGCATTCATATAACAAACAACTGGGGCGCCTGGGTGGCTCGGTTGGTTAAGCGGCCGACTTCAGCTCAGGTCATGATCTCTCAGTCTGTGAGTTCAAGCCCCGCATCAGGCTCTGTGCTGACAGCTCAGAGCCTGGAGCCTGTTTCAGATTCTGTGTCTCCCTCTCTCTCTGACCCTCCCCCATTCGTGCTCTGTCTCTCTCTGTCTCAAAAATAAATAAACGTGGGGCGCCTGGGTGGCGCAGTCGGTTAAGCGTCCGACTTCAGCCAGGTCACGATCTCGCGGTCTGTGAGTTCGAGCCCCGCGTCAGGCTCTGGGCTGATGGCTCAGAGCCTGGAGCCTGTTTCCGATTCTGTGTCTCCCTCTCTCTCTGCCCCTCCCCCGTTCATGCTCTGTCTCTCTCTGTCCCAAAAAAATAAATAAACGTTGAAAAAAAAATTTTTTTAAATAAATAAACGTTAAAAAAAATGAAAACAAACAAACAATTGCCGAGAATCTTTGCATGTATCAGATGGCACGGGGTGAAAGCAGGTACATAAGACGTCTAAAAATGTGCCAAATTGTGAGGACCGCCAAAGAGGAACAGATCACATGTTACAGGACACAGGAGGCAGAAGAGGTTACTTCCAAGAAGGAGAATGAGTAAAGCTTTGTGGAGGAGGTAGGTTTTAAGCCAGCCTAAAGAAAGAGTCTAATTTCTTTTAAATGTTGATTTATTTGTTTTGAAAGAGACGGAGTGTAAGGGGGGGGGGAAGGGTGAAGAGAGAGGGAGAGAGAGGATCCCAAGTAGGCTCCACACTGCCAGATCAGAGCCTGATGTGGGCTCGATCTCAGCAACCACAAGACCAGCTGAAATCAGAGTCAGATGCCCAACCGACAGAGCCACCCAGGTGCCCTGAAAGAGTCTGATTTCTTAAAGATGATGGGCAGGAGTTGGAATGAGAAGAACGGATGGGGAGGGCAATCCGGGACAAAATGACCAACTATGGAGTTTCAACATAATGGAAAACGGGGCATGGGGAGCTGAATGCATTTCAGTTTCATTGGAGAACACTACCAGAAGATTTGGAATCATTGTGAAACTCTGGGGCTAGAGGTTGTCACTTGCAAGGAGCCAGGCACTACAGAGACTCAGGGGTTGGGCTGTGAATAACAAACAGGACAGCCCAGCCCTCGTGAAGCTCTCAGCCCATCAGGACAAGCCAATACAAAAGACTATTAACATACGTGTTAGCAACATCTGTGTGATGTTAGCAAACATCTGTGTGAGCAACAGAGGTTTCTTTGGGAAATCTCTAGCTGAGGAACCGGTGAGGTCCAAAAGTCAGAGTTAAAAAATGACAAGTCTCAAGAGAAGTGATCATAAAGCAATGATCACCCAGCGAGAGAGAGCATCAAGAGGAAGCGATAGGGACAGACTCAGTTACACGTACCAGAAAGGAAAAGGTAAGTGAGGGAGCAAGCAGAGAGGAAGCAGGAGGTTCTCAAGAGCCTGGCATCAGGAAAGATGAAAGAGAAAAATTTTACGGAGGAGGTTATGCTCAAGAGTGGGACGCTTTGAAGTTGAATCAGGGTGGATACTAAAAAGTGGTTTATTTCTTTTGCTTATTCACTTGGTGAGGTGCAAGGTATTCATGGTTGATGTTGAAAATTCCAGGTCGATGAAAGCTGACCTAATATTTGGCCATTGCATATAAATGTCAGCACCAAATTTTACAGCCAGTGTCTGTATTTGTGCCTGAGCCATGCCAGTTGTTACATATTTTGCAGATCACCTTGAAGGAGGGCCCAATGTACTCTGGTAGGTAGTTATTTCCACAAAATGCCACTCTTATTTCTTAGTGCATCAAGGGTCTCTGCAAATGATTAAATTCAGTAGATAGGGGGCCCTGCAGGTAATTTTTCCTCCCCCAGCAAGGTGACTCGTCGCCACCACTTGGCTATGTCTGGACATGGAATGCTGGAGACAGTTGCTGAGTGATGAGCTCATGCTTATTGAGTGTGTTAGTACTAAGTGCTTCGTGAGTATTAGCTCATTTAATCTCCATAACAACCTTAGAAGGCAAGCACAATTTTCATCTGAATATTACAGATGAGGTAACTGAACCTGAGAAAATTTAAGGAATTTGCCAAAGGTCAGTCTTCACAAAGCCAGAGCTGATCACGGCTTTTTCTCCTGGTCGGAGTGGGAACTATTGTTCATTAATTCTCCTGGTTTCTACACGATTCTCCAAATTAAGATTCAAGTCCCATACTACGGGTGACCTCGTGGGGCATGCCAGAGCATCCTGAGCTGGGACAAGTAGGAAGTGGATTCCTGTTACATTACCTTATCGTCTCCAACTTCATGAAAAATTGGAGTTTTTATGTTGCGGAACCTACAGATACATGGATTACGCTTCACCACTCAACTAGCTGATACTCTGTTTCTTCAGAGGTCTCAATGAGAGCCTGGGGGCGGGGGGGGGGGGTGGTGGTACATAGCGTCATGGCAGAAGATGAGGGTGAGGACAAGCCAAGTCCTAAGATTAGGTTGAGGGATTCATTGGTTATCGATGACCCTAAAGACTGTAGTTAAAGGAGCATGGTGACACAGACCCATATTTGCTTTCTGGAGTCAAGCCCTTGGGTTTTACAAATCAGCACAAGTAGTTTGGCCCTGGAGCATCTCTGTCTGCTTTTCACTTGACTGTTGGAAATGGTTGGGGGAGGAAGCCGTTAGTTCCACTGCATTTGGGAGAAGCTATGGGCTGCTGGGTTTGGATTTCCAATTGAAGAAACTTAGATGTGTTTCCACATGGAAATGTGTGGGCCTAATTCTATAGCTGTGCTGATCAAATACGCTTCTCTAGTTATTGGCTTTGTGCATGGTGTCTGCTGGCCCGAGAATCTAGTCATATTATCAAATATCACTTCTATAAGAAAATTCCATGGTGCCCATTTATTTATTCATTCAAGAAATATTTATTGCACATCAGCTATAACCCTGGCACCGTATTAGACAGATACTATTTATCCAAGAGTCATCAAAAACAAACATGGTGGCCGGCCTAAATAAACTTCTAAATGAGCATGTTACCAAGACACTTAGACACTTTTAGGGTTTTTTTTTTATTAATGTTTATTTATTTTTGAGAGACAGAGACAGAGAGAGAGAGAGAGAGAGAGAGAGAGAGAGAGAGTGTGTGTGTGTGTGAACTGGGAAGGGGTAGAGACAGGGAGACAGAAGCCAAAGCAGGCTCTGGGCTCTGAGTTGTCAGCACAGATCCTGATGTGGGGCTTGAACCCACGAACTACGAGATCATGACATGAGCTGAAGTCTGATGCCTACTGGACTGAGCCACCCAGGTGCCCCGCAAAAACACTTTTAAATACAATTAGTATTCTAGCTGACAATTGACTATTTGTCTCTAGACCTGACCTTCTGTCACTCAAGAACAATTGTACAGAGAGTGATGGGTAGCAAAGAAGGAAATGAACTCATGCGCATGTGGCGCATGTTGTCAGGCACTGGGAGATGCTGTGCACTCGTGATGTGCTTCATCCCCACCACAGGCCTGTGAGGTAGGTGATGCTTTCCCGGATGTGAAGCCCAATTTCATTGAATCTGAGGCACATTCTTTCTCTACTAGACCATGATGCCTCTTGTCTGCACTTCCGTACCTAACTCGTTGCGTCCCTGAGTAGCACTGTGGATAACCTCTGTTACTTTCCTTTTTCGTAGAGAGGCCTTTGTTATGCCCAAAGGGTAACACTGGCTCTTGTAGTCAGTGGCCAGCATAATCAGAGAGAGATACTGGCCAACTATGTTTTAAGGAGATTTTACTGTTTGCGGTTGCTATGACTTCTAGAAAATACAAATACCTATGTTTTTAATATTGATGATAGTACCACTGATTTTTTCAGCATGTTATTTTTATTTACTCAATCGTCATAATAAAACATTATCATTCAGAGGCCTGTCAATATTGAGATAAACACAATAGGTTTTGGTTGTAATTGTTTAACCTTGATCAATTGATAGTATCTGTCCTTCAATGCTTATGATTATACAATTTTAGAGAATATATTTTTTATTTACTTATATAGTCACAGCACTTATTACCACTGGTGAAGCATAGTTCCCTTTCCTGAAAAGCAGCCTATCAAAGGGATCTTGAACATTATGCAACGATTCAGGACTTAACCTTTCTGTGATTCACAGGTCAGCATAAATCACTTAAAAAAATATGCATTCCTGAAGTTATCAATTGTAAGTATGTAGTTTCAGTGAGTTTTCATTCTCTTGAAATTATAGGATTCTTGTTAAGTATAATTATATGCCAAAAGGCAACCCAAGAGAGCATCTACAAAATAAATAACTCAGTAGTGGAATAGTTGGTGTGATTGTTCAGTCCATCCAAATTATGAATTAGACTGACATACACCTGATCACAGTAGAGTTAATCATGAGGGTGTTAGAAACTTCTAGATTGACCGTGACTTGGGTGACTTAGCTATAGGTTAGAGTTAACAGACTCAATTTCTTGAAAATTACAGAAGATAGAAATAGCATGTTAATTTATGGGGAGTAATTACTTAAGGGTGCTACTGAGGTTAGCCACATAATCAAGATTATGGTTTCCAAATATCAAGTGAATTAAAATAATCATTTACTATTAACTTTACTCTTGCAAAAACTATTTCCAGCTTTCAGCAATTTTATATGCCTTGCAAATATTTAGAAAATGATCAAAATCTCTGGATTTAAAAAAGTAGATATATCGCATATAACTTAGAGCAATACATATTCTGTGCACGTTTATGAACAGTGGTAAGCAAACTGATTATTTTAAGTGGCACTAAACTTATGAATTTTTATGCTTATTGACACATTTTTTGACATTCTGAGGTTTTTCCAATCAAGTCTCCTTAAATATATATTTGGGAGGATTCTGATAAGAATCATAATACAAAAAGAAGAGTAAAGCAGCAGATTTCTAAAGCTCTACCAACCTAGGGACATGTATCATATCTGAAGATCACAGGAAAAAAAGTGTCTATGATGAAAATAGACAGAGTGGAAAGAAATGGTTATTTCTGTCAGTGCTAAAAAGCTTAGAGAGTCACTGATTAAGGTCACTGCCAATTTTATCAATGAGGAAAGTGCTTTAGCAAGGCTTCAACCCCTTATTTTTACCATCTTCTGTGTAAGCATGTGGATGATGTTACTGTCAGGGTGTCCAAGATCAAACACAAAGGGCATTCAGGGTCAACTAAACTAGAATTTTCATCAGAACATCTAGACTGTCTAAAACTTACTCCAAATAATGCATTTTATGTCTTCTTGACCCCTTGTCTCCTTCAAAGCCATCATCATCAAGAACAACAAAAAAAGAGAGAAGGGGAAGAAGAAGGAAGGAAAAAGAACCAATAACTACATTAACATTTGTCCTTGGCTTCCCTGGAAATAAAGAAAATCTATAATGCTCAAGACAAATCTTTCCTTTAAACATTTATCAATGGAATAACTACTGACAACAGTAAGTAAGATCTAAATCCCGGGCTCCAAGCAGATATCCAAACACATTGCTAATCAACAGCCAACACAGCCTACTTTATAGCTCAGGTGAAATTTATTAAATCATTTTCCCATCTGTAAGCTCCACATAAGTATGAAAGATGTGTGTAAATCGACTGTGGTAGTACCTGAATAATGTAATTGGAAGTTACAATAGGACAAAAAATAGTAATTTCACATTAGAACACACTTTAAATTACTGTGTACAGATGGTTGGACATGTTCAGACTAGTAGATGTCTTCAGAGCCCTAATTGAGTCATAGAATCAACTCGCTGTAGAACAATGGAGAACAATAAATGGAAGATGTAGCCCAATACTTTGCCATTGATAATTCAAAATCTCGGGAAAAAAACGATACCTTCTGAAAAACACCGACCTAAATGAGTCAGAGCAACTTAAGCACAGAGAGCTACAGGTCAAGTATCTCCAGATGTCCCATCTGGAACCTAAGGCTCTAGAATCTCAGCCTTTAACCCCATAGAGGCGGCTTAGCCACCATCTTCAGTCATTCTTGATACATGTTCATCCTACCAGACCTCCCTTAATTTTATCTGAATCTGATCGATACCTTGGCCAATTTGGCCATAGACTCTATTGCCGTTAACTTCAATTGTTCCCTGCACTGGTTCCCAAGTTTGTGGCCTAATAAGGGCCTGATGACAAGATGTTTTTTTCAAGGTCAGACATATCTCTGTGGCTTACAAAGATACAGCTTTCTCTCTTTTCTCTCTCTCTCTCTCTCTTTTTTTTTTTTTTTTTTTTTTTTTGGTAGCCTGGGGTTTTCAGCTTCATAGTCATTAGCACCCAAGAGAACAAGGGTGAAAATGTAATCTCTGTCTGGGAAAGCCTCAAACTCTTATCAGCTCATTATCAGTGAGCTGGTGTTGGGGCCCTAAAGCTCAAAGCATGCCCTATGGACTTCTGTAGAACTTCAAAGTTCAGTTGATGGACAGAAAACTCATCTTTGACTCCTACAGTTGAATAATATGCAATTTCATACAGACTAATGGATACTCACTAGTATTTGCTGAGTTGCTAGAAGGTACTACTCATAAACTAATATTAGCATGTTACCAGAATTAACTGAAAACTGTAAATTAGTATTCCACAGAGACATCTGACTTCAACTCGATGCTTGGGAGCCCTGCAATGTTCCTGCTGTTCATTTTCACATGAAAATTGTTAGAATTCCTGAAATCTGGGAAGGGGCATGACGTTAGTGCTACTGTTTTGAATTGGTCTTGATTGCAGACAAATATGTGTGAGTTAACGTGTTTGTAACATTACTATTTGAGTTTATATTTGTTCATCATTTGCTTTGTTGCTTAATTGCTGTGTTGGTAATACGTTAACTGCTATTTTGTCCCTAACATAACAAATATGTTAACAGTTATTTTGTCACTATTTTTTATAGTAATAAAAAATCTATACATTTTTTTTTTTTAATTACGGGGACTTTTTCCTCTGAAAAGTAGGAATAGATTGAGATATATAAATCCTTAAGTGAACCACGGTCAAAGGTTTGAGAAGCACTGTCTCATGAAAGGATCGAAGTCAGGACAGAAAAAGTTTTATGAGCAGGAACTTAAAATAACAATTCTTGTTTGTGACCAGCTACTTGTAGGTGCCTGGATCCAGGAGAAAACCCCGGGGGGGGGGGGGGGGCTAGGTACCTGAGGAACAATGTCAAGGGCAGGCAGTCTTGCCCTGGGTCAGCCTTGTTTGTACGTCACAGAGAGCTACAATTTGTTTCAATTTTGCCTTCTTATCCAGGTATCATGAGAACCATTAGCATTTTCCCCATAATTTGTTTTTGCCTAACGTTACTAGAAATTCATTTTCTACTTGGAATGTAAATTATGTTTCCTATTTGTCCTCCAACCAATGTAGCATTTCTTTATGCTTTTTATGCATGATATTTACGGTGTCTGTGACATTTTTATTTAGTAGTCAGTATTAATAAATCTTCATGAAAGTAACAGAGTCATTGTGATTTTGTTAAAAATGCATTGCTTACAGTTCTTTGAGGAAGTATGAATGTTCAGCTAAAAAGATAAAGCATCAAACAAAGGAATAAACACTGTCATAGAAGAAATTTAGTTCCATCTTTGCATTGGCGAAATTAATATTTTTAGCTGAATGGTTAATTTTTTCTGACCTCCATTCTTTTCAGCTTCTGAAAATACAGAACCAGGGTTAAAGTAGTATTTAAAAAAAAAGCCAAATAGGCAATAATGTATCTAAATCAGCCCATAAATACAGTTGTATGGTTTTCCATAAAAATGCCAAAAACATACCAACATTTTTCATGACATATTTCTGAAACACATTATTCACGCAAACATTCTTCCTGATATCTGAGCTAAATTTCTTTTGTGTGTGATTGTACTTATTTCTACTGATCATTTGAAAGGGACCTGAGATAGTCTTTACTTCTTATGAAACATACTATTTTAAAAATAAATTAAATTATTTGGGTTTCTTTTCATATTTCTTATGTTTTATTCCTCTGGAAACAGGTCTATTGCTCCAAATTGGATATGGTAATTCCGTCATCAAAATAATCAGGTAGCAATAATAAAAATATATATATATATATATAATGCAGTTATATATGTAATATAATATAATGAAGCAAAAATTCAAAAAAAAACCCCACATCTTTTTAATTCCATTTTAATTGAGAAAACATGTAAAAAAGTTATGTATGATGGGTTTTTTTGCAGGGAGGGATTTCTGTTTATGAAGTTTGAAAGAAGCTCATATTGGGGTGACAAAAAGAAAACACCGATACTATTTTTTAAAAAAGATGGAAAAGGGAAATCGGAATTTTTTTTTTTTTTGAGAGAGAAGAGAGAGCTAGTAAGGAAGGGGCAGAGGGAAAGAGAGAGAATCTTAAGCAGGTTTCATGTCCGGTGCAGATCATAACATGGGGCTGGATTTCATGACTGTGAGATCATGACCTGAGCAGAAATCAAGAGTTAGATGCTTGGCTGACTGAGCCACCCAGTCACCCCAAAAATATTTTTTTTAGTGCATCATTGGATAAAATAAAATGATTTACTGGAAATTTAAGTGTTTTACTGCACTTCATAAGAAATATAGTAGTATAGGGAAAAATAACATTAGTTTCTGCTCTTCCATGATCCTAAGCTCTTTTACAGGCAGTTTTCCCCAGTCTAGTATTTATAGAGAAGTATATGTGTGCATATAAGGGAATTTGTGTCATTAAAGGACATTGCCCTGATCTCTTAAAAACTGAATTAAAAATCCACTTTCTCTCTAAGGAATTATTTTAAAGGACTCTGCTTATAAAATTTTTTTTTAATGTTTATTTTTGAGAGAGAGAGAGAACGAACGTGAACAGAGGAGGGGCAGAGAGAGAGGGAGACACAGAATCCAAAGCAGGCTCTAGGCTCTGAGCTGTCAGCATAGAGCCTGATGCGGGGCTCGAACACATGAACCATGAGATCATGACCTGAGCCGAAGTCGGACGCTTAACCGACTGAGCCACCCAGGTGCCCCGAGGGGACTCTACTTTTAAACACCTTCTCAAAGAACATGAAAAAGTCTTAAAAATTAACTTAAAATGTAATCCTTTTCACTCAAAACAAAGATAAATCAATACTGGAGAGATAAGCATGGATCAGAAGAGTGGGTCATGGATTCAATTTATGGGCACACTTTTCACAGAGGCTCACAGCAAAATAGAAATATCACAGTGGTAAAACTGTGCAAAGTAGTCTTCATACTGTCAATGAAATTCCTGTATATTAATCAGATGTTAACAGAGAAACTCATTGAAAAGATCATTTCATTGTTTCACTTAACTGATAGGGACAGGTAGGTTTAAGGGGGAGGGAGGGAGAGAGAGAGAGAGAGAGAGAGAGAGAGAGGTAGAGGAGCAACAGAAAAGGAAATGATTCATGGTGCAAAGTATATTCTTCCATTAAACCATTGTTAAATTAACCAAATAGAACTGTGATGTTAAATGCCATCAATGAATTTAGTTGTGTGGCTATATAATAAACACTTTTTGACAAATCATAGATTTAGGAATTATTAGGGGCCTGGAAGAAAGAAAAAAGAAAGAAAACCTGAATAAATAAACAGTGGCTGAAACCCTCAGCAAGTTCCAGCTCCACGTAATGAATATTTCAGGTGCATCTTGATATCCTTATATTTTTCAAAGACAAGTAGACAAGGTGCATTTTACATTTGTTAAAGACTTCTGATTGGCATATACGTTGAAAGTCTGCCTCAAGATTGAAAGGTAGAATGTTCCTCAAAAGCCGTAGCTATAAAATATTTATTCCGCCTTCTTTCATAGAAAAGAATGAGTTGACTCTGTGACATAAATCTCTACTAATACCAACAAAATTACACATATTCTGCTAAATGATTATTCTTAGAAGGTGAACCAGGTCTTGTTTGCTGGAGATGATCATAGTAGAATAATGTAAGTATTGTTTACAGTGTTCTTGTGATAGATAATAATGTACTTTCAAGCATTAGAGCACGTAACATCCAACAATGTAAGGTCTGCTAAAGATTGCTCAAGAAAGACGATGCTGGATGAACTTTTTTCTGGATTGTTTACTTTCTTTTTAATTTTAAAATTACATTGTTGTCAATATCAACTGCTGCTTGTGAGAACCTTTTGTATATAAAAATGCTGTAGCTTTTACCTCTGAGTATACTTTTTATTAAGCAAGGCAAAGACTTGTGTGTCTCCAAATATTACTCAAATCTCCAAAGCCAGCTGAATAAATAAACATTGTGTGATCTGTAGCCCAAAAGTCTGCAAATGATGCTATAGGATGTAAAAAAAAAAAAAAAGAAAAAAAGAAAAAAGAAAAAGAAAAAAAAAGCTATGATTCCTTCTAAGTATTCCTTGGAGCCAATGATCAGCAGTTTTGTTTAAGTTCTGGGACCCCTGAGCCTCCATAAAAATAACTTTGAAATATTATATTATGTGTGAAAATTTTACACACATGCACATTTATAATCAGCAGGCAGGCCCTCTGCCCTTCTTCGACCTGATAATCAACCATAGTACCTACTCAAACATGGAAAAAATAAAAGATTCAGAACTCTAAAGCACATAATCTTAGTGCCATTTAGAACCATGTGTATTTCTGAAATCCTCTATTACTGCAAATCTCTTGGTTGTATTTTCTATGGAATTGTCTGTTTCTCATTATCAAAGTCTAAAGAAATTTGACACAGTCATGTAACACTTGGCGAAGGAGTGTTCGAAAAATGCATTCCAAAGTGTTCAACTTATCTTTTCTTTCCAAAGCAGTAACTACTGTCTGACTTTCCTCCCCTGGAGAAGCCAACTGGGAGGGTGAAGGAAAAAAAAAAAAAAAAAATCAAACCAAAGTAAATTAAGCAATGGCCCCGTGCCTGAATCAATCACAGACATCAGCTTTTAAACAATGAATTGTAGTTAACAGGAGCGAGGGCAACATGCACAGGGAGAATTCTTACTCTGTAAAGTCACCTTTCGCTCGCAGAATGTGTACCATGCTATTCTTGGAACCAAGTTTGCCAGAATGAGTGGATATGGGCAGACTCTGAGGTTGGGAACTCCTGTAACTGTAAGGAGCGGAAAGCGACTGGCCTCAGTAAATCAGATTATGAACTCCCAGAGATGGTCTATGGTTCATTTTTTTCTTCAATATGGCCAGAACTCAGGGACTATGTGTCATCCCTTCCTCAAGAGTCAAGATGTTAGAGAAAAGCAAGACTGGGGGAAGATGAATAAATCAATATTCGCTTTAAAGGAAGTATGTCTTATTCCAACAGGTGTTTTTTTTTTCTTCTTTCTGCTCCTGTAAGTCAGTTAAGTTATTCAGATAATACACAAATAGTGTTCGGACAACTCTAGATGCACATCTGATCAATTAAGATAGAATTCTGTGGTTGCGATTCAAGTATTTAAAAAGCATTGTAGTTAAGATACACGGCAAAGGCATGCTGGGATAATTGGTTGTCAAAGTATATTGGTACCACTGAGTAGTCTTAAAATAGCAGGAAACACAACTGAATACTGGAAAGGAAATCGCTATTTCACTTTTTCAAATAAAACGTATTGCACCTCTGAGTTCACAATGGGATATTTGTTGAGAGCCTGTAATTAACTCATAATGATGAGAACCACAGTAATAAACATTTCCTTAGCAAAACATTCACTTGTTTTCATAATTTCCTACTCCTTTACTATTTCCTTGTCAGTTCTTAGTTAGCTTGTCACTATTAATCAAGAAAAGAATGGAGAAAAGGCAAATAATTTTTCTAGAAGGGGAATATTCATTGTAATTATATAGAAAGAACACTTCTTGATAAAAACCAGCTCATCGTTGGAGAATTAACACAGTCTAAGCACAAACGAGGGGGATTTTTGACACATTCATAACATTATTCTACTTTGAAAACCTAGAACCAACCAAATCAAAAGCCCACTCATCTCCAGATCACCGACAGCATCTGCCTCCTGGTCTATTCCCCTCCAGTCTTCCTGCAGATGGCCATCAGACTAATCTTCCCAAATACCTTTCCGTCATGTCTCTCCTTTGCTTAAAATCCTTCTATAGCTGTTCAATACCAACAGAACAAAGTCCACATTCCTTGGCCAGGCATTAAGCCCCCTCTATAAATCTGGTTCCAATTTTCTTTTCTGGCCTCATTTCCCACTATTCCCTTATAATGTGGTGGGCCATGTGAATTCTCTGCTCCAGACAACTCAATTGCCTTTGAAAAGACTCTATGCTTCCTTCTTTTCCTGTTATTTTCTCAAGGTGTTCACTACTCAAGGTGTTCCCTTTGTCCATTTCTTGGCTTTCCTCACTTAGTCCTCTAGTGGTGCTTTGGATCAAGGCATGCACTGTTGGCTACAGTTACCTGTTGGACTAATGCACACAGGTTCCGTGTCAGATTGCAAGCTCCGTATGAGCGGGCATAGACCTTGTATGTCTTTCTATAGCCTACGTGTCTCCCGCATTCTGAGCACAGAATACCATTGCACGGTATGGAGCCACTTGATAAATAGCCACTGATACAACAGTGGTTTCTAGAATAGACAAAGTGTGGGGTGCCTGGGTGGCTCAGTCAGGTAAGCATCCAACTCTTGATTCTGACTCAGGGTATGATCTTGCAGTTCATGAGACTGAGTCCCATGCCGGGCTCTGAGCTGAATGTGGAGCCTGCGTGGGATTCTCTCTCCCTCTTGCTCTGCCCTTCCCCTGCTTGTTCTCTCACTCTCTCTCAAAACAAATGAATAAATTTAAACAAAATCAAAGTGTTACCCAGCATCTGATCTGTCTTATCAGTGTCATTTGGAAACAGCCAGTTTATTGCCAAAAAACAAGATCCTCACCCCTCAAATTTTACTACAACCTCTCCCAAGGAAGAGTAAGGCAGAGAGTAAACCACAGAAATCTTCCAAAGTATTTGGGCTGACTTTGTGAACAATCTAAATCTAGTTTATTGCAATATTAAGATATATGTCCCAATTAAATAATTCTAATGAATCATGTTATAAATAATAATAAAAATAAATACTTAAGATATTCCAAAGTAGTTGCATATACCAAGCAATCAGAATTACTGGTGTCTGTTTCTGCTCTTGGTATGACAGGCTGGCTTGAGAAGAGGACTCTTACTACTACTGCCTAACTGGGCCCATTGTTTCCATCCATCCTTCTAAAAGCAGACAGAGCCATACTGTTCCAGTGAAAATCACATCAGGCCATGCCTCTGCTTCAACCCTGCTGATGGTTTTTCCATCATGCCTGAATACCAATCCAATCCCCTCCAAGACTTAGAAGGACTGTTGATGAGATCTCAGCTTCCACTAAACCTTCCCTCCTCCTCCATCATCCACCCACTGGCCTTCTTTCATCTCTTCCATATTTACATTTACTGCTCCTCTGACCTACACATTGTGCCCCTTGATCTTTTCCTGGAAGACCCCCATGACCATGCTCAAACATTTCTCCTCTACAGGGCCTTTCTATTCTAAATTCAGGGTTTCCCATTTCCTCACCACATTTTCTATCCCATCACTCTATTTTTCTTTAAATAGCCCCTACTTGTATGTTAAATAATCTTATTTTGTTGTTGACTTGCCTATGTCTATTGCCTTCCACTCATAGCAAATACCACTGTGTTAAAGGTCATGTCTGTTGGGTCACCATTGTATTTCCAGAAAATGACTTGGTATAGAGCGTGTGATAAATGACTTGGTATAGAGCATGTGGTCAATTATTATTTGTCAAATGAATACACTTACTTTCCTAAGGTTATACAGCTAGTAAGTAATGGAAGTAGCCAAGACCCAAGTCTATCTAACTTCATGACCAATAAGGCACTTCCCTGCGCTCTGTCCAGTACTGACTGTGTCGCAAATATCTATCTACTTCATCATCCTTGTTGCTAAGAGCTAACTTGCTCTGGCGTGTACAGAGCAGAGGCCTCAGATTTAAGATAAAGACACCAGAGACAGTCAGTATGCCTGGCTGTCCAGGAAGATCAGCCTGCTCCAGACATTCTGATAGAACTGTGACCTAGACCTCATGCCATACTAGGAAGTCATCACGGAAGTGTCAGCTGGAGGAACCATCATATGCTCTCAGTGGGGACACTTACACATTTTTTAGAAAAACGTTTGTGTTTATCCCCAATGTATAAGCATGGAGAATGGACAGAATGGATAAAAATGGAAACACAGACAACAATAAAGTCACAAAAGAGGTTGATTAGGAAGATGATGGTGTTGTTGACAGAGCTAGGACACTTAGAAAGGAGAGGAGGTTTGGCTGATGAAGCCAGGGAACACCCTCAGAATTGATTTAGACTTACAGGTTTTGGTATATTATTGTTGACCATGAAACTTTGTCCACTGTCCTCATTTCCCTTGGGAAATGGATGTTCTTTAGAAGGAAGGAGAAAATTGAGGTAGCATTAACTGTAGACTTTTTTTTTTTTAATTTCTTTAACGTTTATTTATTTTTGGGACAGAGAGAGACACAGCACGAACGGGGGAGGGTCAGAGAGAGAGGGAGACACAGAATCTGAAACAGGCTCCAGGTTCTGAGCTGTCAGCACAGAGCTCGACGCAGGGCTTGAACTCACGGACCGCGAAATCATGACCTGAGCTGAAGTCGGATGCTTAACCAACTGAGCCACCCAGGTGCCCCGAACTGTAGATTTCTTAAGGTCTGAGACCATGTCTGTCTGCTTCTTTTTTTCTTTCTTTCTTTCTTTCTTTCTTTCTTTCTTTCTTTCTTTCTTTCTTTCTTTCTTTCTTCTCTTTTTCCTTCCTGCTTTCTCTGTCCATCCGTCTTCCCCCTTTTGCTTTCTTTCTCCATAGCAATTCATATGCATCTATTTATATGGGAAAGCCCCCATAAATGCCAGACACATAAAGATTCTGAAAGCAAAATTTAACTAGATTCTGTATCCTCACTACTACCCATATTCCGAGGAGATTTGCAAAGCTGAAGAACGATGACCTTAAGATCAAACTGATCTGCTTCCTACACTTCCTGTAACCCCAGGCATTTGTGATTCACTTTCCTCATTTGAAAAGTGAGGCTAAACCAACCTCTGCAGGGTTCTTGTGAGAGTTACAGAAAAATAACATACTTAGGACATTTAGCAGGATGCTTGAATCATACCTGATGCTTAATAAGTGATACATCTTTAACAGTATTCATTTTTAATTTTACCCATTTTGGCTTTACGAGATTGCTATACAAGTTTAGAGAAGTACGTGTCACTCTTAACCTTGAACTAGTGATCTTATCTTTATGCAAAGCCATCTCTTAGGTGTCTAATTATATAGAATATTTTGAAAGTAAAACTATAAAGGGTCATGTTACTACTACCAAACATTTTCTAAAACACAAAGAAAGCATACAGTGTAGAGTCACATGACAAGTTAAACACATTTTATTTCAACCTACTTCCACTGGCCAGTTTATACAGACATTACTTTTTTTTTCTCCCCCAAAAAACATTGTTATCAGTGTTCCCTCACAAAGCAAAACTGAACTCCGTGCTCCTGTGTTTATTTTCTGTTGTATTTCTCCATGTCGGCCTGCCTATCGAAACCAAAGTCTACACTCAACGAATTACTCCAGTTGCCTGGTAAAGATGCAAAATTAAAAAGGGCAGCTCTTGGGGCACCTGGGTGGCGCAGTCGGTTAAGCGTCCGACTTCAGCCAGGTCACGATCTCGCGGTCTGTGAGTTCGAGCCCCGCGTCAGGCTCTGGGCTGATGGCTCAGAGCCTGGAGCCTGTTTCCGATTCTGAGTCTCCCTCTCTCTCTGCCCCTCCCCCGTTCATGCTCTGTCTCTCTCTGTCCCAAAAATAAATAAACGTTGAAAAAAAAAATTAAAAAAAAAAAAGGGCAGCTCTTAACAAAATTAAAAAAAAACAAAGCAAAGCAAAATAAAACAACACAAAAAACCGCCTTTCTTATATTCAAATCAAATCTCCGTCCTCGCAGAAATACAATCTACCCATCTACAATGTCATTCAGAGAAGGCAACATTTGGAGACACACGGCCATTTTGTGATACTCAATAAAGGATGACTAACTTAAAAAATTGGTAAATATATAAAGGTACCACAGGGATTGAATCATTGGGCTCTCCCGGGCCTTAAATCACTAGAAGTGTTAAACGTGTTAGAAAGAGAATAATGAAACCCTACTTCTCAAAGACACGCAAATTATGCTTCCTTTACAGAGATTGTTTTCAAGATGTAAATGCCTATGATGTCATGATTCTGCAACAATTTATTTGCAGTTTAACAGCACTGTAAAGGCAAACATTACCATTTATTGCCAACTGGAAAGGGGAAAAAATGGGAAACTGTCTAGGGAGGGATTCTGTAGTTGGGCACATTCGCTGGTTCTTAAATTAAGCTGCCTTTCTGAACGAGTTTGTCCATACGTGTGTGGTAGCCCAAAGTTCTTCTGACTAATTTGGATTGCTTGAGGCCATGGAATCATTGACTGGTTCCATTCATGAACAGCAGATGATGCATGACAAAGCTGTCATCTTAGGAGGAAGTTCGCTAGGCAGAACCGGAGGACGCCCGAGGGGTTTTGATAAAACTTCCATCCAGGCTACAAATTGTGGACATTGATTTGAAATAAATTGTGACTGATGATCAGTCGATGACGATTTCCATAATCATTATGCCGTCAGTAATTTATCAAGGTAATGATATTTGTGTCCCTGATGCCACATTCATCCTGTACTGAGGGACTGAAGAACATGCTGTGATTTTTAAAAGCCCTTATTAAGAACCCACGGGTTGTGTTATACTTCCAGCCGTAAAGTAATCAGTGGGATGGCAAAAAGTGAATAAAACATTTACAAAATCCTGCTAGGTTTGTAATAAAATTTTTTTGACAAAGCCTTCTGTAGTAAGAAGACAGATCTTATGCTTAGAGCATTTTAATTAAATCTCCTTTATCAAGATTGTTCAGTGCAGTTTGCCAATATGCTTTGGAAAGAGATATTACAACATGCTGGGCAAAGCAATCTGCCAGAGAGCCCCCTCTTAACCTTCCTGGACCATTTTCCCCAGTGTACTTTCTCTCCTTTCAAACCGCAGTTCCTTCTTCCCAACATGACTTTTTAGCATGTGCACAGTCAACACGTACGTCCATATCCTGCATTGACTCCTGTGAGATGCAAAATTAACGAACAATATTCCCTTCCTTAGTCGGTGGTGGGGGTGGGGGGGACAACTAATGACATTAAACACTAAATGTCATAAGTATCTCTTCGCCAAAAGTGAAACTGAGCTGAGAAAGTCAACAACAGTGATATAATTAACAAAATTAACAAACGTGTTTTGAGATTGCCATAATGGAATGAATTTCGATTAGGTTGCAAATGTTAGGGGATCATTTATATTTTCGTAAAGCATGGCTCAAGCACATATAACCCAATATAGCTTCAAGAATTTTACAAATAGTTCTAGTCTGGCATCTTAGAAGTGTAAGTTACTATAAAACAAAGAACTTTGATTGGAATCAGAAAATAGAGTATTTTAGATATTTGTTTGCAAATTGCAAAACTCCACTGAGTTCATGGAGATAGGTTCCTCGAGGAGATCAGGTATATCATATCATAAAAGTCTTTGAGGTCTTCATTAAATGGATTATATCCTACGAGATGAGAGGTTTTTAATTTTTTTTAAGTTTATTTATTTTGAGAGACAGAGAGAGCGGAGGAGGGGCAGAGAGAGGGAGACAGAGAATCTCAGGCGGGCTCTGTGCTGACAGCACAGCCCCAATGCAGAGCTCGAACCCATGAACGGTGAGATCATGACCTGAGCTGAAACCAAGTCGGATGCTTAACCAACTGAGCCACCTAGTCACCCTGAGATGAAAGGTTTTAATTTTAGTTCTCTGTTCATTGCCCCGGGCCTGGTCTCCTACCTACCCTGCTACTCAGATACATTTCTCTAAATGGGAGAGAAATGCGCGAGGTTCTTAGAAGCAAGTTTTCCTTCTTGTTTTTCTTTGGCAACTGTTACACGTGACTATTTTGGTACTTACATTCATATCTTTCACTCTCCTTTATTGTATTTTTATGGTATAGTATGTTACTTTCATTACAGAGAAGAAATGATGGGCAGGAGGTCTGTATTTAAAGATCAGATAAACATTAAAGTCACTTGACATTGAACAAAGACTTCAGTTTTTCTAAAAGCTAAAATCTCTATAGATACAACTACAGTTGTTATCTCTAAACTTCCATTTGTTATTGAAATACTCTATCTTCACTAGTCTAAAATAATTACTATGGCTTTATGATATCAACTTTTGATATATTTGTATACTGCCTGGCTTAGCTTTCTGGCTTCACATGTTCCTCTAACAGCTAACCAGGCCATAGGAGATGCGTCACTTCCAGTGGCAATGTAAGTTGGAAACTGAATAATTTTGGATGTGTAGAATGGAATGAAGGAAAAAACTGAAAATGAGGCAATATACTTTAAGAGCTATTTTAAAAGAAAGGTAACTTGAGCTGTCTTAAAAAAAAAAAAGGGGGGGCGCCTGGGTGGCGCAGTCAGTTAAGCGTCCGACTTCAGCCAGGTCACGATCTCGCGGTTCATGAGTTCGAGCCCCGCGTCAGGCTCTGGGCTGATGGCTCAGAGCCTGGAGACTGTTTCCGATTCTGTGTCTCCCTCTCTGTCTGCCCCTCCCCCGTTCATGCTCTGTCTCTCTCTGTCCCAAAAAAAAAATAAAATAAAATAAAATAAAAAAATTGAAAAAAAATTAAAAAAAAAAAGCAAAGATGTTTTATTAGGGTAATAGGGAAATTTCTAAGAAAAAAATATTTTGCCAACTGTATTTTGAATATTTTGATAGGAAAGCTTAAGCCATATCACAAAACGAGTAACTTACCTATTAAGAAAAAAAAATTTAGGGAGAATATCTGGATTCACGCAAATAATGGTTTATATCGCAGCAACTCGGTTTGAAGATTTGTAAGCATTATAACTGAAATTGTTAACATTCTCGATATAACAAGGATCACCACACTGTAGAAATCAGGATTTTTGTCAAACTTTGAAAACAAGTTTGAGAAATAAAGCATCCTATGTAGCTTTTTCAAACAAATGCCATCAAAGATATTTTAAATGTCATTTGAAAAAAGTAAATACCAAAATTTATTTCTAGACCTACTTGATACAAAAATGTATCAAGTTTCTATTAAAAACATCCAAGATGATGTATTCTATGCTATTAAATTGTTATCTTGTTAATCAAGCCCTATTGACTAACAAACTACAGTTAAAGCTGTTAGAAATATATTTGTAATCCTTACTTAAACAAGGAAAGGGTAACTAAGAAGTAAAACAAATGAGAATACAGACTAAGAGGTAAGTGGAAATAAATAAAAATAAAAAAAAGAAATCTTGCTATTTCCAACAATACAGATGCCCTAGAAGGTATTATGCTAGGTGAGATAAGTCAGAGAAAGACAAATACCTATGATTTCACTTACAAGTGGTATCTAAAACACACAAAAAGAAACAAACAAAACAGAAACTGATTCATAAATACAGAGAACAGGGGCATCTGGGTGGTTTAGTCAGTTAGTTGTATGACTCTTGGTTTCAGCTCAAGTCATGATCTCACTGTCTGTGAGTTCCATCCCTGTGTGGGACTCCGAGCTGGCAGTGCTGAGCCTGCTCCGGATTCTCTCTCTCTCCCTCTCTCGCTGCCCTTCCCCACCTCATGCTCTCGCTCTCTCTCTCTCTCTCTCTCTCTCTCTAAGTAAATAAATAAACTTAAAAATAAAAATCTGTCACATTTCACTTCTGGTAGAGCAGCTATAATCCAAACCTAAGAAGGCTTAAAAATCAATCAATCAATCAATCAATCTAGACAACAAACTGGTGGTTGCCAGAGGGGAGGTAAGCGGGGTTGGGGGGGGGGGGCGGGCAGGCACAACAGGTGAAGGGGATAAAGAGGTACAAACTTCCAGTTATGAAATAAAGAAGTCATGGGAAAGCAATGTGCAGCACAGGGAATATAGTCAACAATATTGTAATAAGTTTGTATGGTGACGGATGCTAATTACCCTTACCGCAAGGATCATGTTGTAATGTATAAAAGTGTGAAATAACAATGATACACACCTAAAACTAATAGGATAGTGTATGTCAATTACACTTTGATAAAAAAATAAAATTAAATAAAAATGAAGATGAAAAGAGATCACCCAGGGGAAAAAAAATCAAACTAACAAACTGGGGAAGCAGGGAAAGGAGGAAGGGGAGGGAGAGGGAGAAAGATGAGGGAGAGAAGAAAAAAGCAAGAAAGGAGAAAGGGGAATGAAATTGGAGAAGGTACACTTCATTAATGAAAGGATAAAGGAGGTGGGGGAGGGGGGAGATACTTTTAAACCCAATAGGTAGATGAGCCCAAAATAGCAGCTTTGCCTCCGGACCTGCCTTCCTCCTACAAAGGAGAAACATTTATTACAGTGTTTCCTGCAAGTTATGGCAAAACTACAGAGATTACCTGTGTGTCTATCAACAGATCATAACGCGTATTTCAGAACGTTCAAAGATAATTCAGAAGAATTCCAACAATGTCTGGGTAATGTCATACAAAAGGACCTGGGAAAAGTCAACATACATCAACTTGAAGGATGACACCATATTCCATTAGCTTGCTTTTGCTTTGACTTTTTAAGTGGCTTTTAAAAACATTTTTGAATTTTTAAACACATTAAAGAAACACTATAATGCTTTTTAGTGTGTGCGTATGTAAAGTACATTTTTTTTTTCTGCAGCATAATTGAAATCTAATTAATCATTTTCTCTGGAGATTTTTTTTTTAAAGACAACTATTGTGACAACAATAGAAAAATGACTTTGTTCATCACCACTGAAAATGTTTCAGTCGGGGCAACAATAATTTTGTGACAGCCTGTACACATTTTTATTAGTTACGTTCACACAATTTACATAAGAAATTAACTGTCCAACTGAGATGACTGGGGTCCTTACCTCTTTCTCAGGATAGGCATTGTTTCTCTACCTTTTAAAACAAGAAACTGATTTATCAGCTACTTCTATTGTATGGATTTCTTTTCCATTCATGAATTAGGGGGGATAATGTTTCCCCCATTAGTTATAGACTCAAATATTAAGTATATTTCTCATGACGGCTTCAGTGCTGACTTAATTATCTGGAAGACCCTCTTGCTATGGCTGAAATTTGAATCCTTGTTCATACTGTTTATGAGTGAACTGTAAATTTTAGTGCCAAATGGTTATTTTCTGCTTATCCATCTGGAGCCCACAAAACAAATGGATGTGTGGGTTGTTCTATACGGGCAAGCTAGTTGACTCATAAAGGAATCTGTGGTCCTCCCCTTGAATTGTGACATCAGCTCATAGAGTCCCTAACATCAGCCTGTACCCTCTACCAACATTCCTGTATCCAGGAGGCCAGGTCTCCCTCATTGTTCTAGGTCCTTCAAACTATGTTTTGAATTTGAAAACTAATCTTGGAGATTCAGGACTGACACAAATTCATCAGGTCACTCTTTTCCGCTGCAAACCTATTCTTAAGTCTTTCAATTTTTTCCTTAAACAGATTTATTCTTTTGAGCTTGACTATTTCCAATTTTTATTATTATTCGTATTATCACCAAGAATCCTGTAACAAAATACCTTGTTATTCATCTCGTTAGCAATGTTGGGATTGAGTTGATGCTTTGCATATGTCATAGTTCAGTGTTAGTGAAGGCATGTAGAATAGGGTTTCGGGATTAATAATAACTGAGCTATAAACTGAGCATCCATTTATGTCCATATTGTATTCCAATACGGTTATTCATAAAAATATTTGCTTACAAAATCATATAAAATCTCATCTATGTTGTGTCTCATTAATAGGATTTAAAAACTGATTCTGTTTCTGGTTACATTACCAACAATCTTAGAGCAAGCTTCTCCATGTCTCTGTTTCTTCATTTGTGATGTAAAAATCACTAGATGATGCATGCATCTTCCGGCTTAAACGTTCGGCCTCTATGGGCCCTGTACCGTGAGGTGTAGATTTAGGGCCTCATAAGAGGACACTACAGACATTGGAAGATTGTATTCTTTCTTTTTTTTTCTAATTATTAAAATTTTAATTTTATTTGATGTGAGAGAGAATATGTGTGCACAAATACACATAAACACGCGCATGTGAGTGGGGGAGAGGTAGAGTGAGAGAGAGAGAGAGAGAGAGAGAGAATCTTAAGCAGTCTCCATGCTTAGTGCAGAGCCCAGCAGGGCTCTGTCCCACGACCCTGGGATCATGACCTGAGCCAAAATTGAGAGTCGGATGATCCACAGACTGAGCCACCCAGGTGCCCTGATTGTATTCTTTCTTAAACTTTTCTTTTTTTAAATGTTTATTTATTTTTGACAGAGAGAGAGAGAGAGACAGAGCATGAGCAGGGGAGGGGCAGAGAGAGGGGGACACAGAATCGGAAGCAGCTCCAGGTTCTGAGCTATCTGCACAGAGCCTGACGTGGGCTCAAACTCACAGGCCATGAGATCATGACCCGAGCCAAGTCTGACGCTCAACCGACCAAGCCACCCAGGTGCCCCTGATTGTATTCTTTCTTCATTCACTTCAACTTTAAGATGAGATTCTAAATCACATAATTTCTAGAAATAGGAATGTATTGACCTGCTTATTGACAACAGAGGGAACACACTGCACAATTTTTAAAGCCCTTATATATTCCATGAAGTTTTGTGCATCTAACGAACGACAATGGTAGAAAAATAACACAACTAAGTTTAGGTTCAAGTAATATTTTTCATGAGCACTAAAACTGAATTTTTTTTTTGTCTTGAAAAGTAAAGGTCTCCAATTACACATATGCTGGAATAGAACTTTCTGGCAGAACAATTATAGTCTAATAATATAGGGTTTCTTTCAAGTTTATTGATGAAGAAAATCCTATATTGGTCTGCCATCTATTTTTTATCCTTCACTTATAATTTTATTTTTAAATTTTATTTTATTATGGTAAGACCCCTTAACAGAAGATCTACCCTCTTAACAAAATTTTAAGTGTGCAAGAGAGTATTGTAAATTATGGGCAGAATGTTGTACGGCAGATTTCCAGAATTTATTTCTCTTGCTTAACTGCAACTTTATGCCCTTCGACTAGAAAGTCCTCCTTTCCCCGCCTCCCCCTGCCCCTGACATTCTGCTCTTTAATTCTATGATTTTGACTATGTGAATTAGCTTCTATAGGTATAATCATGTAGTATTTGCCTGTCCATGACTGGCTTAACCAGCATTACTGGACAGAATTCCTCAAGATTCATCCATGTTGTCACACACTACAGAAATTTCTGGGCTTTAATTTTTAAGCTCAGGAAGTTAATAGTCTTTGTTAATATTATATATGTATGTATATACACACACACATACATACAGTATACTAGTATATCTACCCAAAGTACCTATCTGGTTTATATATTGTATGTTCAATGTATCTATAAATATACATGTGTCTTATATACATATCTTCTATCTAATATATATAGTGTATTAATACATGTGTCATTAACAACACAACGGATTCACCCAATAAAGGGGGGAAAGAGAAAAAGCAAATGCAAGATTTTGGTTACTAAATGGTTTAAGTTTTTTTCTGAAAAAATATGGGTCATATAAAGCCCATGAGTAGGGTAGTTTTGGGGACAGACTGAAGAGAACTCACTGCACATAACATCTAGTCAAATTAAACTTATCCCTTAAGCTTTCATTTGATTATGGCACAGTATCTATTTTTGCTTAAAAGATACTGTACCTCCATAGCAAGACAGGTTTACTTTTTTTTTTTTTTGAAATTTAACCAGTTAAAATTACCTTAATGCTAAAGGTTTAAGTATGTAAAGCTGTGAAATTACTAATTCGCTGTACTCCCTGTTATAATGCCTTCCATATGGATAGGATTTTCGTATCTAAAATATATCCATATGGAAATTCTGGAGGCATGAATTTCCTCCCGTTGTAGCAACTAAGCTTCCAGCTGCTGGTGTTCTGAAAGCAGCATTGTCTCACCACGGGAGAGCAAGGACACTGTAAAGCCCACTGCTGCTGTACCTTGGGGTGTAGGACCTCGAGGAGGGAAGGCGGTTCCGATTTTTGCTGCAGTGAACAAAACTTATTTTTTACTTAGAGCTGTCATTGTGGTTTGCAATAGTATGACCGTGGTTTAAAAACAATAATTACACTGCCCCTGCAATTTACCAGTTCTATATTTCAGCGCGTTTGTACACTATAATATTGTTTGCAAAAGTGTGGTCCCTGTTCTGTAAGCATCAGAATCACCAGGGGTGGTGGTTGTGATACAGATTCCTGGGCTCCAAGCCCAGGATCTCAGCAGAGATTATGTGTGGAATTTCTCCTCGTTGGTCCCCAGCATCTAGCCCTGAGCCTAACACAATGGGCAGGCAATAAATACTGGTTCAGGGGACGCTTGGGTGGTTTAGTGGGTTAAGCATCCGTCTTGGGCTCAGGTCATGATCTTGCGCTTTGTGGGTCCAGTCCCGAGTAGGCTCCATGCTGACAGCTCAGAGCCTGGAGCCTGCTTCAGATTCTGTGTCTCCTCTCTCTCTCTGCCCCTCCCCTGCCTGTGCTCCGTCTCTCTCTAAAATAAATAAACACTAAAAAAATTAAAAAAAAATTTGGTTCAGAGAATGAATTAATGAACACTACAGAATAAAAATCATTAGTCTATAGTAAAGAGAAAAATCAAAGTGAGCAAATGCAAACCAAATCAAAATTGTCAACTTACTATTAATAGTCTTTAAAAATTGGGACCAAAATAATTCAAAGGAAATCCTACTAAATCTTTAAGTTAAGTTAATGGGAAATTTGACTTATTTTCTAGTAATCCACCCTGAAGACAATCTTACAAAGACATAAAGTATTCTTTTAAACAATCTAATTCTTTCTAGAAGTTCTCTCCATTGCATGCCTGCAGAAAAGTTCAAATCCTAAGCAATATTCTATAATTTCCCAAAGCTAGAGTTTAAAAAGGTGACATAGCATTTAAAAATTTCATAATATATGTATATATGTTTTCAAAACTTATATATAGACAAGCTCCGGGTGATTCAGAGTTTTTGGACAATAAACAGTTCTAATATTTTAAATGTATTCATAGAAAGTCATATAATCAGGAAAGTCGTAAGAACAGCAGGAGAAAGAGATTGAAATACAGTAAAAAAAAAAAAGGTAGGAAAATGACTTTCAATGCCAAAAAATGAACAATACAGTGGAAAACGAGGATGCATATGAGAGAGTTTGTATTTTTCAGAAATGATAAAAAAACTTTAGTATAAATAGTAATATGCAGACTCTGAAAGTTGGGAAACAAGAAAATGGAGGAAGGTACAATATGCCAACAGCACAGAACAGGATGCTTGAGCCACTGAATTCTCCTGCGTGAGTGAAGCACACGTGACCTCTTCCTGTTTGGCTAGGGATGAGGACCATACGATACGATGAATAGTGGTGATCTATGTTTTGCAGTAAACTTAGGGAATGGTTTCTCCTCACTGTGAGACGAACTAGATTTCTTGCTGCCACAAGTCCTGTTTTTAGGACTAAAGCATTAATGATCTTATGAATCCAGGCAGGTATTACCAGTCACTCTGTCCTAAGATCAAAACAGGTACAGATTCTGGACCGGAATCTATGCACCCACTCATGCACTTGCTTGAGAAAAATGATAAGGTGAGGGCTAGATAAGAGGGTTTCTCAAAAACCAAAGTTTACAACATTATATGTATTTTTATATATGTCTATGTATATAGGTATAAAACAGATATATGATATATATTTCTTTCCCTATTCACTAACATTTTAGTCTAAAAAATACAAAGATATATCCAGCAGGTTCTACATTCCAACATTTAAAATAAGCACTATAGCAGCTCATTCAGTTACGCATCTGACTCTTGATTTCAGCTCAGGTCATGATCTCATGGTTCATGAGTTCAAGCCCTGCATCCGACGCTGCACTGACAGTGCAGAGACTGCTTGGGATTCTCTCTCTCCCTCTCTCTGCCCCTTCCCCTTGCTTGCATGGGAACGTGCTCTGTCTCTCTCTCTCAGAATAAATAAATGTTAAAAGAAATTTAAACAAGCACTATAATAGTGAGTAAATGGAAAGAAAAATACGTATAACTATGATGTGGATTTACTGGCTAATAGCAAATTTGAACCAAATTATCTTACCTATCACTAGCTTTTCATAATTCAAATGTAAAATATACTTTATTACTATATAGTTTCAATACAGCCATTGAAGTACTCATGTTAAATATTTAAAAATTCTGCTTACCAAAAAATAGTCCCAAGTTTTGAAAAGAAACAGAGAGCATATATTTCTTAGAAAATAATTCTCCAAACAAACTCAATGTAGTGGTATAATTGATTTAGTCTTTCAGCATACAAATTTATAAACAAAGTAGAAGACTTATTGATCCCCAATACTTAAATATCACATTGCATGAATAACAAATGATATAAAATATGCAAAATAATAGTACATTAGCCTAAATAACACTAATAAATTGCAAGGCTTAGCATGAAATTGAAAATCACTAATGGAACATTGTGCAGTTTGTTCATGCAACAAGCAAAGACTCATACATAATGTAAGAGTACAACTGTTAGCAGCAGGCTCAGGGAGGGCAATTTAAACGTGTTTTTATGGATAGGCTAGATTGATCTGGGAAGTGGCTCCCGAGGAGATTCCACTTACTCCGAAGAGCATCTTGGGAGACTGTCATGATTTTCCATCTGTATCTGAAACTCACATTAGTTAGATAACTTGTACTCTTTAAAATAAGTTTTAGGAGTTGAAAAAAATAGAATTTATTTGAAGGAGCTATACAAAATCACTAGTAATAACGGTCTGGGGTTTCCTTCCATGGCGTACGTACTTCTTTTTGGTATTCAAGTTTTATGCACTTTAGTTAAAAAAAAAAAAAAAAAAAAAAACCTCCTTCATTCTTCAGATAGCACCTAATGTGATGATGTAAGTCAAAAACATGCCTGAAAGATAAGATGCAACTTCTTTGTGTATTGGATCCTCATCGTGGAAAGCATCAATATCATACAGAAGTTAATATATGACAGAGGCTACCTTGGACCCCATCCAAGGGAAGTGAGTTATTGAACAAATCAGAAGGAACTTGTTAGGACTATGTTTTAACCATAAGTTGGTCCCTAGGCTTGGAGATTGATGATAACATTATTAAGCAAAGCTCTAGTGTTTTCTACTTTCATTTTTACCTTACTATCACCTCCAAATTTAATTGGTATTTCAAAAGAGAATATAGTTTGAATTTGAACATTTTGTATCTAAAGGTGAGTGTAAGGATGAGAGTTTGAAGGTGATATGAAGTTGTCAAAAGTCATAAAGCTGCTACTAATTTCAAGATAAAAATAAATTGCGTTACTGAAGGAAAAGCTTAGCTAATACAACAGGGAATATAATAACGAGTTCACCTAATATAGTCCCTAAAAGTGAAGAGATTTTAGTCAAAGATGGAATCTGTTTGTAACAGAACACTCTGGGGATGTAGTGTAAGTAAAAATAGAGTTTTGTCCTTCACTCCGTTCTATCCTCAATGGTTCACTTATGAGTTTCCTTCTGAATTATGATCCTGTGGGCTCACTTAAGAATTAGGGAAGATTCAAGTGGTCTTCCTTGCTCATCTGTCATACTGTCTAGGATACGTTAGTGATCAATATCATCAACACAAACAATGTCAATGTTAACATTTCCCTGAAAAAGAGAATTTGAAGCATACTTCATACCATGCTATGCAACTCACCTTAGAGATATCTGGACTTGGCCCATCATGAAACAATTTTGATTATGCTCAGGTGACCTCTTAACATCCTAAGCTAATTGACCCAGCTATGGAATGCTCAGTCAGAGAACACCTGCTTCAGGCATGATTTGTTATTCCTGAGCATTAAATAGTAAATGGATTAGCCAAAAGGGAGTTGCAGAGAAATGTTTATTATGTGGTGCAAATATTAAGTTTTAAAAGATTTTCATAAAACTCATATGTGGGGAATTAGTTATGCACTTAAGTCTAATCAAGAACCCTGTATACGAACAAAACAAGAAAATAAATTAAGCAGTTTGATTTAGATTTAGATGCTTAAAAGGAATAGAGGCTTAGAACAAAATAGAAATTAATAAAGTGAAACTATAATATGACCACTTGTAAAGCATAAAAGTACCTTCTTTCCCTTTTGATTTTCATGGATAATAAAAAGAAAAATAGTATTTCAAATCGCTACATTCTAGTCTAAAAAATCACAGATGATCCTACAAAGCTTCTTAGCTATTTTTTCATGATTTCTGTAATTTAAAAATGATGCCATTTAACCTAACTTTTCATTTAGTAACAAATTTAAAAAGCATATAATCATAAAAGGGTATTTTTATAATGTTACATGTAATCAACAGTCTCCAAACTAGAAAAAAAACCTCATAAATAGAAATTAGTAAACACATTTATAGATAGGAAAGATGCGGTAAAAAATCACATACGTTGCTAAATACGTAGTTAATACATTGAAGGTTACTTTATTTATAACAACGCTCTTTGAATTGATTTGGATGCTTAGGTATCAACGGTGAATAAACTCAGTTTGCTGTTAACATTCAAAGGGCCTTATTTTTATAGATGTCAATTTTTGGCTTCTTTCCATGTTGAGTGGCACATAAACTAATTGATACATTGATAGGATTTTTTGGCTTTCTAAAGAAGTACACAAATCAGTTTTATGCTTCATTTTTCGTATCTTCAAAATAAACGGACAAAGGAAATGTCAGGAGTATATTATTACTGTTTTAAATGACATTTAAAAACTATTTCAAATGAAGTAGTAGTAAGAGATATTTTAAAACCAAAAATAAAAAAGAAGTGAAACACTAAAAAAATGTAAAGAATGGAAAGCATGTATGTGCGAGAAAAATAAATTTATAAGAGAAATCTGTATTTCTAAAGTAAATGTTAGCATGTGATTCTCAGACTTTATGATGTGTGGGAACAAAGTGCACTGTTGATTGAAAAATGGAAATTAGAACCAAAGGGATTGTGATTGAGCAGGTTTGAGGAGGGATCTAGAAATGCGCATATTTTAATGACCTCTTCAAGATTCTTAGATACAGCTGGCCTTTGGGTACACTTTGGGAAATACAATTTTAAAATGTGAATATTTATACAGTCAAAGAACAGGTATCACAAATTGCTGTCCCATGAATTTTAACTTGTCTATAAGATATATAATATGTTTGGTCATTAGGAAGAAAAAGAAAAGTTTGCGTATTATATGACATAAAGTGTCAAAAGAGTAGAATGTAATTATAGGGACAAAAATTCTCAGCTGAAACTACATAGACTTCAGCATTTGGATAAGCATGTCTGCACACCATAAGAAGAGTCTCTTCTAATTCCAGTCTTATTTAGAGCCTCTCTAAATTTACAATTGAAACTGATTGAACTAAAGGGACCATTAAACTATAAAGCATTGACATTGTCTAAGACACCATGGATCCTAAGGGGGGAAAAAAATAATAATAACAAAGAAACCTTTTTCTAAATTATAGTCAGTCCAGAAAATATTCAAGCAAGGGATTGAGTGAAGGTGAAAACCAGAAAAGTAAGCAAAACGTTAAAGTGTGCTTTTGCCTCAGGGAGCCTATGTCAAAATTGTGATCCTGAGATTTGTGATCTCATACTTTCTAGAGGTGGGAGTTCTAAGCCCATGGCTCAACTGAAGTGTAGATTCTAATAGGAAAACTTCCTCCTTCAATGAACCTGGACATCTTCAGCAGAAAGGGAAATAGAAGAAAATAACCTCTGGCCTAGGAGTCTGCAAATAAAATTGTATATATCATAACTAGGAATTAAGCAGGAGTAGGGTGGGGAATCTACCCTGGCAATTCATAATCATAAGCCAGACCTCACCAGTGTTGCAGCCTGGATATACATAATTCATAATTGTGAGGTTCACTCAGAAACCTCAAAATGAAAATTTAGTTTAGAATAGACATAGACTTACAGTATCCAATAGCAATTACAATCATTCTGAAGAAATCTAGCTTTTATTTTATTTTTTTAGAAATCTAGCCATTTTGGTTTTCAAAAAAGAACTGTATGTTTATTTATTTACTTAAAAAATGTTTTTAATGTTTATTTATTTTTGAGAGAGAGAGAGAGAGAAAGAGCGTGAGTGGTGGAGGGGGAGAGAGAGGGAGACACAAAATCAGAAGCTGGCTCCAGGCTCCGAGCTGTCAGCACAGAGCCCAATGTGGGGTTTGAACTCACAAACTGTGAGATCATGAGCCGAGCTGAAGTCAGCGGCCCAACTGACCGAGCCACCCAGGAGCCCTGAAAGCTGTACATTAAAAAAAAAAATAGTTCACAATCAAAAAGTGAAAACAACAAACAGATGAAACATGAAACATATAAGGAAAATAAGAAATCATAAGCAAGAGCCAGTAGAAGTTAACAGCTGCTTCAAACTATAGTGTTCAGAGATTGAAATTATCAGCCTCAGAATTCAAAATAGATATGTTTAAAATGTCTCAAGAAATAAAAAAGAATACTATGAAGAACTCTTAACATTAAATGTGCAATAACTGAAGTTAAAAAAAATCAGTTGATTAGCAATAGTTTAGATGCAGCTAAAGAGAGAAGAGGTGACTTGGAAATAGAACTGAAGAATATATACATATGTATGTATACTGTAGAAATCCCTCTTGAGACATAAGACAGTGAAAATATGAAAGAGATGTTTAAATATATTGGAAATAGAGTTAGGTCTAACATAACTCTTACTGAAGTTTCAGAACAGGAAAAGAGAGAAGGTGGCAGAGGCAATATCTGAAGAAATAATGGCTGAGAATTTTTCAGACCTCCTGGAAATATATCAATCCACCGATTCCAGAATTCTGATGAATAACAGGTATTGTTAATAAGAAGAAATCTATGTGTAGACATGCCATAATGAAACTGCAAGATACCAAAGACAAAAAGAAGATCTTAAATGCAGCCAGAGAGAAAGGACAGACCAACTCCAGAGAAGCAAGAGTTAGAATAACTCGTGAATTTTCATCAGAAACAACACACTGAAGAGGACAGTGATACAATATCTTTACATAGGAAAACAAATAAAACAAAAAGTTCTCCATCTAAAATTCCAGGTTTTAAAACACAGAGATGAAATAAAGATTTCCAAACAAAAACTGACTTTGTTTACTACCTACATACCTTCAACAAAAGTGATTGTACAAGCATGTATGTATACATATATGTAATTAGGTATGTAATATATAAAAATGCACATATGTCTGTATGTATATGTATATATGTGTATGTGTATATATTTATATTCATAAATATGCCTGGTTATATATTCATACATATGTATGTATGTTTGTATATATACTCACATATATATCTATACACACATATGCATACACAGAGAGAGAGGAAAAGAACAATGCTAACAACTACTAAATCTGGGAAAGATGAAGGAGAAATCTTTGAAGTCTTCAATGTTTATATTGGAAAAAAAGAAAGACTAAGAACTAATGAATCAAGCATGCATTTTAAAGAAATTATAAAAAGAACAACAAAACAAGAAAAACACAAAGAAACCAGTAAAGAACAGAAATAATGAAATAAAGAAAAATCAAAAGAGAGAAACCTTATTATTTTTTCTTTAAAAGACTAATAAAATTGTCAAACATTGGGGGATTTTTCAGCATAAAGAATGAAAAAGAAAATGACAAAATAAAAAAAGAATGATAGAAATATTTGATACACATGAATAAATTATGCCAGTAAATCTGACAATTCAGGAAATGAAAAAAAATCTCCTAAAATATAACTTATCCAACTAACCTGAGAAAGAATAGGAAATCTTAGTAATGTTATTAATCTTGTAAGAAACTTATTCTGTAGTTAAAAATATTCTCACTAGTAAAACTCTAGGTCTCGTTTTTTATACAGATTTCTTCTACCAAACATTCAAATAACAGAAAGCACCTATTCTATACAATTTACTCCAGAATGTAGAGAGGGAAAAATACTCACACCCATTTTACGACGCTCACATGTCCTTGATGCCAGAATCTGCCCCCAAAATATCAGATCGGTTTCACTCAGTAATGTAGATGCAAAAGGCATCCAGTAATGTACAGAAATGTATGTCTTATGACAAAGCAGAGTTGTTTCATAAATGCAAATACAGCAGAGGCTTCTTTTCTTTTTTTTAACGTGTATTTATTTTTGAGAGAGAGAGCACAAGCAGGGGAGGGGCAAAGAGTGGGAGACACAGAATCTGAAACAGGCTCCAGGCTCTGAGCTGTCAGCACAGAGCGTGATGCAGGGCTTGAGCCCACAAACCACAAGATCATGACCTGAGCCAAAGTTGGACACGTAACTGACTGAGCCACCCAGGCGCCCCTGTAGTGGAGGCTTCTAATGGTCACTCGGTCCAGGCTTCCCACTTCTTTTTGGGTACACGGGAGAATTTCATTTCCCCACATTCATGGAAGTAGGTTAGGCAAAACGGTTGTGTGCAGAAGTGATGTGAACTGCTTCTGGGTGAGGGCACTGAATGGCCAAAGAAAGATCTTTTGATGCTCTGTGACTGTGATATGATGATCACTGAAGCATGTGTCAAGATGCCTTGCCCACCAGCTCAGGTCTTAGAACTAGACTGAAATAAACATAGGTCACTTGTTAAAACCTGTTGGACAGGTAGCCATCATTGTTTCGATCGAGATTTTGGTGATGCTTATTAATGCAGTGCAGCCTAATCCATAAAAACTGATACAATATGGTTGATTTAACATCAGAAAATCTATAAAAAATGGAATTTACCACATTCACAGACTGAGGAGGAAAATAATAAACTTAATAGATGTAAAAAAAAAAAGAGCCTGTGATAAAATGGAATGGCCATTCATGATACAAAAAAAACAAAAACAAAACCAGAAACCAAAAAAATAAAACCTCTTAAACACTTGGAGAAGTACCTTAAAAAAGTGCCATACAAAAGAGTGAAACACTGAAAATATTATTTTTAAGACTATTCCTTAAGGGTAGCTGCTAATACCACTTTCATTCAACATTGTATTGGAAGGTATAGATGGTCCAGTAAGACAAGAAAGAAAAACTAGTTTAAAAGTTGGAAAAACAAACAAGCAAGCAAAACCATTCCTGTGAACAAATGACACGATAGTCTATATTTCTTCAAATATAAACTATTAGAATAAACAAGAGGTCTTAGTAAGCTTACTAGAAAGTGAGTTGGTATATAAGATTGTGCGTATTTTTAACACTCCAGCAAATAGAACATAAATGTAAAATATACCCTTCACAACAGCATCAAACACCTATAAATCTTTTCTTAAAACTTTTTTTTAACACTTATTCATTTTTGAGAGACAGAGAGAGACAGAGTGCAAGTGGGGGAGGGACAGAGAGATAGGGAGACATAGAATCCGAAGGAGGCTCAAGGCTCTCAGTTGTCAGCACAGAGCCCGAGGCAGGGCTTGAACTCAAGAGCTGCGAGATCATGACGTGAGCCGAAGTTGGATGCTTAACTGACTGAGCTACCCAGGCGCCCTGAAACACCTGTAATTCTTAAGAAAAAGTATAACAAAATACACGCAAAACTGTTACGGAAAAATATCCAAGAAACAGAGCCCTATATAAACAACTGACAAATGAGGTGGTAGGTGGAAATCAATGAGAAAAGGATGAACTTTCAATACATGATATTGTGATAAGTAATTCCATATGAAAAAGAAATCGGACCCATCCCTCATACACAGCACACACAATCCGATTCCAGATTGATGTAAGATCTAAATGTATTTATGCCATATATTATCACAAAACTTTAAACGCTTGTGGTGTTTTAGACCAGAACTTGACGAGAAGTTAGGATTCAGGAGTGGTATGTGTATGTAAAATTATAAATGGCTATTATTTCATCTTAAATATAGACAAGTATGTCAACTCATTCAACAAGAATAAGGGTATTGTCGCTAGAATTAGTATTACTCAGGGAATTTCTAAAGGGAAGGTGGAGTATATGTGTAGGAAAGCAGAATATAACAAACAGGACTGTGATGCTAATGGAAAAGATTCTGGAAGAAAAAGATGAATGAGAATCAGTCTTGCCCTCAAGCTGTTTACATAATACTCATGAAACTTAACTGGCTATTTTTACCATCACAGCCCTCCCACACCCTCCATCCTGCCAAAGGCCATATAGGAAGGGGAGACGGTCAAAGGCAGTTGCACAAGTTAAAAAGTCCAAGGATTTGGAATCACCTAGAATAGCTCCCTGAAAATGTAACCTCTCAAAGAACCCTTTTTGAAGAAAAAAAAAAAAATGAATCCATTGTTTTGAATTCTTAATCAAGACAATTAAGTGAGTGTAATCACTGGCTACTGAATAAGATAACTTGTGGTATTTATATCAATTACATGCACATCCTTTTAATTCTTTTAATTATGTACCTTAATGGTCTCAGTACTGATAGCCAGAAAACAAGGTTTAGTAAACGTGCCACCCTCACCACGTTCTTCATTAAATAAGTGGAGTATTAGATCCTTAGATCTGTCCAATTTCAGCTGAATGTACAACATACTTTCCCGAATCACAGAAAAACATCTTTAAACGCATACTAAGCACACTGAAACTGATTACACTGGCCACCAACAGTGGTTGACTTTGCCCATCACCTACAGGAAGTCATCTGTCTTTGATCACTTGAGCCTCATTATTCATATAATTACTGTAATCATTATGACACTAATGACTGTTGAAGTCTAAACGTGTGAAATTAATTCACTAACAAGTGTAAATAAGTGTCCATGAAAGGACAGTATACAAAATGGGAAATGAAACTTGGGTATTCTGTCGAAAATGAGAAATTAGTACCAAGAGGACAACCCCAGTAGGGTATACGCAGGGCCAGGGAACATAACCGTAGTGTGACCATAGTTAGATTTCAAAATAAATTAATTCATAAAGGTGACCGAATACGCTGACGCGTTTTAAAATTTGAGGGTGACCTGGCTGTGACAAGACACCGCACTGATCACCAGTGCTTTTCAACAGATCTCACTGGCTTGCTGGGTGTCTCCTTTCTCTTCCACAGTCCAATCTCTGTCCTCCCTGAAGCAGAATGCTCGGTCAAATGAGACACATTTAAAAAAATAAAAAAAAATAAATCACATTAGAGAACTTTCTGGGTGGATTTCTACGTTGATTTCTGTTTGGGTAAGTATTGCATTTCTGGCTCCTCTGAATTGAAAAATGGCACTCGGGGGGCGCCTGGGTGGCGCAGTCGGTTAAGCGTCCGACTTCGGCTCAGGTCACGATCTCGCGGTCCCGTGAGTTCGAGCCCCGCGTCAGGCTCTGGGCTGATGGCTCGGAGCCTGGAGCCTGTTTCCGATTCTGTGTCTCCCTCTCTCTCTGCCCCTCCCCTGTTCATGCTCTGTCTGTCTCTGTCCCAAAAATAAAACGTTGAAAAAAAAAAAAATTAAAAAAAAAAAAAAAGAAAAATGGTACTCGGAAATTAATGGTAAGAATAAGAAATCATTTTCTTACGATTCTCCTTTACAAAAATCTCTTTCTAGAGCAACCCCCCGAATCTGTCCCCATCAGGTTAGCTGAGAGCTGGTCTGCAGCCCTCATTTTCTGATACAAGGAAAACCACCCGCCTGACTCTTAAATCCACCTCATAGAAAGCGTGAGCACCTGACAAGATCACTTACAGGTTGGCTCAGAGGCCAGCTCTTCCCCCCTCCCCATGTCAAGGCTGAGGGCAGGAACTTGAGTTGGTCCTGGGGAGATGGGATCCCAGGTGCAGGTGTCTGCCTGCCAGCCACATGCTGCTTGTATGTCAGTTGGCATCTCTGAGTCCCCCCCACACACTTGCTGTGATTCTGAGCCTCCCTGCACCCCACCTCCCCATGCGGTAAGCTCCCCGGAATACTGGTGATTAGGCCCATATTTAAAACGGTTTGTGACTGACAGGACAGAAAAAAACAATGCCTTTCAAATAACAGCACAATGCTTCTTTACAGATTTAGTCGAGTAAGCTGGGCATCTCTCTTTAGTCTAAAACAAACAAACATGACATGGGAATATGTTATTGAAAATGCCATATGTCTGCGCTGGAGAATGAAAAGTTTGCTTCAATAGTAAGTAGAGAGACCACCACGAGCGAGGCAATTTGGGTGAACGCGATGGACAACACAAATCCCCTTCCGTCCTCTGTCGTTTGTTTTGGCATATTTAGTTTTCCCTTTTAAGTTCAGTCTTTCTCCTGCTGCCTACATGAATCCAAAATGCACATCAGGGGGTAATACAGTTGGTCTTTTACTTAAAACATCTAAAGCGGACCTAAAAAAAAATCCCATACTTTACCATTCTCCAAGTTGGAGTTGCCTTAATGAATTAGACAGATTTTTAAACCAAGGTTTAATAAGTTCTCAACCAGGTGCCAGGTGCTGTGTGAGGAGTCAGGTAGATAGAGAGAGGAGGGCACCCCTTGCCCTTGAGAAGCAAAGTGCCTGTGGAGGAGACAGATAACCAAGTAATTCCAACCGAATCAAATACACGGGTCAGTGCCAGTTGTTCAGAACGTCACTGACTGTGTCAGAGAGAGCCAGAAAGAGTTCTGAAAGGAGTAGAAAGGCATAGAAGACCCGCGGGGAGAGTGAACAGAAATGCATGGAAGTGTAAAAAGAGAGATTTTTCCCTCCTGTTAGAAGTGTGAATGTGTCATGTTTGCATGTAAAAGAAATGGGAGCTAGGACAGCAGGGGCCATGCTGGAAGCATCTGGAAAACTTGTAAGGGAGTTGGATTTTTATCTGAAAGGTATAGTTAGGAACTGATCTGAGGTTGGAAGCATGGGTGGGGCACGGGAAGTTTTGTTTTTTTTTGTTTGTTTGTTTTTCTCTTTTACTGGGATAACTCAGCATTTTTAGGCTAATGTGAATAGAATGGAGGCAGAGCCCAGTTAGCAAGCCAGTATAATAGCCCGGGTGGATAATAAGTAGAAGCCGGAATTAAACCAGATGAAGAGAACAAGGAAGACAGAAGAAAGGGATTTATCAGCCAGAGCAGCCAGATCTGGTAATCACGTGGTTGGAGGCATGAGAGGCAAAGGGGGGTAATGCAAACTCTGAGAGTCTCTGATCTACTCTCTCGGAGTCGCCACCTCTAAGGTCAGGGAGTTTATTCCTTTTTTTTCTTTTCTTAACATTTATTAATGTTTGTTTGTTTATCTAAACGGGGAGAGAGAGAGAGAGAGAGAGAGAGAGAGAGAGAGAGAGAGAGACTCTCAAGCAGGTTCCGTGCTATCAGTGCAGAGCCGAACTGTGAGATCATGACCTGAGCTGAAATCAAGAGTCAGGTGGCTTAACCAACTGAGCCACCCAGGTGGCCCACATTGCACTTTCTTTTGACATTATTTAAGTCTTTTGTGAGTTTGCTAGAGAAACAGAAAACAATTACTCAGCATGCTCATGAAGACCAGTTGAATAATCGAAGCCATTTATGGCATCTGTTTTTAACTTTCTCTTGTTTAGATTATACAATCTCAGTTCTTTCAAACCTAGGGCACAGTGTATTGACTTTGACTTTGTTTTGTTCTTTGTCTCCCAATGCTTTTTGCATATTCACATAGTTTTTCAAATGTCCAGGTCAAGTTTGCAATGATTGCCTCTCACCCTAATTTGAAAACATTCTTCCTTTTTTTTTTTTTTTTATTTTTAGAGACTTATTTTTTTTTTAATTTTTTTTTTCAATGTTTATTTATTTTTGGGACAGAGAGAGACAGAGCATGAACGGGGGAGGGGCAGAGAGAGAGGGAGACACAGAATCGGAAACAGGCTCCAGGCTCTGAGCCATCAGCCCAGAGCCCGACGCGGGGCTCGAACTCACGGACCACGAGATCGTGACCTGGCTGAAGTCGGATGCTTAACCAACTGCGCCACCCAGGCGCCCCATCATTCTTCCTTTTTCACATCACCGTGCCTTGTAAAAATCTCATGGTTGAGTGAAGGATACTGATTGTCCACTCTGTATCTCTGCCTCTCTTCAAGCACCGGCCCACCCTCAGGGCAACCCGTGTGCTTCAGATGATGCTACCTGTTTCCTTCGCCCCTCAGCCTTTCCCAGGGTTCTTGCCCATTAATCTAAAAGTAATTCCATCCCAATGGCCAGGGATTGGTCAGTGTCTAAGAGCATGAGATATGATTTTCTAGGGGCGAGAAACAGCAAGTCTCTTAGTGTTCTATGGATGATACTTCGGGGTCATGGAGGTAGATACGTCATAGAAGTAAAGCCTAGAAACAGCCCGCTCACTTCTGCCCCAAGGAGAAGCTGGTTTATGGAGGCAGGGAGAGCTAAGAGGACTGCAGAAAAATGTACCCAGAACTACGAAGCTAACAGAACACTGAAACTCCACCCTTCTGTGCTATTTGGTGAATCAATTGGTTTTCTTCTGCTTTAAGCTAGTCAGAGTTAGGTTCTCTAGCAGGCAGCTAAAAGAAACCATTCTTTTACGTATGAACACATGATGATGTCTGATTTCCTTTTTTTTCTTTTTTTCTTTCAATAAATTTTTTTTGATGTTTATTTATTTTTGAGAGAGAGAGAGACAAAGAGAGAGACAGAGATAGAGGGCAGGGTTGGGGGAGCAGAGAGAGAGGGAGACAAAGAATTGGAAGCAGGCTCCAGGCTCTGAGCTGTCAGCATAGAACCCGATGCAGGGCTTGAACTCACAAACTGTGAGATCATGACCTGAGCTGAAGTCAGATGCTCAACCGACTGAGCCACCCAGGTGCCCCTCCTTTTGTTTTTTCTTAACAAAGACCACATTATAAACCTCCTATTTCATTGCTTCAGCATGTTTACAGATGTTTTTTTAAGTTTACTTATTTATTTTGAGAGACAGACTGAACACAAGTGGGGGAGGGTGGGGGGGGAGAAAGAGGGAGAGAGAGAGAGAGAGAGATTGAGAGCAAGAGCGAGAGAGCAGGAGCAGGGAAGGGACAAAAAGAGGGTTGGGAGAGAGAGAATCCCAAGCAGACTCCATGCTGTTAGTGCAGAGCCCGATGCAGGGCTTGAACCCACGAACCACCCACGAACCACCCACGAACCACGAGATCGTGACCTTGGCTGAAACCAAGAGTCAGACACTTAACTGACTGAGTCACCCAGGCACCCCAGATAGAATAGATACACTTTGATCCACCTTGTACTCAGCACTCTGGCACCTGCCGTGGAGAACACAAATGAAGTAGAAAAGCCATGGGCTCTACTCTGAGGTCATAACGTAGTTTGGAAGACAAGAAACACACCCGTTGTTCACCATACACTTTGCAAACAGCATAGGACGGTTTGTGGCTGCTCAGAGATGGAAGGGATCAGTGTAGGATGATGATCGGGATGGGGGTAGCATTTGGTCAGCTAGGATACTGGATGGTATTTCAGTGAAGGGAGAAAGAAAAACCAAGGCATGTTATGTTTCTGAGGCAGTTGGGAGGTGGACTTGTCTGCAGCAGCATCAACCACCTGGGGAAGCAACAGAAATAAGGCTGAAGGTCTGGAGAGACAGGCGGGGAGGTTAAGGAAGGCGTCATGTAATCAGAGTACAAAAAATACACAAAGTCTTCCTCCCATATCATTGCCAAGTGTTTCGTATTGTTTCTTCAAATTCCTCTG